>NC_046334.1:65736544-66036544 GCF_000738735.6 Corvus cornix cornix
TATGGCCTTTGATGAGTCTATCAGGAAGCTGAGACTGGGTCATTGGTGTGAATAAACATTTTTGTCTTTGACCTAAGTGTCTGTATAAACCAACAAAAAGAAATCATCTTAGTGTGTCTAGTGTCTATATTCTTGCATGTAATGTTGATTTCTTTTAAACATCATCCATATATATGGACATAAATAAGTAATAAGGAAAAGAATAAGGACAATAGCCAACCCATGTGGTAGGTATCCTAGATAAATCCACCAATGTTTGAGCTCTGACTGGTTTAAATTGTTTGCCACTGTTCTGTTCATTTTCTGTGATTTTTTTTGGCCAGTCCTCAGTGAGGCTTTTGATTGTGTCTGTCATAATATAATTCATCTGCATTCTGAAAGCCATAGTTAATTAATGAATTAATTTCTGTAAAATCATGGTAGAGAAATACAAGCTGTCCTTCCAGACCGACTTTTATTATTGCACATGCAAGCTCAAGAACAGAAAATTACTGAATCACTGGTTGATTTTTGCACACTTTTAATTTGAAATCACAGCTCAGTTGAGTCTTTTAAAAACAAGTCAGTTGAGCCCAAAAGATCCTGTTTGCAGTTCCCACTTGTCAGCAAGGACTTGCTGCTTAAAAAAAACCGGGAGACTTTGAGCCTCCTCTTTAAGAGTAGATTAGATATAAAAAGAAATGAGTGAAAGAAAGAAATTCTGTTTTGCACTTAGAATCTGCAAATTGGACCTGCAAAGAAACAATACAGCTCCAATCCGGGAACACCTTGTAAAACCAAAGTCTAGAAAAGTGTGCGTAGGTAAAATTACTCACCATCCCGATTGCAAGACATCAGTGTTGACATTTCTTTGGATGTAACTGGAAACTTAACAACGGTGATCCATTTTAGCTGGGGATTTTCTTAACCTATAAAGTTCAAGTAGCTGTTTCTTCTCCCCAGACCACTGATCTGGCTTTTCCGACTCTGAGACTAAATAGATGCCTTGTGTGAGTGACCTTATTGACAACGCCTGGCACATAAGCTTTATTTTCAAAAAGTGAGCAAGCAGACACCCGGGTTTAGCTTGTGACCTATTAATATATCTAGATGGGACACAGCAGGGGCCACAGGCATCTCAAATGGTGCATTGGTTTGTTTGAACAGCATACTGCTCTGTACCCATGCACAGTCCAAGCCTGAGACCTGTGGGCCAGGAGGGAGCAGCAGTGTAAGATGAACTGCCTGGGAGAGAGCTGGGGCAGGAAGAGGCAGACTCCTCTTTTCTTGTGTATTTTTTAAATTTTATTTTCTTTGTGTTGAGTTCTTTTTTCTGGTTCTCAATCTGGGGGAGAATAAACTGGATGAACTGTCCAGCTGCATTGGCTCAGCTGTACTAGTCATTGTGTGTATGGGGTCACAAGCTCATCCCATTATATCTGTATGGAACGGAGTAACAGCACCTTCCATATCTCTCCTTCTGCTTCTCTTCAGCTCATCTAGTGATCACCCAGGATGCTGTTAAGGAGAGGGTAGAGATAACAACTCTTTTATAGTTGGTAGGGACTGTGTTTAAGCAAGAAAAAGCAGTTCCACTCGCCTGTTCCTTTCACGTCCCGTGGCAGTTACAGAGGATTCATACTGGAGGGTATTCCTGTCTGCTTTCATGCTGCTCACAGGTGTGCTGCCTTTCATATCTGAGCTCTTATAATGCCAATTCATGTAGTGACTGAGTGGGAGACATCTGGCCTGGCTTTAACCATGAAAAAA
Source organism: Corvus cornix cornix (assembly GCF_000738735.6). Taxonomy (NCBI): domain Eukaryota; kingdom Metazoa; phylum Chordata; class Aves; order Passeriformes; family Corvidae; genus Corvus; species Corvus cornix. Next base: position 65,738,294 of record NC_046334.1, read on the forward strand.
TGTTTGATCTTTGTTCTAACAAAGTTCCTATAATCAATGGAAAGAAAAACATTTTCCAATATATAGTAATTCTCATCTATCTCAGTAGGGGATTATGGTACTCCTCTCCCTCTACTGAATAGAAAATGCCAGAAATCAATAACCTCCAAAGAGCAGAGGTTGTTTTGTTTTTGCTTTTCATTGGCAAGCACACCAGACTGAGCTATGCTGGTAGATAATGTCCTCTGTCACAGAGGCTGCCAGGGGTAACCCCCCAGCCCCATTTGCAGAGCAGTTCACATGAATGACCTGTTGAAAACCCCTAGGAAAATTAGCCGAGGTGACTGATCCAGCCTTTTCAAATATTGGGCTCAGCTAACACGGCTGAACTTGTTGAAGTGTCATAGACCAGATTTGTGTGCTCCAATTTGCTGGAAGACAAAGGGCATGGCAAAAGTGCAGAGATAGAGGAATCATCAGCTGGGGAATGGAACCTCTTTCAGAGGTACAGCTGGGACCAGAAATGTGTGTACACAGTAGCAAAACAGGCTCCAAAACTTCCAGCTTTTTCTCCAGTTGATCAGAAACTAAAAGCTATTGCAGCCATTGCAAGATTCTAGAGCTAAAGCTTGTCTGCTTTAGTAACTCTGCTCTGTTTTTCTTGTGCTGCACAAAATGAAAATGGCAATCCTAGAGATAACCAAGCAGTGAAATTATTGTGGCTTAGGGATTTATGCATATAGACACATATCTAGTTTTTAAAGAAAGCCAGGAAGTTCCACTCCTTGGAAAAAAGATAAGGGATATGTCAGGCAGAGCAGACAGAGTGCTGGAAACAGCCATTTAAAGGCAAATAAATGAATGAGAAATGTCCCAAGTAGAAGATAACACACTAAAATATAATTTAATTGCAAAGGAAAGGATATCAGAGGTGACTGTGTTTCTGCTAGTTGTCAGGAGTCCTGCTCACAGAACAAAGCAGGCAGTGCTGACATAGCTGAAGAGCCCTGGCACTGCAGTGGGGTTGGATCCAGCTCTAGCACAAACCCAGGCACCTGTTTAATTCCCTGGGATGAAGCTGCACATGCTGAGCAGAAGAACCAGTACCAGAAGTGCCTTTCCAGGCCCATCCACAGCCACCCATCCCCTCTCTCTCCTCTTACTACAAGTTGTTATCCTTTCTCTCATGACTATTTGGTTGTTATTCCAGATCTAATCTAGGTCAGTAAAAGTCAAAGGGAAAGAGGAATGGATCTCTTTCCGCAAACGCAGCATGATTTTTGGAGGAGAAATTCTGATTCATGTTTACCTCTCTGACCCTCTTCCCCTTGTTCCCTTGCTCTGTAGATGCCAACAGGAGAGGGAATATTGTGATATATTTCTCAAGCCACATGAAGCAGAGACAAAAGATGGGAAAGTTCACAAAAAATTTTGGGTCAGGTTCTGCCACTCAGCTGCTGAGATCTGGCCAGTACAGATGAAGAAGCAAATCTCCAAGGATTTTTTTGGTGATTTGGCAAGATAAGATTCCTTTGTCTTAAGAGGAGTGCTGTATGAGAGTGTTTAGATCACTTGGCAATACATGGCACATCCCCAGCTGCTTCTGCTCTATAGAAGAGATGACATGCTCCTGTTGAACCTGATGTCCTCAGAGCATGGCTTTGATGCTGTAATTCAGAGCTGTCAGCTCCCAGGACAGTTATTGACTCACTGGACAAGGATAAGCTCATTAGATTGTGGGCATGAGGTTGACTTGAACCAGGCTTGTTCCTGTGGGATGCAGATGCTCCTCCACTGGATAACACACAGGACACAGGATTGCTCCCCTATCGTCTGTGTAGAACTTTGGGTTTTCTCAACCCCAAAGATCTGTTACTATTTTGATGTAAAACTGGGTTATCACATTGGAGTTTCTTCCTCCAGATGGAAAAGCAGTGCCACAGAACAAAAATACAGCGTGAGAGCAATGAGGACGGCATTTTTTAACTATTTCACACATGGGTACCTCAAGCTACTTCACAGGTGTCCAGAGCAGCTGTCCTTGCTTATCACTAAGAGCACAGCAGTAATAAGATGTGGGGATTTATCCTATGGGAAATGGATGATGAAGCAAGGCTAGAGATGAGGCCATTGCAAGGCCCATTTTCCTTCTTAGCCTTTGGTTCACCTCCTTGTTTTGTATCACAACATCCACAAACATAGTGAGAAAGACATCCTCTCTTCAATAACTCTTTGGCCACTGATAAGCAATTTTCTCAGTGTTTCCCATCATGGCAACGTAGAGCCAACTTTCCTGGAGTAGTAAACAAACCCATTTCCTCCCACTCGCAGTGCTGGGGTTTGCTTTGTGAGCCCAAAGAAAGGTTCAACTCAGTATTTTATATAAAATTTAATATCCACAACTGGCCTGAGTTTATAACAAAAAATGTATGGAATGAAACTAGAACCATTTCAAAAACGTGAAAAATATACATTCAGTTAGAGGTGGATTAAGATGATTTATTTGTGCAGCAGTGTTGAGAGTATGTGTTGGAGAATATTGCAGTACAGTTCGTCTGACTGCTAGAGGTGAATCTGAGTCACCGTGCCTGGAACTCAGAATGAACTTTCCCAGAATTTAGGAGGCAGCCTTTAGATCTCACCAGGGAGCTTTTACTTCAGTTTGTAAAGCTGCTTTTGTTGATAGTGTGGCTTTTTAAAAAAAGTAAGTCAACTACCTGAAAATACAGACTTGTCCATGCCATCTCCTGCAGTAGTATCTAGCTGGTGTAGTAATGCTTCTCCTTGCTCTTTGTCCTGTTGTGCCAGAGAAGGATGGGAGAAGATGGAAGTGGCTGTTTGTCCAAACTAGAGAAGACTCAAGTCTCTGTCACCTCTCTCTGCATAGCCACTTACCATTAGCTCAGAGAACCTGTAAGGTCTTCTCACCATCCTGGTCTTCGCTAATGGCAGTGATCGTCCAAAGATGTGGAGCAAGAGGGAATTTATCTCTTCTGTAGTGATAGCCCAGGTATTCACAGCCTCTCACCACACTTCTCCAGCTAAACCAAACTAACTCATCCCTGTCTGCAGACACAGACTTGGCTGTTTGGTGCTTTCTCCAGCCAACCCTGTCTTCCCTAAGTGAAGCTATTTCATCATCTCCCATTTTTCCAGGCTGGACTGTGCAACCTACTAATTTCAAAGCTGCCTTCAAACAGTGTAAGGCAAGTTTCTCTTCTCATTTCCAGCTTCCGGATAAGCTATCCATCAGATAGCTACCATGAGAAATTAGACATCAATTAACATTTGTTTTGGCTTAACGTGTGTTTGTTCAAATGTTAAAATCTCAGCCTGTACTTTATTTTAACCTGTTTTGTCATTTGTCAGTAACTCCCTCTGCCATGTTTTATAGCAGGCATTTTAGAGCTCTAGGAAAAAGGCAAATTTATGCTGTTCAGGTTCTGACCCTTAGCATGACTGGGGTGTGAGCATGAGGGCCTGGACCAAGTTTCTAAAGTAAGGTTTGTGTTATGTATGTAGTGATTCAGTAGAAAATACGTGAAATCACATGGGAACACACCATTCAGTTTCTTCTCAGTCAATGTAGTGCCAAGATCAAACTGGTGTTTGAAGACAACCTTGTATGTTGAGTCAGGGGCTTGGACTCAATAATCTTTTATGGGACCTTCCAGCTCAAAATATTCTGATTCCATGGTTCTATGCCTTAGAGAGACTCATTGACCAAGGCAGATTTCTATGTCCCAGTGAGATTTTGCTGTTTAATAGAATATGCTCCACATCAGGATGAACAAGAGATCATTCAGAGCCCTTTATCTGCAGAATAATCCTTAGCCCAGCATAGGAGTGCTGTCATGGGCTGCAGGATCCCAGCACACAAATTCTGCCACTCTCCCAGTGGACAAAACGTGTGTAAACTAATCCCACATGTTTCTAGTCATCTCCACCTAAATGCCTGGTTTCTGGTAGCCTACAGTGAAGAACCTATTCTGCTTGTCACATGGGTGACCCAGTGTTCACTGACCAAGAGCAAAACCGCTTTCCACACCCAAAAAGAGAGCAGTCAACATGGGATGGAAGGTCAGGATCAAAACCCTGGTCTAAATTTAGCAAAGCAGACTTGAATGCAGGTTGCCACATCTCACATGGATGCTTAACTGTTGAGCTACTGTGTGAGGGGTAAGTACGTCTCTCAAGATGTTCCAGGATAGGCAAGTCTCACCATTTCCCCACTTACCCAAAATTCCATCTTTGTAGGTACTTTTAGAATTCCCATGAAAAGCTTCAACTATCTGATGTCTTCATATAGAAGGACACCTGAAACTTTCCAGTAAGCAGAGCTAAAATCCTTTAAATATAAGTTGATGCTTATTGTCAGTGATCACATTTTTAATATTTAATCTTTTCTGTCTGCAAATATTTTTACTTAAACTGTACTTTTGCAAGATGTGGACTATTGTTGCTGGATTATGGTTTGTTGTGTTTTCTTCCTTTTTTAAATGTAGAGTGGTATTCCAAAGCAAGCAGCTTTCTGTCTTATAAGAATGGGAGTAACAAAAATTTTAAAAGAGGGAAATTAAAATAAGACAAAGTAATTTCAATTTCCTAGCCATGTTAGCACAATAATCATTATATCAAAATGATGGCAACGTTGTAATAATCATTACTATTATTAGAAAATCCTGAGCTATTTTAAAGAGGACTATTAGCACCATTACCCATGTTTATAAGGCAGAGAAGTTGAGGCAGAGGTGGAAGATGTGTCTTGTGCCAGACTGTCCCCCAGTGACAGCTGGTAGCAGAGCCTGCATCTTTTAGGGCTCACACTAAGGATTTCCTTCCTTCCTGAGGCAACATTTGGCACTGTCTCCAGTGCAGTAGTTCCTTTTTTGCTTCTTTGTGTTTCTTGAAATCCCTGCTGATGGACTGTGGCAACTGCCACAGTAATTTGCAATTTGGAGGCAGAGGGAGCTCTGTCTGTCAACTGTGACTTGTGTTGTGGATGCTGGACAATGTCCTTCAGCTTGCCAGGCTCAGCAACACTCCCGTTCTGTGGCAAGGGAAGGCCAGCAATTTTCCTCACAAAACCCAAAGGATGCTGATCCAGCTGTGAAAAACAGCTGTTTCTGTTGGATGCTGGTAAACATTGTATAGAAAAGGGCTGCTGAATGTGGTCTGATCAATTTTTCACTGCTTTTTCAATAACTGCAGTATGTGAAGTTGCAATCTCAGCGACTTAAGCATAGGAGAAAAATGCCTACCCTGTAAATAATCGATTTAACTAAACTCAACCATGATATACACAGCAAAGACCAGTCCTTGGAGGTTTCTACATGCTGCCATAACTTCAGGCTAAACAAGTCTGAACCGAGAAGTGTTTTGTCCCAAGACTGTATATTTTATGGGAAGCTGATGCTTATTTTCCATGGGAAGCTAATTTTTCCAAAGGACAGTTTCAGCCTGGCAGCTCAGCACAGTTCTGCTGTGACAAGCTGCTCTTTTAGCAGAGCTGACAGATTTTTTTGAGAAATACTTATTTTGTCAGCTAAGTCATGAGGCTGGTGACAGGTACATCGTGGAATGAAACAGAAGGAGTGGAAACACACAAGAAAACACGGAAGTTGGAGCACAGCCTTTTTCACCAACGTAGGACACATGTTGAAGCCACATTTGTGCAGCTCAGTAGAAAGACATTAATTATGGTGTAGCCCAAGTCTGCTGACCAAAATAAAGATCCTGAATGGAAAAGTTTGTGTCAGGTGGACTCAGGTTAATTTTTGGGGAGTTTTCTTTGTTTGTAAGTAAGATGTAAACGATTTTGCTTGATCCAGACCGGCATTTTTTAGGCTAAAAATATATATACCAAGGGAAAAATATCTTCCACCTCCAATCCTGACCTTTGGGAGAGAGAAAAGTTTGATGCCAGTGAAAAAAAAGCTCCTGTTCATCATTTAACCAGGCTGACACATCTGAAGGCTAAATGCATCTCAAAATAAAGAATTAAGTTGAAAACAATTCAAAAGGCTGAAAGGCACAGTCACACAAATTAAATGTCTTCTGGAACTAGTGCCTTTCAAAATGTCTTATTTTAGCAAGTATGAAATGAGACATCTGGGCTTGAACTGTTACTCAAAATACTGTCTAATAAAATTAATTTCTCAGATGAATCAGGTCACAAGCACCTCCTAATGCATTGTCTGGTATTTTGATTTCTTCTCCCTCAGTTCCCCATGTAGCATGAGGCCTCAGCCAATGCCAGCTGCAGCGATGTTCTCTGGAAAACAATGTCTAGAAATAACCTTGTGATCACACATCCCAAAGTACTTTTTTGAAGACACTTCCCAAATAAGTGGATATCAGTCACTGAGAGATGCCCAGAACAAACAGATAAAGTGCACAAAGTGTACCCAGTCACAAGGATCAGCTTCTGAATACAAGCTCATCCCAAATCCCTTCCCATAAGCTGCCAGGGACCCCGACCATTAGTCTCTCACAAAATCCTTTGTCATGGATGGAAATGGGCATACGCTTTCTACTTCTTGTTTTTGTTGCTGAATATGGCCAATTCATCCACAAAATTCTCTGTGGGCATAATACACTAATAGCATCCAATGTTATAGTCCCCTCATGCACTGCAGATTATTTCAGCACTGTCAAAAGTTTAGGCATAACCACAAGTCCTCAGGGAATAGAATTCAAGAGATACCCAATGATCATGAATCTCTAGAAACTGATCTTTATTTTGAATGACTGGCTTGTAAGAAGACCATCTACTTAATGAAAAAAAGGAAACATTCAAAAACTTAATGTGAATGAATATTTATAAAAACTTCCCTCTTGTCCCCCAGTCGTAAATTTCTGTAAATTTATAGCAGCATTGCAAAAACAGCTACATACCAAAATAGGCCACCAGCTGAATTTAGGGCTGTATACTCTGTGAGGGCTGAAAATTGTAACACATAAAGTGTTGTTTGTAGCTGCTGAATTGGTTCATATGCCACTATATTGACTTCACACAGCTGTTACTTGGAAAATCATTCAGGCACATTGGAAAAGCAATGAAGTTAGTGGTTAAACATGATGCAGGTTTTACAGGACACAATTGATTAGGCAATTCCATTGGTTGTTCTGTCAATGAGGTACCCGAAAGTAACTGAGTTCATGTACAGGTGAATACATTCCTCACCACTCAGGAAGCCTGATGTGCCCAGCATGATCAAATTTTTATATCTGTTGGTACAGGTGTAAAAGTGATGGCAAGTAGGGTCCTGTGCCTTTCCATTTATGCCACCCTGCAGAGAGGGCCCCTCTCTCTGACCCGTGGCTATGCCCATACTGGTAGTTTAAATGAAACATAATCAGTCACCCTGTAAAGTCACCAAAATGGTCCGTTGTGAAGTTTCACTCTGTGCCAATTACAGCTTTCCCAGGTGATGCCCCAGTAAGACTGGGGAGGTAGAGCACTCCAGAAACTATTCCCAACAGGCAGCTGGTCCTGGAAAAAGGGATATTCCCAGGGTCATTGCCTTTACTGGTACAGGCACAGCTTCAGCATACAGATTTCCAAATGGTGTAGAAATGTCATGCTGGGGCCTGCAGGATCCTGGAACTGTAAAATGATATATTTTCCGCAGAATGACTTCCACTCGTTCTCCAGGCTCATCAGATTGTACCAGGAACGCGGTGGGTTGTCCCAACAGAACATAATATTACTGTTGCAGTGACCCCTTGAAAGCCCTGAAGTGGAAAACGCTTTGCAAACATATTACTAAAAGAATGTTCCCACCTCTAAAAAAATGTATAATATAAGCAGGACAAGAACCAACATGGATACAGATGGACAGGAAGCCATGAGGTTATCTTCGAAGGCACCTCAGGAGAGGCACAGCTCAGCTGTAAGCACTGCCACATTTTTTGTGGCATGACAGGGTTTTTCTCCAAAATGTGGAGAGACATTTTCACATCTGAGCAAGGGTATCATGATGCTTGTAGCTCAATCTTCACCCATTTTCTCAAATAAAGCAAAGCATGCTGAGATGCATAAAGGAAGAGCTGTTAATGCAAAACCCTTCTCTCCCCTAAATGTCAGGACACTCCTCCTGGGACTCCATGTTCTTGGTCTCTCCCTACACTGTGTAGCAAATGCTATGCATTTACACATCTTTTTCTTCTCCTGGCAGCTCTGCCAACTCCCTGTTGTGTTCTTTTCCCCTTTTGCCTCATCACCACCAGTGGTGGAGGCCAAACACTTTTATGTGCAGCCTCATGACGTCCAGATTTAGTCCTTGCTGATGTTTTTGCAGCTCCATTACTTCAGATGGGCTTAGACAAGTCCAGCAAAACAACTGCCTCTGAGGATGCAGTCATGACTCAGTGTTTGAGAAGACAGCAGAACTCAGAGCCACAGCTCCTAGAAACATGTAATGAGATCACTTTTTTAAAGTATAACCCTAGCTCTCACTTTTGCAGAGTAAGGCAAACCCTTCAGTTTCAATTCTTCTTTAATTTCTTCCAAGCCAACTTTATAACCTTGGATGCCCAATTCTGAGTTTTTCATAGTTTAAATACAAATTTATGAACCTTAAAAGTTGTAAATTGTATTGGTATATCTGTCCCATCAGATCATCTCAAAAATCCTTCTGACTTAACTACAGTATAGCTAGTCACCCTCAGCTTGTTTTATGCTCTGTGGAGAAAAATAGGAGCTTCAACAGCTTGGGTCATTAAATTCATCTGGTACTTTCTAGCAAAATGAATCTTGTCCTAGAAAAGTCTTTTTCTTTCCATGAGGAGAGCCAAGGGCAACTCACCATGTAGTCTACACCTAAAGTTAGGTGAAATTCAGTTTATTCAAGAAGTAGCATGACTGACTTTGGTTATTAAATTTCATTTTTATTCCTTTAAAGAGCATCCCATTTTTGCTGACTAGAGATGGGACTGTCCTAATCACATTTGTGAGCACAGAAGAGTGTTTTGGTGTTGGGGTCCCTCCCCCCTGCCATGGAGCCCTGGGAGAGGGGCCCTGAGGGGACAGACACGGGGTTTCCCTGCCCCTGCTCAGCCTCATTTCCCATTGATTGTTTTGTGTTCCCCGGTGTGGCCAAGGACCCTCGGGTCCCGTGACTGCGGAGTTCCTGAGGAGAGCCCCGGCCATGCGGCTGGAGAAATAAACATCTCTGAAACATCTACCACGAATCTGTCCATATATACTTCGTTTCTACGGGACTTCTGGTTTGAAATATGCTTGTTGCAGTAATCCCCGCTGCAACAGTTTGGTATCTTGTAAGCCCTCTCCCTGTCTGCAGTTGTGCTCCTCATCCCAAAGCATGCCTTTCTTGTTCCCATTCCCTTCTGCTTTTTCTACTAAAAATCAAGAGTTTGTGATATTGCTTATCTTGGTTAAGCCAGGAATAACCTCATACACAGCTTTACAAAATATTTATACTGGTTTTCTCCACTTCTCATTTGAATCCCCAGTGAGTTCAGCAAACTGCATTTCAGGAGCTAAGAGAGTGAGAGAGCTCTAGGCAAGCAGGAGCAGCGAAAGCAGGTAAAACATCCTAAAGAGGCACCTTTAATGCTCTTTATAGAAGGGGTTAGCTCCTCCTACATGCACATAGGTTCCCTCTCATTCAGGGGACAACATGGATCAAACACTGTAGATCAATCTATTATTGAACCGTGAGGGAAAAGAGAAGCAATGAAAGTCATTGCAGTGAGCAGTGACACGGTGGAAGATCTGAAGATCTGCCTTTGGGATATCTCTTGAAACCTTCTTACACTCTTCCTAAACAGCTATCAATGAGTTCATTGATAGCACCTGGGAAAAATTAAGGAAAACCAGATGAACCACAACAAACCATGGCCATCAATGCATCAGCCAGATGAGAGGGAACTGCTCTTCCTCCAAGCATGGTGGATTTCTGGCTTCTGTGGTGTCTGACCTCACACTGGACACTTGCACAATGGTGCACTGTCATTTACAGTACCTTGCTTCAGTCATGGATAGGCAGTGCTGTGCTGACCCAAATCACTGGAAAAGAAAACTTTTTTTCACTGAAACGTAATATAGGAGCACGACCATGTCATGCTGATTTAAAGGTCACCTATTCTTTACTTGAGATACCATAAAAAGTTGGCCCAGACAACTTGATAAATAACTTCAAATCACAATTGCTGTTCCATAATAAAAGTGCATGTGGGCAGCAGATGAAAAAAGAACTTTTCACCCTTAGATATGTTGTATGCTGAATTGTATACGTAAAAGTGCATTTTGTTATTAATTTTTTTCAAAGTATCCATCCTACTTTTATTCCCAAATAATTTTTCTAAGTGACATATTTAATGTGCAATAACACATACTGAGTTTCCTATGAATCCAAGCCAGGATGCAGGATGCCTTCATCTGGTTTCCTCCCCAAACTGCCTTAAAGCCCAATAAATCTGTGACTATTTCCTCTCTGAAGCCTCAGAGGATATAGAATTACTTCACAGTTCCTCAAGCCCGGAGCCTTCAGCGTGGCTGATGGAGAGCCAAGATCGGAATGGAATTGCTGTAATTGGAAAGCGAAACAAAAATAGTCCCCTGGAAAGGAGGAAAGTACAATGACAAAAGCAAGTCCCATTAGGAATTGCAGCATGATGGCTATCATGGTGAAGTGTGTGTTTGCCTCAACAAACTGTTCAAACAGTAGCAACTGTCATATGGCTCCCGTCATAACCCATCATTAACAAAAACTCTGTAACAGCACTTGATGTAGTTATGGCCCAATGCAGTTTAGTTTTCTCATTATACAGTCAGCAGTTTCTTACTTTTCCTGAAAAGGGATAAATTGTGCTTCAGCTTTAATTTTATGTAGTCACTTACCCTCCCCACACTGCTGTTTTACTGTGTGATCCATGTCATACTAAGCTCCCTGCCTGGCATAACTTTTATTGAGAATCACGTTGCTGCTGGCTTTGAAGGACAATTTCCTGTGTACTTACAGGTTCAGTTTAAGGGAAGCAAGGAACTGCTCTGGCCACTGCCCACCTTTGCAAAAATCTGTGACTGCAATACACGGTGCAGTGTGAGAAGTTTGAGTTTCCAACACCAAAAGAACAGGTTTTTGTTGCATTCCCCACACCTTTCTAAATATGGAGAAATAAAAGCAGTGTGTTTGGCTCTCATTTGTGTTCACATGAGAATCAAAGTGCATTTGCATAAATCCAGTGTCTGTGCAAAACCACCTGCTCCTGTTCTTCCTGCAGGGAATTTCCAAGGGCAGATGCTGTTACTTTTAGGTTGTTCTGTGCATAGAAACAGATGGAGCTCAGGCAAAGTGTTTAGCAGAAGTTCCCATGTATGAAACCTCATATATGTGCCTTTATGATCCAGGTTTTTTACAGCCTATTGCCCTGTATCTATTTGCAGACAGACTACTAGCAGAATTTTGAAGAAAGAAGGTTTTTGTGATATGTTAAAGAGGTTGATGTCAGAAAGAAATGAAGATTATCTTTCTTCATCAAGATTGTAACATGTGATAGCGGTGCTTAGAGAGATCTTTGGTGTTGCAGAAATGAAGGTAATGAATCCATCACTATCAGAATCTACCCCAGGATTTCACCATCCCTGAATATCCTGATCTCCTGTCAGATCTATGGCTAGGTCTGTGGCTATGCCACATTAGGGTCTTTACAGGCATTTCAAGGCCTCACTGCGCACCCAGACAATGCTGCATAGATACCCTGCAACCCACTGTCCCACTCACAACCTCTGCAGCTCTTCCTCTAAAGAGAAGGAAGGAAAATTACTCAGTCTGAGAGTGTCCTTATCAAATTGACTTTGCTTAACATCCTTATAGATTCAAAGCAAGATCTGTAGGCATATCACTGTGGTTTAACAATCCCTCTCCTTTCGGCTGTATGCTCCAAGCTTTACAGAAGCTAAACCATTAAAATATGTGTTTCTCTCACAGCATGGCCACTTGGCTCTAAGCATTACTTAAAGGACATGGGTAAACACAGGAAAAGATGTCCCAGCAGGAGGGAAGTGATTGTAGGGACAGTATGTTCTGACAGCAATTCAGGTTACAGAGGAGGTATTGGCAGATAATGAGTTGTTTTATTTAAATAGTCAGCAGGTTTCAGTCCAGAGAACAATGGAGTCTGCTCCCACAGCGTTGCTGTACACATGCAGGGAACTTCATTTGGTCAAGCCAACAGAGACAAGAAAAAGGCAGATAACATCTCTGAGAGAGGCACCGGGCTGAGAGATTGGCCCTGGTTCTCCTTTTGCCCACAGCACAGAAAGTCACTTAAGGTGACTGGCAATACTCCATGGCAAAGCTGGAAAGCAGCGAGGCAAGTTTGGGCTTTTCCAGCCTCAGGGTAGTTCTTATTTTTCATTTAAACACCTGCGAGGTTCTCAGGTCACGATCCATAGCCATGCTGGTTTGGGAGGGGGACACAGCACAGTGAAGCACCCAAACCCTAATGGGGATCCAGCCCTTAGCTGTGCAGGGGTACAAAAAAGAGTTCAGCAGCAGATGGACAAGAAGAGGCATTCTTAGGGAAGAATGGGACTGTTTTCTTTTGAATAGGCTTTTTTCTTGCTGCCTTCTTATTTCTCTGTTGATCCCACCTTTCCTTTCTTTCCATATCCGTCTCCATCTCCAGCCTCACATCTCTCTGCAAGCCCTCTGGGCAGCCTACTGTCTCTGCCCACACACTTCTCTGCCTTCTTGAAGCAGCTCCCAGCATCAGTGGCTCTGCCCAAGCCATAGGCAGGTGTGCCCTGCACACCTGGACTTGGACTCTGATTCCTGGTACACCTTTGACATGAGTACATCCCACCCACTAAAGTTCCGTGAACTTCAGGCCTCCTCTGTGAGGAATGGGGATTTGGAAGAGGATCAATTTATCCATTGACTACTCTTTTAAGAAAAGCGAGTACACTGGTGGACACAGAAGTACTTTTTCAAGTCTTCAGGAAACTTAGCAATACACTTCAAAACTAAGCAGGGGCTGGGAGCAGTTTCTATCTTCTTCCATCTAGTTTAGCTTAATTATAGGGAAAAAATTGAGATGAAAAGGTGTGGTCTTTAGCAAGTGAGGCAGAAAGTTCATAAGCCTTTGTGAGATAGACAAGATCACCCATGAATCCAAGAAAATAATCTGGAGAAGGACTGTAGGGAAAAGTGAAGTATATCAAAGAGTCTCCATTTCCATGAAATCTGTGATTTTCAGTATCCACTGGAGTATTTAATGTAGTTTACATAAATGAACTCCCATATTGATTACATTTGCTCATAGCAGTATCCCAACCCTACATGTTGTCTAGGGAGATGTTTTACATAGAGGGAGAGTATGGCAAGTCATTTCCCGTCATTTGGTTGACTTCTGACTGAGAGAACACTCCTTGAGAAAAGCAATAAGCCATTCCCCATGTCTCCCTGGGGACAAGAAGAAGAGGGTTGACCCTGCAAGTAGAAAGATTCCAGTCGGGTATTAGGAGAAAGGCCAGTGACTGAGTTTGGGCAAGTCATGCAGCGCCTATCACAGGATATTTTCAAAAAGAGATTAGAGAAATCTCTGTAAGAATTTGGTGAGGACTAACTAATCTTTCCTTGGGGCAGGGAAATATGAAATGCCTTCTGAAGCTCTCTTCCAGCCTTGTTTTCCATTTTCCCACCTACAAAATACATTCAAACAACTGTGATGTCTTTCTTTCCTGTTTTCCCTCAAGAAACAGTTGGGAAGCTGTCTGTCCACTCATCAGAAAGTTGCCATTCAAGCCCTTGAACACATGAGCTGGCTGCCATACATTTTGACTAAGGCTCTCAAAGAGAAGATGGGTAGCTTGCAGTCCAATGAGATTACCAGCCAGCCGTGGTGTTCTTGGATGTGGGGAGCATGCTTTTCTCCTTGGGAAGTGAGAAATGTTCATGGATTTCACAGACACCACCAAAAAAGCCAGCTGGGGGGAACAATTATGATGCCTATGACTGGGTGATGTTTATGATCAACAATGATTGGGATAGTGCTCAGAGAAGCAAATCCGAGATGAAAGATCCTGTATCATATTACCAACCACCCAACCCAAGTGTGCCAACGCTGACAGACACCCTTTGGAAACACACAGAATTCAATTATTTTGGCTAAATTACCATATCCATGGCAAATTACAGGCTGTTTATTGGAAAATATCTCCTCTCAATCCTGCCATTTTTTGTTCTTCAATTATGTTTATGTTCCCAGCATTTTTCCCTCCTGGCAAAGGCCCGATGTTTTTTGGGAAGGACTAAAGATAGGCTTTTGCTCCACAGAATGTTATTTAGTGGCTGGACAAGGTTGCAATCAGACAGTGTGGTCTTCGATTCCACTGCCGACCTGTGATATCAAGCTTTCAGCATGACCTACAATATTGGATCCAGATCTGAGCCTTGGCAGACCAAAGCAGTGCAGAAAATCTGACTGCTGAAGGAGAGAAGTGATAAGGGCTGTGTGGTTGCAGGCTATCAGAAGCTGCTTCTTATCAGGAGTGTCTTCAAGAGACTTGGAGAGGGATGGAGGAATTCACTGACTTTAACGGATAGGAAGCTCCATTTCTGCCCATAAACGCACAAGAAGACCAGGGCGAGAAGTCTGAAAGTGAAGTGAAGTGAAGTGAAGTGAAGTGAAGTGAAGTGAAGTGAAGTGAAGTGAAGTGTTCATACTTTGCTGAAAGCCGGGAAGCTCTGCCCAGAGGCATCAGCTTGGCTATCAAAAGCTGTGCATGTGTGTTAGCCCAGCACTCAGCAACCTCCTAAGGCAAAAATCAGGGGGGTTCAAAACTCTCCAACCTTTCCAAATAGTGCAGAGAGAGTAGAGATGGAGCCAAAAACTTTAAGCAGAGGTTTAAGTACCTGCTCCTTTTCTCACTAGTCTTGTGTATTTGAGACTTGATTTTTGTGTTTCATTATGCAACGTCTTCATTCTCGATGGCCACAGGAGAGGTCACTTAAAACCCAATCTCACCATGATACACATCCCACAGCAAACATCTCACAGCCTGGAGAGGTGAGCGGGGAGCTCACGTTCATGTTTAGAAATCACTGACCTTCTTGGGCAGAGCAGGAACATCTCAGAGTAGGTGCTATCCCACTAACTCAAGTCTCTGGTGTGTGTGCTGGGACCTATCTTGTGCCCTGTGGGGAGGGGCAAACACACCTCTCCCAGTACTATACTGTCTAATCATTTCCCATCACATCAGTTCTCTGATATGGAATTAGAGGTGAGAAATTGAGGCACAAACTCTTAGGTCAGGTTTTGAAAAGATTATGAAGGGATAGACACCTTGTCTCCATTTTAAAAATCCTGTCCCACAGAAACTACCCAACAAGGTAGAACAGGGATCATGATAGAACAGGGATTTTTGCTCCCAAAGCTCTCTCTAAAGGCACAGCACTACTCCTGCCTTTTAAAGGCTTTTTCAACATTTTAATTGAGGGAAACTGCAGTCGTAGACTTAGAAACGTCTAAAAAATCGTATAAATATTTCTGAACCCAATGACATCCACAATCAAATTAAATGAAGTTTTCTAATATTATAGCTAAAGTTTCCTTAGCACACATGTCACTGTGATGTGTGTTTCTCACTGCATATGGAAAGGTCTGGAGAGGGAAAAAGAGAATACAGTGAAAACCAGACAAATTAAACAAGAGCCACAGAGCCACAGAATTTTGGTAGTATTTAAACTATTTAAACTCAATTACATTATATAATGAGAGACTGCTCCATTTATTTATTTTTTTTCCACAAGTAACCAGGTTTTCTAAAATCTTTACTTGGATTGCCTATAAATAATCATAGCTGTCTTTAACAATACTGTCCCATGTAAAACAAGTAAGAAAAAAAAAAGAGGATTGAACAAAGTTATTAAGAAAGGTAAATTTTTTAATCCATAATCTGTGCAGGCTGTATTATTTCTTGATGGCTACAGGCTTGCCTGAAAGCATACAGAAGGGATGAATGAACTCCATAGAAAAGTTTCAGTTCAATCAGTTCAGCTTTCAAAACCAGATAAAACCTGAAAAAGTTTCATTTACTTCAGGGAATTTGTGAAGAGAGAGATTCTCACCAAAGACAGCGATTTTACATTAACCTTTAGGTCAGACCAATGTTGCATTATTAGCATTATTTAATTAACAAAATTCATGCTTTGAAACTTTAAATATTTGCAAATTCATCCCCAATAATGACTTTCATTCATTATTATTTATCTAGGGCTGGAGTCAGCCTGTGGCAGCTCTTATTTCCCGCCGCGGGAACAGCTGGGGGAGACAATCCAGCCACTTTCTTTAGGTGTTTAAATGGGAGCAGATCTCCTCCAGAAATCTGGCTCCAATTATGAGCACTACGTGCTTTGAAAATCTGACCCTCGCCTTCAGTGTTGGCAAGACATTTCCCAAACAAGCCTGATGATAATGCAGAGTCATACAGGCAAAGCTCTCCTGGCGTACACGCAGGACCCTGCGGTGGGATCACACCTCTCCATGCCACACGCCAGTGGGGGTTAGCAGGGCTCAGCAGCACAGGCACAGCAACCAGCCAAAGACCCCCAGCTAGCCATCAGATCCATGCCAATTTGCCACCAAAACTGCTTTGTCGTGAGCTGTATTGGGACAAAATGGGCATTCACATTTGTTGTTAATTTTTTTAAAAATCAAAATCTTTTACTTAACTTTTTAAGGAAATGCTGATTTTTTTTTTTTCAGATTCCTTTGCCATCTTTTGAGGTTTTCTGTTTTGTATTATATTTTGTATTTTATATTTTTTATTTGTTTTATATTATAATTTTATAATTTTGAAAAAACACACTCAAACTATGTCATTTAATTAAAGGATTTTTGTTTTGCATTTGCGAGTGCCTCCTTCACCTTTGTCCTCATTCCTTTGGATGGCCTGAAGGAAAACATTTTTGCCTCTTTCCAGCTCTGTTCTGTTGATGGTTAAAAGGGAAAGTGATGCTGACATGCTTCGCAAGTGCTTGGAGTTTAAAATGCTCACACTCCTGACAGATGGAGAGAGTCTATGGGTTTGTACACAGGAGCTAATAAAGCTTTCAGTACTGCACCCTGCCACCCTGTACCTGCAACACTTGAGAAAATATCCACTGATGTTTTTGTGAAGAAGTGTTTCTCATATCAATCCATCTACCTGCCAAGTCTTCATGACCATGGGGAAGTAATTGAAACATACCTGACTGGTTCCTGTGAGTACAGCAGCAGTAGGAAATTAATCTGGCAAATGACATCTTATAAATACTGTTCTAAGCTCAAAATTTACCATTTTTCTGTCCCTTCTCTCTGTCTCTTCTTCTTATATCAGAGTCGCATGGCAAATCTGGAGACGAGTTTCATCCTCCTTCCTGGTATGAGTGTGACCAGGTTTTAGGGAGAACCAGAGAAGGGCAGCAGAAGTCTTGGCTCATCGCTGTGCCACAACACAGGGGCAAAAGCAGTGCCAGGAAGGGGGTGGTGAGTTTGCATAGACTCAGTGTGAGAACTGACCATTAAACGAGGTGGCAAATGAATCTGATAGTTGGGTACATGCACTTTCTCTGGAAAAGCCATGGGTGTGTTTTAATAAAGGATTTCTAGAGTTGATACCCCAGAGATGGGGCTGCACTTTCTCCTGCTAGTGCCAGAACTTGAAGGGAAGCATGCATGGATGTGCACCTGCACGCACCAGTCCTGCCTCAGGGTGCCAGTGTGGGCACAGACTGTGGTGTCCCTTTGCTGCGCAGGCTGTCCCTGCATCCATCCTTGCCATCCTGCCTCTGGAATCCCCCCATCTGCCTCCAAGAGCCGGCAGTGCTGGCATTTTGGTGGGAAGTACAAGAAACCCTCTAGTGGACACTTCTAGCGAGCGGGTTTGGGCTCCGAAGGGCGAGTATTATTATTGCTTGTTGGATTTTATGCCATTTTGGTCTTGAAAACACTGTTCTTCTCTAGGGATACACCTAAATCCTTATCATGTGGGTTTTTTCTTGCTTTCAGCTACAATTCAAGACAATGCCCTGAGTTGGGCACAGATACTTTTCTCACCAGGATTGGAACCTGTGCCATAGGTAGTAAAGACCAAGAATCACAGAAACATGGAATCATTAAGGTTGGAAAACCATCATCAAGTCCAAACATTAACTGAGCACCAGCGTGTTGACCACTGAATCATGTCCCCCAAGTGCCCCATCCACACACATTTTTTGAACACTCTCACAGATGGCAATTCCACCACTTCCCTGGAGAGCCTGTTTCACCTTTTCAGTGCAGAAACTTTTCCTAATATCCAATCTAAACCTCTCCTGGTGCAATTTGAGGCCATTTCCTCTTTTCTTATTACTTGCCACTTGGGGGAAGAGGCCAACCCTCACCTCACTAGAACCTCCTGTCAGGGAGCTGTAGGCAGTAAGAAGGTCCCCATGAGCCTCCTTTTCTCCAGGCTGAACACCCCAAGATCCCTCAGTCATTCCTCAAAAAAGTGGTGCTCCAGCTCCATTCCATACTCTGGACATGCTCTCCAAAACCTCCATGTCCTTCTTGTCATGCAGGGCACAAAACTGGACACAGAATTTGAGGTGCAGCCAGGGGCCAATATCCAGGTGACAACGTGGAGACCTGGCCTGCTCCCTACTAACTGCAGAATAAATTGTGGATTTTTAGAGATACTCAGGCATGTAGCTACATAAGTACCTAAGATTTCCCTTTGCATCCCTTCAAACCCAAATACCTTGGAGGCTTCCCTAAAAATCTTTTAGTAGTTCAAGAGCCCTTATAGCTTTTTCAGCACTGGGAAAGAGCCTTCCCAGGCTCCCAGGCTGAAGCATTATCTCTCAGGCCAATGGTAAGAGCTGGAGATATATATATCATCATATAAAGTTTCTAGTGTTGCAAAGCCCAGCTTTTCCTGGTCATTTGAATTCCTGTAGATTTTATTTTTGGCTAAGCAGGATACCCTTCACCATGAGATACATTTATCTGAGCTGCTGCTTCCTCAGCCTAAAGCCCTCCTAGAAAAGCCATGACTATCAGGGTGCCTTCACGCTGAGAGCAAATGCAAAGCCTGATGTCTCTGTGACTCTCCCTTCTCCAGCAGGGAGCTGGTAATGAGCAACACCACAGCTCAGCCCTCATCCTGCAGAGGGGATGCTGCAAAGGGCCACTGCTTTGGACACTGCAGGGGCTGAGGCCTGCACAAAGATGCCAGGTCAGTTTTAGCTTGGTCTCTTGGAGAGTTGCACACCATCCTCATAGTGGGCACCCTATTCCGGCAGCAAATGAAGAGCTGAAAGTTTCTTTGGTTGTACTTGTCCATGACACAGTACCCAGTCCTTGAAGCAACAAAACAACTGGAGGTTTCCAGATAGGAGTGTCACTGGTAGAGCCTCGGCAGGGCCCAGAGGGGCTGTGACAGTGTGCTGGGGCTGCTGCTGGAGGAAGGAGAGGTTGAAGCAGAAGATAATGTACGTTTCAAGTGCAGCTTTAAGAACTGCCACTTTTTGGTAACTTCAATACACTCCTACTGTGGCTCTGGGTACCACACTAGCTCAACAAAAGGCTCTTGGCTTGAGGCTCCCCAGGGAGATGGAGCTGTGCCTCCTGGTGTGCAGAGCTTCATCCTCCTCATGCCCATTAAAAGCAGACTCCCAAAGCACAGCTGGGAGCATGTCCTTTGGATGGCCACCCTTCCCCCTTGCTGCCCATCCTTTGTCCATCACCTGAGCTCTTTTTCAGGAGTTGAGACACCCACAGTCCTTTGACTTAGAGAGTGCAAATGTTCCTTGTTCCATCTCTGGGGGCACTGTCTGCCTCCCCCAGGCCATGTAGGGGGACAAGGGTCTACTTCAACTCTTTTGAATACTACTGCTCCAGTGTGGGCAAAGTATTTAAACTGCATTGCAGTAGTGAGTCAGACACAGTGCAGCACCCCACCTCTGTGATCTATGGCTTGGGCTCCTCTAGAGGAAGAAAAGGTGTTTTTTCCCCTTCAAGTTTGTTCCTGAGTTTTATCCTATTCCTATTTTAAGCAAATACATACACTAGTCCAAGTAGGTACGGAAGGCTGCTGCACCAGAGCAGACTTAACAGGGGTCTCTTAGTTTTGCAAAGGCATTAAGGTGGCGAGTGAGCTGCCATGGCTCAGTGAGAACCTTAGAAAGGATACTTGTCAAGTATAAAATAATGTTAACAAATTAGAGCAATTAAATTTAGGATGTGGTATGTCAGAAACCAAAGAAAAATGCAGCTGCTGGCATTGCATTGGGGTGCATTTGTCACATAATGTCAAGGGGAATCCCTATAGATAGAGGGATCTTTCACTGTGCACAGAAAAGGAAACTTTCATGGTCCTCACAGGTTATAAATGGGACCGTTGTTGACTTTCTTCATGCAAAGGTTGCCTGCTCCCCAACAAAATCTCAACAGTCCCGGAAAAAAATTCATTCAAGTAGATTTTTTTCCCCATTGAGACCCACTTTTCAGGCACAGCCATGTTCTCTCCCAGCCTGAGCTGCAGTCAAAGTGCCTTTTGTATGTCCCTCCAAAATAGTTTATTCTTCTCTAGCAAACAACATCATTTAGCACTAGCTGGAGGAGCTGAGCAGTCTCAAGTTAGGAAAACCAGATGTATTTGAATCATCTGTCAAAATCAGAGGCCAACACTTGATCTATGGCAAGGTAATGAAAAGAGTCACTCATTCATTAATAGTGTGGAGCTGTAGGAGCGCTGCAAATCACGGAGCGGGATATTGTATGAATGTGTCAATGTTACTGATATCCAGGGGCTCATTACTGAAACATGCACTGATGAAAGGCTTCATGTGTGCACCCAGAAACAAGCCAATAAAGTCCTGCTCCTTGCAGGAAAACAAAAACAAGATCTGAAAAGGCAGCACAGAGTTAGAACAACAGTCTCCTGTTACCCTTTTTGCTATCACTGGAGCAAGACACTGGACTTGAGAGACCTTTTTTTATTATTTTTCTAAACATTTTTTACAGACTTAACAGCCTACCTCCAAGGTCATGCCATCAAGAGGCCGAAGTGATGACTCAGATGCCATCAGTGAGTTTAACACCCTGTCCTGTGCTGTTATTTATAGCTGGTTTTATAGCTGTGTTTTTGAGGCCCCAGCTGAGGCAGAGCCTCAGTGCATGAAGTCTTATACAAACAGGGGAGGACAGCCCTGGCCAAGAGCTCACAGTCTGTAAAAGGGGGCTGCAAAGTGCCTCTGGGGTATGGCTGGTGGCATACAGAACACCACCAGGAGACCCACAGAACCATCTCTGCAGCCTGGAAGAGACAATTCCTTGTGCAGCCAAGAAATCGCCACAATGACAAACGGGGGTGCCAGTGAGAGGGAACATACAGGGGAAACACTTGGAGGCATCAGCCAGAAGTCTGCACTCAGAGGCAGATTAGACACAGTCTTGTGTTTGTGCAATGAATCGTCTTGATTGAGGGCATTTTCTGCTCCATCTGGTGAGCTGAAGTTTGATTTCTCTGGTCTGAATGCTGTGACCAATCATGACAAAGGTGATGAAGGACATGCTCGAGGTCACACTGAATTAGAGGTTCAGATGGGAATAAAACCCAGACCTCCTCAGCTCCATCTAGATGCCAAGGCAAATAGTGCTGGAGGATGCAGATGGTCACTAATAAACCACACCCCCATGATATTCCTACAGGATTTGAACGGTCTCCTGATGGAAAGATTAGAAAATATACAGAATCAGATCTGCAACTAGCACCCATCAGAAAAGCTAGCTTCTCTGAGTATAGCTATCAAAATTTGATACTAGCCTACACCAGCTGAGGATTTGGCCCTCTATTCTTGGGAAGCTCTTTAGAGTGGAAGAATGTGCATACACTTAGGCAGCTTGCTCTTTTTTTATTTTAAGATCAAGATTCGTTCCAGATTGGTAATTAAGTTTAGCTCTTTCAGTGACAGGAACTGCTATGGCAGCTGCAAATCATAATAATATGCATTTGTGTACATTTGTGCCTAAATGCTTGTGCATTTTTGCTGTTGTAGCTAAGAGTACAGTCAGTGACTTATGTACATTACGCTGTATCTTGAAATTGTTTTTGCAAACAGACAATGCTTGGATAGTGAAGAGAGCTGTGCTCTGATAAAGACATCTTCAACTTCCTCACAGAAAACACTGTCTCCAGACAGGAACCTCTCCCCCTAGGATGTTGGTCAGATCAGGCCTCAGCTTAGCCTAGGGCTACAAACACAAAATTAATTTTTTGAAACAACAGTTGGTTGTTTCTCCCAACGTGCTGCCTTCATGCTGCAGCGCATGCCCACACTGATCTGAGGGAGTGAGTTCCAGCAAACTGGGGCTGTCCTCCTGGCTGTAGGAATGGAGGCTGGGGAAGGCATGAAAGAATTATTATGAGCCAAGAAATGCAGTCCGAGTCTTCCCAGGAATGGTGGCAGAATGCTAAATGAAAGCAAAAGAAATGCTCTAGGCAATGCATCCTGCTGAGGCAGATTGTCCCAGCTGGCAGCACCAGCTAACCGGGATGGTGTTCCCAGTGGGGGCAAGGAAAAGGTTGGGAGCAGCTCCTGAGCTGGGGCTTGTGCTGGCCCCGATGTGAGGACATGCCTGCAAGAGCCCACCCGCCTTCTCAAACGTGCTGCAAGGCTTACACTTGTGTTTGGATGGTGATCACAAGTAGAAATGCCATCAAAATGTTGCTTTAGTTCTGAAAATTCAGCATAATTCAAAGACGGTTTTATGATGCTGCCAGCCCCAATTGCATTGATGGAAATCAAAGCTTCCCAAAAACCGAACAGACGAGTGACAGCATGCCAGGTTTAGTCCTCCTTGGTGGTGGCAGTGCTTGCTGAGTCTAATATGTGGGCATGCAGCAGAGATTCTCCACAGCTTCCCATTTGGCTCTAGGGACTGATGGCCACATCCTTGAACTCCACACAACCCAGTCTGCTCGTCTCTGATAGACCCGCATGATAAAATCCAGCTTTGGTGGGATTTATTTTCATCCCTCTAATGAAAGTGTTTTGATTCAGTTTGAAGCATGGTTTAGAGAGCAGGAAATTTAAAACCAGCTCAATATGCTGTCATCTTGAATGCAGCGATTTGCTGTCAGCCCACCCAGCTGGGGTGCAGGCTGGCGAGTGATGGAAAAGGCAGTTTGGGGGCTTCAGAAACATTTTCCTCACTATTGTGGTGATTCCTTCTCAAAGAGAAGACAGTCATCTACAGTATGTCTCCCTAGCTGTGGCTGAAAGCCTGTCAAGCAATTCAGTATTTCCAAAAACTTGACTGAGACACTACTGCAGGCTCAAAAAGTACAAGTAAAATGCAGCTTGATTGCTTGAATAGGAAAACTGCAGCATTTACAATAAGTATCAAATAGATTGGTATTTTTTAAAACTTTTGTCATCTAATATGTTGATCAGGCCTCTCTATTCAGGCTCTACATGTTTCTCTTAAAGGGTTGGCCTCAGCAAGTCATAGAGTTGGGGACATGGAGTCGAGCCACAGAGCTGAGTTGTGGTAGATGAAGGAGGATATGTAGGAGCTGAGTCTCCAAAGACACTTCTAGCACACATTAGACATGGCCATGGTGCTGGTGCTGGACTGTTGGAGAGCTAAGCCCAGACTGATTGAAGAACAAGGAGTTCTAAGCTGGGAATAATGTTCTGAATGTGTCCTGCTAGACCTGATGGAACACAACTAGAGAAGAGAGACAAGAATGCCCCAAACTCGCTTGATCACAGACAAGTGGGAAAGCACAACACAAATCCTGCTCTACATCTGCCAGAACAGACATTTGAATCTGAATCCAAAACTGTGGGAAGTTTTACATATAACCAGCCTGTTATATGTAAAGTGAGGGGTGAGGTCACCTGGTGGGGAACATATCCTCCTGCTTCTTCTGGGGTGAAAAAGGATATATTCAGGCTCCCCCTCAAAAGCATCTGCTGTGGATTTCAGCCCTTATCAGGTATCTCCCTCCAGCCAAGAATTAAGGACTTTGTCTCCCTGAGCAATACAGAGGTATCATCACACCACAACCACCAGCACGGCTTTTGGCTGGCTCAGGCAAATTCCTGCCCAGCAGAATTTCACCATGGCCCTTGTTTCAAGGTGTCTGTGGCTCCCAGTGCCTTATAGTTTTTCCTGGGTCAAACACATCCCTTGGTTCATCACGGGCAGGGGGAAAGGTGGTATGAGTGTACCGTACCCTCCTATGCCTTCGCCCACATCTCCCAGCCAGTTGTTACCACTGTAAAATGTGAAAAAGCTTATGAAATCCTGTTTTTTCCCTGTCAGAGCATCAGCTAAATTTGGATGGCGTTTAGGAAGCTAACAGGAGCACTGGTTTTAATTTGAGGGGAGAGAAAACAACCCTCCTAAGCTTGAATTTGTTTTCCGACTTCCAAGACAGCAACCACATCCTCCCTGTTTTACTGCTTCTCCTTATCTGACAGACGGGGTCATGCCACAGGATAAAACAATATATACTCAGTGCACAGGCCTCACACATTTATGGGGAACAGCTCCATCCCTGGCCTCCTAACGTGATTTTGAAAACAACTTTTTACTGTAGCATTTCTTTGATGGCTGGTATTGGGGTTGGGTCTCTCACTTCTTCAGAGAAAAGTGACCTTTAAGTCTCCAATTTTGCAAGCCGTTCCAAACCATGGAGCCTCGAGTGCCAAAACCTTTTCACATTCAAATCTCTTTCAAGCAGAACAGCGAGAGGAAGATCAGAGTCAGTGCACTCAAATGACCTCATTTGCCACATCAGAGCACAGAGCATTTATTCTATAAAGAGCATCAGTATGCGTGCAGTATCCAGGATGTCATGTTAGCCAGTTTTTTTGATATTACTAGTAATAAGCCAGCTTTTATATGGTATGGTTTGGCTGGGAACAAATGTATAAATTCTGCAACATGCAAAATTTTGAGGTTCTGATCAGCAAAGCCACATTAGCACACATGTAAGTTTAAGTACACAAGTATGGAGAGCATCAAAACTTTCCACAAAAGATGTTTTCCAGTGAAAAATTAGCTGTAGGGAATTTTGGGGTGAGAGGTCATTTTTTTTCTTTTTCAGAATTAATTTGTTAAAGTTCTGCTTTTTGAGGAAAATGCCACGTATTCCTTCATAATTCAAATACTTACTTTGAAAATAAAATGCTCAGATTCAGCTTGCTTTCCACAACAAATGGTGGAAGTTTCAGATGCCTTTATATTCCCATTTTCTTTTATGGGCTCGGCCAAGTATTATCTCTCAGAACATGACTGGTTTTTCACATCATGAGAGAAGGCTGTGGTGTATCACAGAAAAGAGGATCTGAACAAATGTGGTCAGTTGAGGCAAATATAAGACACTTAAATGGCAATTCCTGCAGGGCAGCACATCAGTATTTCTAACTTAAAAAGAAAAGAAAAGAAAAGAAAAAAGATAAAAAATTCCTAGCTTTCAACAGCAGAAAAACTTGCCCTTTATTGAGAAAAGCTTAAACTTTTCTGTGGAAAATACTAATGAAAATGGCACTGCATTTCATTAAAACACCCAAGGGAAAAAAGAAAGGATTTCTGAAAAATTTCTGAAGAAGCAACTTCTGAAGAAAGTCAATTTGGGTCAAAAAAAAAGGGGTTCTTTCTGGGTAAGTCAAAATAAATTTTCAAATTATGTGTCAACAGTGGCTTTGTCTCACAAAGTCCTGTTAGCAGAAGCACCTCACGAGAAATAGGCACTTTTCTAATCTTTGAACTGTGCAAGTTCATTGCCAAGAGTGTCAGTCTAATGGACAAAGGTTTGACTGTATGGGAGAGCAGCAATTCCTCATAAAATAATGTGTCATGTGCTTTGGGACCATCGATGCTCCTGGCTCTGAGACTTCAGGAACAGATATGGATGGAGATGCTTTCCTGGAGAGATGCATTTATGGGTCTGCACTGTACCAAGCACTGGCAGCAGCCCACATTGCCCCATTATCTGTGAGGAAGGGATAGTGCAGATGGCAAACATTTCCCTGCAGGGCCACCCCTCACTCTTAATGCAGGATTTCCTATGAGTTGGAGAGTTTATGATGGTTTGTCCCTGTTTCTGCCAACTCTGTGACTCGGGATGTAGCAAACGGGTACAACAGAAAATTATGGCACCAAGGTCTGGGCTTGTACAGTCAGCAAGTTGGGTGTACATTGTTCTAAGGGAAGAAAGTACTGCTGGAAAAAAAATTCCTTTAATGTAGGAACATCTTACTCCTAGGACGTTCTTCAAGGTGTTCAAATTGCCCAAGTTACCTGGGCTGGGGAGCAGCCAGTGTTATCTGACTGGAAGTCAAAAGAACAGGATTCAGCACTGCCCAAGTGGATAATGCAGCATTTTACTTTTTTGTTTTTCATGTTTCAGGTTGGGGGGAAAAAAACCCTTTTTCAGTAACTATCAAAATTTGGAGCCTGCAGCCCTGCAACCAGATGCACTGTACAGCTCCCAGCTCTTCTGCAGGGAGCAGGTTTACAGCAGGAGACTGAATTTTCTAGTATAGCTATTCATGCCAAACAATGCTATAGTCTCCTCTAAAAGTCTAGGACACTTTACCCAACCAAACTACTGCTCCATGGGGGCCCAGGACACAATGCTGACTTTTGCTGGTTGCATCTTTGCTGTAAACTGTCTCTGAGTACGTGGTGTGTTAATCTCTGCACCTCTTTCTGCTGCAGCTATTGTGCTGGCACAAAACACTTGATTTAATCACATGGTGAAACACAGATGTGTGTAACACGGGTGTGATGGGAACAGCAAACATAAATCTTCAGAGCACTGACTGCCTCGCTCCCCCCTTGGAGATATGTGAAAAAAAAACCCAAAAAACAAAACCAAAACCAGAGTGCCAGGGCCAAAACTACCCTACACCTCATTCCCATGGTGTACAATTTACCTAACAAGCAGATCTTTCAGAGTACAACCATTAAAATAAAAAGCCCTCATCAGATTTGCTGGCACAGAACACAGTTTTCCAAGTATTGCTGATAGCTGGCTGACATTCTAGCTCTCTGTGCTTCTGAGAGACGAAACACTGGACTCCTTTTTCTTTTAATTGGAGCTGCTGAAAGTTTCTTTTGTTGTTGTTATCACTTTCTGCTAGGTGTTGAGCAAAAGGACACGAAGCCAAGCAGAGGGGCTCCTGGAGAGAAGTGAGGATGCCGAATACCTTCCTCCTCTTCTGCTTTGGCTCAAACTGAGCTGGTGGAGGTATAGGCTGGGGAGATCACTAAACTCATTGAGAGCAGGCAGCTCTCAGGGTCACAGTGTCTCCATGTCCCCTTCTGCATGCATTTCACAGGGATCACAGGGCTCATGTCCTCCCCATTTCCAAATGATAAATGGGAGAGACATCAACCTTAGGGATGGAGTTGGTGACCTCTCTTCCTCCCTGTTACCCATCCCTGTTCATAGGTTCCTCGCTGCAGGAGTGGCACATTTCCAGGTGAGCCACGGGAAGCACAGGGGGAGAGAGAATGCTGGGGGCATGAATGAGTAGAAAGGTGATCATCCTCTTGCAGGCTGACAACATCCTGGCCTTCTGTAGCAGGGCAGTCCTCTCCCACACACCTTTGCTGCAGGCTAAAGTACTTAGAGGTAAGTATTTTTAGGTGCTTATGCTCGGCACTGTTTGACTGCCAGCATCTGCAAAACAGGAGCAAGTGTAAAAATCAGATTCCTCTGCAGTACATCTAATCCAGGTTACAGGCTGGATTATCCCCTAAAGCTTTTGCAGAAGCACTTTCTTTCCTTCTTTGACCATACAGGGAGACCTACATAGGGGACAGCTACAAACCTGAGATGTTCACAAGGAAAAAGCTTCCTCTCTTGCTCTCTCTCAGGGAATGCACTTTCAGAAGAAAAAGTGGTATTTTACTCAATTCCTTTATCAGTCTTCTGCCTCAGCCTCATCTGGGACCATCTTCAGGGGTGTGTGACTGTCACTGAGAGGCACAGGGACACTATCACTGATAAGGAAACCTGACACAGTAACAGGGGCAGGGGGAGGAGTGGAATAAAAACAGAGAACAAATTATTAGCATTTGGGCGTATAAACAAAATATCTTAAAAAAAAATAGTTTCTCTCCACAGAGAGAAGGTTCACTTTTGCTTCTGAAATTAATTTTAATGTAACATGTGTTCACTTCTTTATTTAGCACTACAACAGTTAGCAGTCTTGGGTTAAGGATTTCCAGTGTTATCCAAGGTTTTGATTTGCACAAATTTCTTTATCAATATTTTTCTCAGAATCAGCATGATGTAGTAAACAGTACTAAATATAATATTTTTTAAAATTTATTTTAAAAGGAGGCATGTCTTAGGACAAAATTATTTACAGAGCAAGGAGATGAAAGGGAGCTTTAGGGATTGCTCTTTTCTATCAAGGACAAAACAAGGAGAGAGTTTGAATAGGATTGAAACAAACAATTAGGACTGCAAAGAAATCCTTCATCTCTGTGCTCTGGAAGGTCACAATTCAGCAAAGTATTGCAGTATGTGCTGGATTTTTAGGAACAATTTCAATGTTTCAAGTCTGGCATAAACCTCAGTGTCCTGACGAATGGATTTTCCATGGAGGTTGAATGGTCTTTGCAAAGATCCTTTAGTGCAGATTTTCATAGTGTTCATTTCTGTGGTCCAAAAGAATAGCACACAAACATGCACACACAAAAACACAAGGAGTCACCAGGTTAAATTCTCAGACCTGTTTTAAATGGAAGATCAGTTCACCACCTTCTGAAGATGCCTTCTTTTCTCCATCCACTCCAAGGGGAGATCAGGTTGGGTTTCTTTCTCTTTTTTAAGTAGCAAACAATGAAAACAAAAAAGACCACCATGACCTGTTGGAAATCTTGCAATATCTCCTGTTCCCCCAGCTCCTAGGTGGGAGTTCCCATTAGGGCTGGATTAAGCTAAATCAGATTATGCACCACGGACAATGGTGCCTGCAAGCTACGGACAAAAGGTGTCAGGGCAAATCTCTCCTCAAACCCGCTAATATTGTCCTGCAACAGGATTGTGAAACAAGCCCCCTAAATCAATGCTCCTTTTGTGGGCAGGCTGTGGTGTAACAGATCAGATGCAGGCTGGGAGTATTTTGTGTTAATTGAAATAACATTTGCCAATACACCTACATCTGTCCCATGGGGAAAATGAAGGGCAAGCACCAGCTCTACCAATCAGCATCTTTCCCTGGATTCTTTTCCTGTACTCCTTTATTTCATTTATTCTACCTTCTGTTGGCAGCCACAGAGCAAAGCTGCAGTGCGAAAGCACAATTTTTTGTAAAAGTACTAAATTTGGCCAACCCTAAACAAGACTAAGCCTGGCCTTTCAAGTCTCATCAGACTGGCACTGCCAGTGCCAGGTTTAGATTGAATATTAGGAAAAATTTATTCACTAAAAGGATGGTCAGGCATTAGAGCAGGCTGCCCAGGGAAATGATGGAAACACCATTCCTGGAAGTGTTCAAAAAATGTGTAGATGTGGCACTGGGGACATAATTTAGGGGTGGACTTGACAGTGCTGGGTTAATGGTTGGACTCAGTGATCTTAACAGTCTTTTATAGCCTTGACAATTCTATGAATTTAGGATTATAATGCCTGGATGTGCAGTTGCAAACCAGCAGGAGCAATGCAGGAGAAGCATTTCAAGCCCCTTTCTGTGAAGGGCTCTGTGGGGTTTGGTGAGACGGCATCAGTTTGAAACGCCCATAACTGGAGATATATTCCATGTGCTTGTGAGTATGAGTGCATGTGCACTGCATGCATGAAGTCTTCCTTCTGAAGCTCCTCAGATAATCGCAGAAAATACGAAACCTTGCAGGCCTTGATGAATCAAAGCTTCTAATTTTTTTACCTTTTTAAAGCACAGTTTTTGGTTTTGTATTTTATAGTTTCACATTAAGATAGCCATGTACTATTTGGGCTGTTTTTTCTGACTAAAGCCATTTATATACAGTTCTCCACCTTAAATCTTCCTCCCCTAACAAATTATGTTCCTGAGCAGGCTTGGGCTACTAGATTAGCCAGTTGAAAACTGTGGACTTTAGCAGTGCCTTGGGTAGAAAATCCCACTTGATTTAAGCACTTACAGTTGCCTAGTCATAACTGTTAGCATAAGAGAAGTTACTTCAGACTAACCCTCTCTTATAAGAAGATGCCCTTATTAAGGCATTTGGAAGCCAGCACAGTCTTTTCTGTCCTCTCTCAGATTTCACACAGCTGAATCCTGGCCTATATTACGTCACCTAACCTTGAATTTGATGTAGAGCAGGGTGAAAGCTGGCTTATCGCCTGTCTTATAAACAAGGAAGGCCTGAGAGCATTTCTCTCCCTCAAACCTGGGCTGATGTCACTGTATTGTGTGTGTGTGTATTACTCAGAGACTTCTGCAAAGAAACTTGATGCCCAAGAAGACTGCAAGGCAAAACATACCAGCCACTGAACCTGTCCTTTTGCTGGAGAGTGCTAACAAATGGAGAGACCATTATCATTATCACTGCCAAAAGGAAATCAACACT
The DNA here is from genome assembly GCF_000738735.6 of Corvus cornix cornix. Classification (NCBI taxonomy): domain Eukaryota; kingdom Metazoa; phylum Chordata; class Aves; order Passeriformes; family Corvidae; genus Corvus; species Corvus cornix. Next base: position 65,768,849 of record NC_046334.1, read on the forward strand.
CAGTGCAGAATTTCTTCTCCCTCTTGCATACTTGTATTATTAAAAAAACCCAAAACAATCAACACAGTCTTTAGCAGTAGAGCAACCTTATATATTCCAGACCAAATGTGGTCCACATTCAATATAATTCTGTTAACAGATGACAGAATTTAGTTGTATCTGGAATAATGATGAGATATGACTTACCCTTCAGTGGTGAAACAACTGGGAACAAAAATTCTGAAGTAGCTTTGTGATGTTTTCTTCACTGTTTCTCAGATGGGAGGAGGTAAATACACCACAGAGGAGGCCAAGGCATGGTCCTGCAAAGCCCCTGTTTTCCTGGAAACGCCCACACACAAAAGGCCAATGGGTGACATGTCTACAGAAGAGGCTGAGAAAGTATTTTTCACAAATTTGGCTAGAAATTCATGGCAAATGCTTTAGGCATCACCAAGAGGACACCATGGCAATGTCCATGCTGAGGAATTATCTGACCCATTGACTCCCTCTGGAAATAGCTGAAGGTTTGCAGGAACAGCATGGAAAACTCATGTGGAGAAATTTCTGGCTTCTCCCAGGTAGTCAGAACAGCACCGTTGAAGAATTTGATTAATATTAGATGTTAGGGAGAAATTCTTTATTCTGAGGTGGTGAAGCACTAGAACAAATTGCCCAGAGAAGCTGGGGCTGCCCCATCCCTGAAAGTGTTCAAGGCCTGAGCCCCCTGGGCTGGTGAAAGGTGTCCCTGCCCACAGCAGGGGTATTTGAACCAGGTGATCTTTAGGGTCCCTTCCAACCCAAACCGTTCTGTGATTCTATGATTCTAAACAGGATACTGACTAAAACCAAAATACATCAAAGCAAAAACTCATATGTCCCAATCCAGCACAGCTACACTTCTAATTGCATTTCTGAGAAAGGCTTTCCCCTTAAAGACAGCTGCACCTCTGTCCTTGCAGCCTGTGATGCTGGGGGCTGTGCCTTACCACCAGTGTAGTGTGGGGCAGAGGCAAAAGGCCTCATCTGAAGAGGAAAATGAGGTTGCTGCCAGCCCAGTGCCTCCTCTCTCCAGGCTAGTACTGAGCCTTTTGAGTGCCTCTAAAGCAGCCTCATCACCTACTGTCCCTGATCCAGGATGTCCTCCCAATTTGGACATTCCCACCACAGGAGTCCTCTGTGCATTAGTGCAAAATTCTGCACTTTGGCAAATAGAACACCACATTTTTTTCATCATTATTCACTCTGAAAAATGTGCTTTGGCAAAGGCATCCCTTTTATTTCTGTGAAACCCAACTGAAGAAACAAAAGATAAATGAGTATGTCTAATAACTGCAGCACAGTTTAGAAATAAGGTCCAGTCTACCCTCTGATGCAAGAGTGCACCATTTTTAAACCTTGGCTAGAGATGCTATATTGTCAAATACACACACACAGAGGTCAGTAGAGTTCAGTCTGATTTTTTTTCTCCTCTCTAGCCACTATTTAGATTGCTGCTCAAAAAATTTACTGCCTTATGCTCAAATTATATTTACATTTGAGCATAGAATTTCAGCATGGGCAGGGGAGGACAGCGTATTTTCTTCATTGCCAGCTGTTGATGGTTTTTCAAAATGCTTATTTCTCAGAAAATTTCCACAAACTTTCCATTATGATCAAGGGACACTTATCTCAAACCACTTAGAATTTGACAGGACTGCACAGTAGGTCGCTCTGACCACATAAGAATATTTAGCCAGGATGAATGTGGGGGAGGATTATGACTTTGTCTTTGGTACTCCTGACATGCCAGCTGCTGTACAGTCTGTCCTTCAGAGTATTTACATTCCTGAAAATAAAGGCAGTTTAAGACGTGTTTCAAGCAATTTGTTGGAATCTAGTAAAAGAAAAATCATTTAACAGATTTGCTGCAGAAATTCCTATTTATTTTATCTTCCATTTTATTATTTTTTGGAATTGTGAATGTTGATGCTGAGATAGAAACAGGACTTTCTCGGCACTGCCAGTGGTTCAAAGATGAAAAGGCCTCAAGAGGCCTTTTGTTATCAAATTCCACTTACCCTCCCTGTTGTAACTTTCATCACAGCTGAAGGGATGGTGCCAAAATCTGACTTCACTTTGGAAAGTGCTAGGAGACACCACTGGCATTGCAACAGAAGAAAGAGAGGGGGAAGGAGACAATCTTCAATGCTGACTGTGGCCTGGGAGAAAGGGAAATGGCTGAGGGAGAAAGAAAATGGCTTGGTGTTGCTTCCCAAACCTTCCCTGAAGTTGCTAAACAGGTGGGGGAGATGAGGCCAGACTTTCCAAGAAGTCCTTTTCAGACAGTTTCCCTGCCAAATGGGGAAAATGAAGAGTTCCCACCAAATGACTGCAAAGTCTGCCCTCTTTTTTCCACCAGCTCCTTCCCCTTGTCTAAAGCAGATGAGAAAATCCAGCCCAACAGCAGCTGAGCAGATAGCACACTGCTGCTTCCCTGAGCATCTCAGAGATGGAAAAATCTGATTTTCCTTTGCCTCAGTTTCTGCCCAGTGTCTCTCCACTGATTATGTGTTGCTGTCTGAAGAACAAGCTTTTAGGGTCTGGCACCACTCTGCCATATGTTTGAAAAGTGTGTAAAGAATGAGAACTCCCAGCTCTATATTTGCATGTATCAATAATGATGATAATAACATCTTCATGACCAGAGCCAAGACCTTCAGGACTGACGTGAAAGTTTTGTTACCTCCAGTCTTGGGTACGAACAGTGGACCTTTCAGAGGATGTGGTTTTCCAAGTTTAGATCTCACAATTACCTTAAATTCAGTCTCTTTTCGCTCTTAATTTAGGTTTTGACCAAAATGGAACATCTCAGATTACTAATCATTTTAGAATATCGTGCCTTATTGTGTTTGTCCCTCAGTTTTTCCTGATTGTGCAATGGAAATAAGACTGCTTACTCCCCTGTGATTTCTCAAAGCACTTTTAGTGACTCCAGCAAAAGCCATTTGTGTGCTAAAACATTATTAATATTGTGAAACGATGAATAATCAGAATGTGCCAGCAGTTACCACATAAACTTGTGTCCTTGGGCCCCTTTTTACTTGACAGGTCTGCCATGTTAAAGGTGAGGTAAATTCAAGAGAGCAATAGTTATTGAATAACCCATAGATGAAGAAACTTATTTGGTAAAAAGAAAGACATTTTAGACTAATCCACCAACAAAAGATCCTGGCAATTGGGAATAAAAATGTCCACACATGGAGTTACTCAGGGACAGTTATTTCAGGAACAACTACTGCTTCGGGGTTATTCTGGAATAGCTTCTTGCCTACAGCAGAAGGGGAAACCACAGCACAGAGCATCCAGAAAACAGCTATCTTTCAGGCACCAAGCCAGGAGTGAACATTGTGTTCCATTTCATTAAAACAAAGCTATTCTTCTTTTCTATTGAAAAATTGTGGGCAATTTTGTAGGAGGCTTTCTGCTTCTACTTTGGACTCTGTAAGAATGGACATAGAAGAAGTGGGCAGCTCACCTGATGACCTTCAGAGGTGGTCAGGAGCAGACACCAAGGGACAAAGCCTGAGGCAGATGAGCATGACACATCCTGTGGCACTCGCCTGAAGCTCCTGCTGGCCATAGCTCAGGGATCTCCTGCTCTCCTGAAGACTTTTTTGCATCTGTATGTTTACCAGCTCTTGAAGAAATTGTCCTTTGGAGTTCTGTGTAAACACTTTTGAATAAGTTCATACTTTTGGCATAACACCTTGTGGTGATGAGAAGCGTGTTTGTGTCATCACTTCAATTGATGTCCACTGCTTCGTAGGTGGTGGAGACTGGGCAAAAATTCCCAGTTCTCTCCTCAAACCACTCAGGTAGACAAGATCTTTCTCATTACATTCACTGCAAAGCATCATGCTCTAAAGCTGATCACAGATTCCTTCAGGCCCGACAGGAAAACCTCCACCTTGCATTCTCAAGTCTTCAGGCTTCAGGACTCAGCTCAGAGTGAGCTGGCCCAGACTTACTTGTAATCACTGGGAATCTTTAGTGCACTTTAAAGCAAGCTCTTACCTGCTAACTTCACTTTCCCCACTGAGTGCATGGAATTAGACATACAATTTGTTAGGGAACCTAAATAACAGTAAGATGTATTTGGTGTCTAAAATGAGTTTATACCCCATGCTCCCCTCCTGCTCCCTGCTGCAAAATTCACGTGCTACTTCGTATTTCAGTACCTGACAGACTGGGCTAGTTTAAGGCAGCACCCAGAGAGAGAGACAAACATCTTTTGTTTGGTGCTTATCTGCTTCACTCCTGCCCTCTCTCCACCTCTCTCTCTTGCTTGAGATAAGTTCACAGCTAATCATGAGAGATGTCAGATAAACTTACTGTGAATTGAAATCCTGCAAGGCTGAAAGGAGCACTGTTGTTCCTTTCTCAAGCAGGTATTGTATTTATACAGTCAAGCGAACAGAAGATGTAAAAAAGATAATTCCCTCAAAACTTGGCTGGTAAACTCTCCAGAGAAAGATAAATGATATTTAATTTTTTTTTCTCTTGATGTGGAGCCAGCAACATGCCACTGGTGCAAAGCAGTTATTATTATCATCTTCCCTGCCCTTGCAAATTCTTTGGGTTTTGGTCTGAAGCATCCAGGCATCCCCATGTGCCCCAACTGGCTACCACAGAGCCTCTCAGAGTGATCTGTGGGATGGGGATGGCCACCCTGGCACACCAGCTGCTCCTGCATGACTTATCTTAAACAAATGGGTGCCCAACTTTAACCAGGAGGTAGTAACCCACTTCTACTCTAGAAATGAAATGTGTCCCAGTATTTCCTGTAACTTCTCCTAGACATCACTTTTCCACCCTCCTCTCTCACTTGGCTGCTTTACAAAACAGTTAAAGGTATGTTGCTAATGTTTCACTTACCAGTGCCTATATAAACAGTCCCCCTCCACTGTAATGGATGAGTTTTGATATTATTGTTTGGTGTACCACAATGATCTCTAGTTAATTAGTAATACATGTGTTTTTCCCCCACCTGTTCGTTCAGTTTGCCTGAACAGTAAGGAATTATTTAAAGCAGAGACAAGATGAAAGACAGCCTTACTTTCGTGGGAACCCATGGGTATTCCAGCTGCAATTTTGTGTTTGTAATGAATAGTGACAGGGTGTTATTACACCTAAGTCCTCCCTGTACCAGCCAGTGCACACAGGAACACAGACAAGGGCCGTGACTCAGACCCACACGGTCAATGAGCAGAACTGCGTGGGAAAAGCAGAAGTGCCAGGAGAAAGGTAAAACTCAACTCAGATTTGCTGGCATTTGCTCCAGCTTTGCTGCACTACATCATACCAGTGCAGTGCCCAGCTCCATGGCTTTGCATGTTGCCTGGCCATTTTTCCATGGCCCTGTCTGCCTTTCAGCAGCCACTTTGCAGTGCCAAATCCCTATAAGCCTTACTAAAATCAGAACAGGTTCTTCCAACCATAAAATGATGCCAAGTCTCTACTCAGCTACAAACAAGGATTCAGACCCTTACCGATCTTTAACCGTCCTTATCTCAGTACTTCTCCAAGTGTTGGAAAAAGCTGCAGGCTCTTCTCCTCTAAGGGTTGATGGAGATACTGCCCAGTCAAATACCATCCCCAGCCTGCCTTACAAGGCTTTCCTGAGATCAAAGCAAACAGCAGGACTGAAAATATAAATATGGTCGTATTAAGCAATGTGAGGAACGACTGCTGAGACCAAATCTAGTTCTGTAGTGAACACGAAGCCTGCCCCGTTCCGGGGCTGTGGGATTTCACACAGGCACTCCACTCACTGCTGGCTCCTGCTCCGTGTCTCCAACACAGCTGGAGCTGAAGCCACTCTGTGAGCAGAGGCTGCATGGGCCAAGCACAGAGCCTTCCTTTGGAGCCGCTCCCTGATGCTCTGGAAGCAGCAATTTCACTTGGATCAGCCATCCATAATAACCACTGCATAGGTGCATCCTCGAGTTACCCTGCTACGTCACTTTATTTAGGATGCTGTCCCACAGCCAAGTGAGAGAGGAGGGTGGAAAAGTGATGTCTAATTTTGATGTTGCTGGAAAATACCCTCTCAGTGCACAGACCTACTATTCCCAGCTGATATAGGGTAATGGGGTGAAGCTCCTAGGATAAAATACTTGGATTGAGTTGGAATATGGCCGGTTAGTAATTACTTGAAAATTATCTTTAGCAGCCATTTACTGTTCGGTGCTTTGCATGGAGGATCTCAGCACCCCAAAGGGAGGAGACCCCCTCCTGTCCCTGGGTGTACCCCTCCCAACAGATACTAGCCTGAATCTGCCCCTAGATTTCAATGCCAACATGTTTCCCATCAAGCATTACTCATTAAAAGCTCATCCCTTCTCCTTTTGACCACACTCGAGACACAGAGCTAACAGACAGAGAAGGGTACTATTTATAACACATCGTATCATATGGTTAATTTAAAAATGGCATTTGTCAGCGAAAGCAATAATTTTTTCAAGATGCTCACAGAGAGCTCATGAACAAATAACCCCCAAAATTACAGGCCTATAAACCTCACTTTGACTCAAGTAACTTGACAATGTTCACTGCAGAACTATTTGGGGATGGCTATTTAAACACTGTGAGCAGTTCATTATCATTTGTTTTCCTGCTAAGCTTTCACTCTTTTGTTAAACTCACTTCAGTCCCCGATTGAGACATTCACAAACCTGCCAGGTCACTCCTGCTTATCTTTCCCATGACACCCCTGTCTCCCAACGAGCCGAGGGCCATGTCAGTGCATTTCCACATAAAGCAATTCTTCTGGCTGAGCGGAGGCATTTCCCCCGCGCCTCCTTTCAGGGACGGTCGGCCCGGTTTCAGCGCAGACAGTATGACAGATGCAGGGTGCATTTCCCAAGCAGAAAAGAGGTGGAGGCTGTGGGATGAATGTTAAATGTACCATACGCCCAACATAAAAACAGACCAAACATGCTTACGAGATTTATACTAACGCTTTACTTTCTCCGCTGGTCAAAGGCTCAGGCACTTATAATAGTTTCCCAAGGCACATTGACTGTGACAGATTTTAAAGAAGAGACTCCTGAAGGAGTTCAAGGCATAAATTGAATTACAGTATGCTTGGCCTGCGGTTGCTAGGGAGATCCCAGATCCGAGGAGAAAGTTCCTGGTGATTCTTCACTGTTGTTTGAAGGCTGTGAAATTAAGGCTTTGTGCAGCGCTCACCGAGACAAGGCAGTGGTTGGCGTTCACCATTGACATCAAGCCAGATTGGCCCAGAGGGGGCAAATTTTTATGAAACAGATATGACAAAGCAGCATTTTGATCAAGTCATCGCTCTCTTTTAAAAGGGCCACTTTCACTTTTATTCACCCTGAGTGATGGACGTTGCTATTTAAACACTTTCAGCTGCAGAGGCCTGAAGCTCAGACCAGGAGCCCAGGCTGCCCTGAGCTCTGGGAAGGTTGGGGAGTGGGATCAGGGCTTCACAGCTAATCCCTTTACTTCTGGCATGGGTGGAAGCAAATTCCCAGCATTGAATACACCAAACTTTAGGAGAATTAATGTCTGGGGCTGTGTTTTGCAGTCTAATTTCAGTTAATTTCAGTTAATTTCAGTTTGGCACATGTGTTCTCTAGAGGATATGTCCTGGACATGTTCCATGACACCCTTAGACATTAGAGAATGGATTCTCCTTCTACCAACTTTCTGTCTTTCTAGAGAGGAATGGGTTTTTAAATAATGTAGGACAGGAAATGTCATTTGGGTTTAGATCCTCTTGGCACATTCATCCAAATCAGAAGACATTGAGGTTTTTTAAATAAGCGTTTTCCACTTTTTTTCATATTTGTGTAGGGAATTACTCATGGCAGCTTTGAGGCCAGGAACAACGGATGGTTGTGCTTGCAAAGCAGGTGCTGAAGACAAGTCAAGGCTAAATGAATGAGAGGCTGAGACCCCAGGGCCACTCCCAATAAGCCCAAATACCCTGGGCTCAGCAGGACATCCTGAAGATTTCTCAGCTCTATATGCAAAGCTGAATGTTGTCAAATCCTGGATGCCAAGACCCTTTCCTGTAACCCTCTCAATAAGAAGGTGAGAAAGAGAAAAGGATAAAAATGGAATTGGAGACTTGCAGAGCTGAGCCTGCTGCTCCTGCTCTCATGGGAGAGATGCTATTTGGGAGAAGGAGTGACTGTCCCACAGATATCAGACTTACCCTTTCCCTTCTCTTCCCAGCCAGCTTTGTGTCTCCTCATGGCTCTGCACTGCTCCTGCTTCCAAGAGGCCCTTTCCCAACTGTGAAACACCAAGAGCCTTTTCCTTGGAGAGGAGTCACTTTAGCTGGGAAAGAGTGCCTCCTTAGGGTAAGGTGATGCCACCCAGAGCCATACCTGGAGTGGCCTGGCAAGGCAGTTCAAAGCACTATGAACCCATCAGACCAGTTATAATGTCAGATTACTTTGCCCAGCTATCCCTGGACTTTAAGCAGCACCAATCAGAGTAGTTAGGATGAAAATTAAACACCAGGATTAAAATAAAGGAGGAATAATTTTAATAAATCCTAGCTGGAAACTTTATTTGCTCCAATTTCCCCTAAATCACTTTGTCCTCTGACCCCATCCCAGAGGGACTGATGCTGCCCCTTAGCTAACAACCATTTGGCATGTTGCTTGGTATTTGAAGCCCAGCTGGACTTGTCTTTATTTTATAAAATAATAGGGGAATTTTACAAACACAAAAACCCTCCCAGAATGAACCCCTCTAGTTCTTGTGTTTGCCTGCTGTGCACAAAAATGTCATCTCTGTTTGCTGAGAGGACCTAAGTGAGTTAAATATGGATGGGGAGAGCTTACTTTCACTCCAGCACTGTTTGCTCCAAGACATTATGCAACGCAGATTAATGTCTTAGCACAAGAGAGTTCAGATGAGATCCTGTGATTATGCCTTCTCAAAAAATTAAAAAAAAACCAAAAACCAAACAAAAAACCCCACCAAAAAAAAATCAAAAAAGGGATTTAGCATGAGAGGGAGAACCCCCCCAAAAAAGAGTCCACATTTTGAGAAGTTGAACCTGAGGCAAACGGAAGGAGGCTTAATGGAAGTGAAGACTGCAGACAGAGATCTTTTTCAGGGTTAAATCACAGTGGCACACAGGGAAGCTGCCTCCTGTACACACTCGGGGAAGGCAGAGTTTGGGTTTCACTGAGGTCCTGGCTTGCCAGCATCCACAGCCCTGCCATGTTCCTCGTTGTGATCATTAGTAATGCCAACAGGATTCAATAGACAGGATAAAACAGGCATTGTTCTTGACCAAAAGTCCAGACTCTCCTGCAGAGCTCTACCCTTGGAGCCTGCTGAAGCAAAAGTGGGTGAGCCTCTTCAAATGCTACTTTTAAAAAAAACTTCAGCACGTCTCCCAGAGAACTCCCCAGTTCTGCCTTTCAAGATCCTTCATATGCAGAGATTTCTTACCAGGATAGATTGATGATAATAATGTGAATTTCACCAGCAAATCCATAATCATCTTTCTGTGGCTGTATACCTGCCTCTGGCTGCAATGTCTGTCAGCACCAAACCCTGTAAAGCTGTCTTATACTGCCTCTGACTTTCCTCCTGAAACCAACCCCCCTCAATGTTGGTTGCAGGTGATCTGCTGCAGATCTCAAAAGTAAGGGTACTTTAACACCTGTGAGCAGTAAAAACTTTTCTGTGGAAGCATACAAAATGATGTTTTTCTAGGCAAATATATATATATATATTTATTTATGTTTAGTTTCTGTGTGTGCATGCTCAAAGTTTTTAATAATTGACAATGTTTTGCTTCTTTTTGTTTCTAATCAATATCCCAGAAAAATGCAGTGAACCTGTCTGCAGAAAGTCCTTCCCCAGCCTAACATCTCTACTGAGGAGCAGTTCCCAGCCACAGCAGATTCCCCACCTCCCAGTGGAGGAAGCCAGAGCAGGCAGAGAACAAAGGCAGGAGCTGCAGTGTATGGCCAACAACTACCCTGGCACCTCAGTCCCCAGGCCATGCTCACTGTCAGGGCAAGACCTTTCCTGTGAGTGTCATGCACTGGTCCAGACTTGGTGACCTCCACTGGTTGCTGCTCCTGCATATCAACCCCTTGGAAGTGAAATGCTGCCCACCTCGCTGCTACAAACCTACAACAAATCTCTGCTTTTGGCCTCCCCCTTACACAGGTGGAGAGGGATCCCATTACCTGCCTCTGGGAACGGCTTGTGGTGGAGTTTCTCAGTGGTGCAACACTTTTATCTCTCTTCCATTAATTTCTAATCTATCCCTTTTCACTCTTTGTTGCCCCTCCCCACAGTATAACTCCATATAGAGAAACAGCTGCAAATAAAGAAGGGATTTGCTCTTGTCTCTTAAAAGACAACTTTTCATTCAGTTTCTCTTTTGGTTGTGAGTGCTGTTGGTAAATGAGACAGATGCCACCTATTTATGTTTTCTGATCCAAAGCATTCTGGGGAAAATGGAATCACTTCCATTCTTTCCTGCACGCACTCGACAACTTCACCTCTTTACACACTCCTTAATTCACATCATTTCTTTTTCCAAACCACTGAGCTAGTCCATACGAAAAAAAAGTGAACAATATACAATGCACCAGGGTTTCTATGTTTTCCCTTTGGGCATCTTTATCTAGAATTTAAAAGCCATTATTAAGTAATGCTTTCATTTTATTTTATGTTTTAAAATAATGAAGTCTAATAAAATTGATTTCCAAAGCCATTTAGTTTTAAATGTAATAAATCAAGCTGTAGAGATACTGTGTGTGCATGTCTGTGTGTGCCAAATGCAACTCAAACTAATACATTGATGTTTTACACTATTATAAAATGTGGCTTTATATTTTTTTTAATGCCAGCTTGATTAATTGGTCCCCTAACTGAACATTCAGGCTGCTACTGTGATGAAATGTTTTGTGGGTTGACTGGGCAATGGATTATTATAAAGAGCTGTGTAATTAACTCTATTGGGAGTCTTATATCAGGCATTGGGGTTCAAACCAAGCCATGATGACCTGCTGTTAGAAATGAACCAAATGCCAGGGGGTAAATTCTTACCTGGTGTAATCCACTATGCAGCCCACTGGAGTTACTGCAGGAAGGAGTTTTACTTGTGCCTTATGTTTTCACTTGCACCGTGCAAAGGTTAAGGCTGTCAGGCCAGGCTGTTTGAAAGCATAACGAGTAACTATTATCACTGTTTGCAGAGTCATTCTTCAAATGTTTTCAACATAAAACAGTTTATTAAATGTCTGGCAGACTTTCACTGAGAAATGCCAAGATGTGAATTCTCCCCTTCCTCACTGTTATTTTCATACTTAGCACCTCTGCAAGCAAGAGGAGAGAAAGACAAGGGAATCCCCAAAAGAAATAAAGCCTGATACCCAAAATGCACCTACTCATAACTCCAGGAGGGATACAGGCCCCAGCATGGAAGTTTGCACTGGGAAGGGCTGTGTGGACCAGAAGTCAGTGAGTGCCACCAGCCTGCAAGAGGTTACACACAAGGCATCCTCCCTCTGGGCTCCTTCAGAGCCACTGTGAGCTCTCCAGTGGGTCATCCTCCTTCCCATTACATTTCTTGGCATTTCCCTAATGTATTTTAAACTTAAGGACTGCTCTGGCCTGTGGGATGCATTCCCTGGGCCACCACCTTGAGCTGAGGGCACCAATGAAACCAGCCTTGTCCCCACCATGTGGTGGGGCTGCTGCATTCTGTACTTGGTATTGCCAAAAAGGCCTTCACAATGATTTCTAATACTCTGAGATGCCAGCAACCTGAACATGAGGTGATTCTGGCCTCTCATTGGATAATGAAAACAATTCTGGTTTCCCAGCAACAAACAGTGATTTAAACTTCTAAGAGCTTGTGGAAGAGAAAGGAGATGCCTCTGTATCTCTAAATAATTCCCAGGAGGAAGGGAGTCCAAAAGGAAGAACACCGTAATGCAGAAGAGTGGAAAGAAATGAAAGAGGCCCTGGAGAAGACTGAAATCTATTTCACAGATGTTGTTCTATTGTGTTGGAGAAGTGTTTCTCCTAAAAAAGAGACAGAATAGTACAGAGAGATTAAAAGTTTATGACTGCAGCAGTGTAAAGAACGTGGGCCAGAAACTACACCTAAGGCATTGCTCCCAGTGTTGGGAGCAAGAAGGGGAGAAAAAAGAAGTGGAATGGATACTTTGGATACCTTGTGCATGCTGTGGAGTGGGACAACCTGCTCACGATCTCCTGTATGGAGGAGAAGGGTGTTAGTGGGTGATTCCTAGAGGGAACAAGACAGCAGTGATGCTAGGAGCCAGCAGGTAGTGATGGGCAGCCAGAGAGAGCAAAGGAGGCAGCAGGTTCGGTACCCTCAGTGAAGGTCCAACACAATAAAAAATAATGATATGAGACAGAGATTGGCTCTCTGTATCTGCAGCCCTACCATTGTGTCCATTTCCTTCCTTTGGTGTCTCTAGTTCTCAGGATGAAAATCTTGACACAGAGAGACAAATAGCTCTTCCCCCCAAGGAGCAGAGGCTTCTTCCTAGATGAGGGGTGCAGAGTGACCTCAGGTTTTGGCTGTTTACAGGTTTTTTTTCATTTGTAGTACCTCTGATTTCATGAGGACGTAATATTGCGGGCTAAAGCTCAGCTCACCAAAGTACAGTTGACATTTGACATGCTGCTGCTCGCTGTGAACTGCCACTGAGTGTTTATCAAGGAGTGGCATTCTACTAGTACAAGTATTTGCTACAATGCTTCAAGAATTTGGTAAGAACTTTGGCCTTCAGACAACATGATAACAAGCATCCTTCCTTTTTAAATGAGGAATCTGAGGTTAAAAGGTTTTTCCATATATTGGTTCTCCAAAGACTTTGTCAGGACCATTCAGCAACCAGGGCTAAGTGGGACTCCCAGGGATTCAAAGATTTGTTTCTTCTTTAAAAAAAAAAAAAAAAAAAAGCCCAACAAAAGAACCCCTTTCAAAATTAGGAAAAAAGCTTCCAGACACAGGAAAGAGGCAATAAGGAACAACATACATTTCCAGATCTGTGATGTAGCTTCCACTTCTGTGCGGAGTACTGTGTGGCAGCTAGAGCCACTTTGGAGTGAGTTCTCTTTAAAGGGAGCTAACTCTGTAGATTAAGGCCCAAATCACAAAACTTTACACAACAACTTGCTGCAGGAGATAAATAAAAAAGTACAAGTGAAATACTGGATGCTGCAAGGCGAAGAGGTCATTGCTGTGCTCATTGAGAACACAGAGAGCTGGAGCCTTTATAGTAACTTTGTTGGATCCATCTGAGACAGATAAAAGAAAGCAATGATTTCTCATCCAAGAGAGATGAGAGAGGGAAAAGATGTTAAAAGAAAGATGTTTCATTTTTTCTCAGAAACATGAATCATTAGGGGAATATCATCTTCCTCTGTTAGAATAAATTATTGTGCAGCAAACATATGCTAGTGCTTGTTATACTGGAAAAATAGAAAGCATCTACTGCTTTTTGTGGTTATCAAGTTAAAATGGATAAGGAATATGAATCAGCATCATAGCCACTCTTCCAGTTATGTCCTGAAAGCATAGATATCCATATTATGTACACAAAATGAAAGAGAAATTTAATTTAGAGGGATTATTTAATAATTCTGCCAATGCCCAAGCAGGAAGAAGGAATGAAGAAGGTAGGATATTTGATTACTTGTCTAGCCTGCACCATGCCAGCTAGAATATTTTCCCCAAATCCAGTCCCTGGGGTCAAAATCTATTGACTTACATTGATGTAAGTACAGAGTAAGTCTGAAAGGTACATGGATTTTCTCCCAGTTTGTGGATGTCCCATCCCTGGAAGTGTCCAAAGCTGGATGGGGCTCTGAGCAACCTAATCTAGGGGGTCACATCCCTGCCCACAGCAGGGGGACTAGGACTAAAGTCGCTTCCAACCCAAACCATTCTGTGATTCTATGGCATCCACAGGGCTGATAGAGATCACAGAGCACTCTGAATCACCATCAGGAATGCTGGGAGTCAAGAAAAACCTGGGGTTTTGCCACTTAAGGGGAGCACATAGCAACTTCTCCTTTTAGTGTATCCCACAGATGCACCTTACCTTGAACAGACAGATTTTTCATTAAAATTTTCCTCAAATTGCAGAAATTATGATAATAATGGTCTCTCCCTTCATTTCCTTTCTCTACGGGTTAAAACTTTGAGGGAAAGAAGATAGCTAGGAAGATTTATTTCAAAGATTAGGGTAGGATGTTTGCTTCAAGTGAAAGACCCAAACCCCAAAAGTATTGCAAATGTTGCTATTAGGAGGGGCAAATAATTCCTGAGGAGTTATGCATAGACTACCTGAGAAAACCTGGATTTGCTTGGCTATCAGACTTGTTATCTAAGCAGCATCCAGCCATCATTTAGTAACAACTCAGACAGACCAAGGCACATGAAAGCTTACTGGTGTATCTCACATTTTGCCTTCAAAAGATGCAAATATCTCATATGCAAATACCAAATAAGCATTCATATGTATACATACAAATTACTGTGAGTAACAAGCACAGATGTTTGACTTACAGATTCACAGGATGATATGATTAGCTCATGTAAATGAACATAATTCAGAGTCTATTCCCCATCCCAAATATGAGGGTTTACATTTGGAGTCACTCTTGCAAAACAAGGGGCTTTTCTCTTATTTACACCCCCCCGTAGCCATGATCAGGATCTGTCCCACCCGTAGCACGGGGGAGTGAAAAATGAGATGCAAATCTCAGCTCATTTCACTGCTGTGTGGATGCAAATGCCACATGCTATGTTATGTGGAGCAAAAGCGCTCAGACCTCGTCCTGCCTTATCAGAGCTCCCTACAAACACACTGGATTTATGAGCTGCACATTAAGCCCCATGATTTATGATGCTTTCTCTGCTCAGGTTTGCTGCTTTTCCCCAGGGACTGTATCTGTGTCTGTAGGCACTTTCTAAGATTTCTATGCACTACCTAAACAAAATGCCCTTTCATGAGGCCAAATACATCACATCAGGAAAGCAACTGTATTTCTTTCATAACGGTTTAAGCTCCGTCAGCTCTCTGAGGCTCAGTAGCGGCTTCTGGAAAATACTTAGCCCTGTGTATACCAGAGTGATAAATTAATACAGAAATGTTCTTTTAATTTAGAACTGCCCGTGTTTCTGTCACTGGTCATAGGGCACCCTGACAGGAGTACAAGGCCCCTCTGTTTGTGTCACCATCCTTAATGCAAAGTAGGTAAACTCTGACGCAGGCTCTTTTCCAGCAATGTAGCAGCTTTTTCCTTTTATTCACTCCTGAAGTGGCATTTTGATGCACTCAATATGTGCTCAGTGCAAGTCCAGGAGAAAAAAAATTAAAGGAAATACCAACTCCCACAGGTTCTTCTGTTTTCACGCAATAGCACGCTCTAAGTGGACCTAGGAATTAATCAGCATCTACAGGAGAACTGCACCTCACTTGAGTTTCCTTGGACAGAAATTATAGAGCTGGCAGAGAAAGCAGCCTCTATCATATTTTCACCTACCACTATATGTAAAGTGGGATTTTATTGGCATGTGTGCTGCAGCTCAGATTTTGTTTCAACAAGGCATCTGGGAAATCAACATTTTAACATTAATAGCCATTACCATTGCTTTGAAATTGTATCTGTGTTATGTGGGATGTGCATGCCATATCCAAAGATGGAAGAAACTCAGAAAAAAAATATGTGTGCAGCAGAAAAAAGATAAGGATAAAGATGTTTTTTTCTGTCTCTAAGCACCGACACACCTTTTTGGTTGAAAGGGGGAAATACAAATAAATTTCTTCTAAAAAATAATCATCTATCTGGGCACTAGCCCAGTCTTCCAGTCCCTCATATTTATAGGCTGACTTGCAAGCTATTCGTGTCTTTTTTATTACAAATGCCTCAGTTTCTGGGGGCCAAAACCTTGACTAATAAAAATAACAATGATGATAAAAAGTTAATGATGTGCTCATTTTATTTGTAGATTGCATCCCTATTCCCCATCACTTGTTCATTTTGGGCAGCATCCAGAATTGCGCTCAGGGACCTCAAGTGAAGCTACAGAAGAGTTTAAGCTCCTATTCTGAGAAGAACAATCCAAAACCAATCCTCTGAAAGGCTTTAGTTACTTTAATGGCCTTTGTTTTTCTGATTAAAATATTCTTAAGCTGTTTTTTAAGGGAAAGGAGGGTCTAGAGATTGTGTTCTTCTATCTTCACTGCCTGAGTGCTATAACTAATAGTCATAAGAAAAAGGTGAGCAGAGAAGAAAGGACCAAACATCTTCCCACAGAAAACAGGGATCCTGCCACCTGCACTGAAATATTTTATCTTGGTGCCTGCCTGAAGAAAAATTTCACTCTGAACTCTTATTTCATGTAAGGACAAAAAGGTAGCCTTCAATAATGAGCTACTCCTGAATTTAAAATTTTTTTTTTCTTTCCATTGGCTCAGATATCCCCCTACCTACTCCCAGTAAACCTCTAGGCAGTAGAAATGCAGGGCTCACTCAGTATCCCAGGTTTTATCATTTTCAGGTGTTACAGCTCTAAATATCCCAAATGCCTACGTTTCCTCTTTAGAAATGCCTGCAGTAACAGAGACCTGTGAAGGTGAGGTCCAGCTCTACTGCAGAAAGCCCAGCCAGGTACAAGCCAGACTGCACTGGCTGTAACAAATAAGTAATTTTTTCCTTCTCAGACAGACAGAAAGCTTTTGTTCTGGTCCAGCAAGGACAAGGAATTCCCACCATTGTTTCATGCTTCCCCCTTCTTTCTTCTTTCGTCTTTTTAAGTCCATTTTTCAAAAAGTAATTTTGAAATGTTGTGGGAAATGCAGGGGGTAGTGGTGCTAATCTATCATCCTCTTCTGATAACATTTAATTAAAAGCCACAGCTATTAGTCATCTGCTACCCCACCACCAGGGCTGACCTGACAATATCTTAACACACTGGTGAAAGAAAAATTGAGAAGATTCTTTTCCATTTTATTTTATTGTACCAGCAGGGGAGCACAACATATAATTTAAGGGAGGGAAAAGCCAGTTTCTCAGGAGGTTAATCCAGTGTTTTTTTAACATGAGGGGTTTTTCTGCTGTTGTTGGTTAAATGTTGTTGGTTAAAAAAACAAATCCAAACCAGGAACAGCTACCATGGAAGAAAGCTCTTTTGTGACCAAAGCTGTCATCTTCCCAAGAGAACCTCTATACCAACATTTTCAGCCTCTGCAAGGGTTAGACTTTTCCCTCAGTGGAATGGGAAGCCAGGAATTATCAGGTTTAATTGTAATAGAGAATATTTCTGTGACCAAATTGTTGAAGTTGGGCAAGAACTGACGACATTTGGGCTCGGCTTGGCCCATCTTCTCTTAAACATGCCTCTTCATATAGGGCATTTGAAGATGCCCTTGCTAAACCAGACTCAAATGGCTAATGATGGAAACAGCTGAATCCTTGAAGACAGGCTCAGTGGTCCTCTCCCCTCCTGGTAGAATCTGACGAGGTGCTGGGACTTACCAATGCTGTCACCTATCCTGGTACGTGGGTCTAGTTTGAGACTGCTATAAAAAGAACTTACAGTTTTACTTTACTCACACAATTGCCAAATCAGCTCAGCACTCAGCTTTGAAGAAGAAGCAAAAACAGTCCACAAAGTGTGGCCACAACCACACATCTCCTGGAAAACTACCCCTGCAATAGCTGGAATGAGAATGGGTAGCTACCTACAATTATTTTTATTGTGAGCCAAGCTTGGGTTCAGGCTACTCACAGCCATTATGGTACTAACTTGTAACCTATCATTAGGAACAGACTTCACAGCCTGCACTGTCTGCAGCATTCAGTCCTTACAGAAACATGATGGAAGATCCTGACAGTGGCAAAGCCCCTTGTTCTCAACAGGCTGCAAAAAGGTACAGGGCTGAAGTGTGAGGCTTACCTCTATTTCCCAAAGTGCCAGAGTAGTTTCATGAGCAGCAGAACATGGTTTCCTAAGTCTAGTCAACATATGACTGGTGCAATTAAAAAAATGTGAGCTCTGAACAATTCCAGCCTTTCCTTCTCTCTCAGGTGAGGATTCCCTGATGTGTCCTAGAATTGTGATCCTGCTACCAACTTCTCCTCTGATGAGATGATGAGGTTCTTCTCTACAGAAACATAACTTTTAAGGAAACTTCTAAGACCTTGGTATCTTCAAGACCTTTATAAACATGTCAAGCATTGGCTGAAACAGGCAAGAGTATTCAAAAGTTATTGTTGATGAAAAGGGATTTAAAGAGGGCCAGTAAAATCAGACAAGCTAAATATTAAAAAAAGTTACCAAGAGAAGGGGATGGTGGTGACACTGCAGGATTTCCCAGGGAGTCAGGAATGGTCATCTTTTTTGTATCTCTCTTTTGACCAAGTCTGAAATCACAGCAATAGACAGTTCAACTTGTGTGAGAACCACTAACCCACAAACCAAAAAATGCCCTTCTTCCCTCTACAGATGCTGCTGAGAAAGGCAAGATTATGGCAAGAGCACACCATGTAAAGCTACCTCAGGGATGTGTCTCTGAGCTGGTGGCACACTTCAGGCTTTTGGAGCCTGAAGCTCTGTGGGGGCTGATCCAGCCCATGGCACCAGGAGTTCAGGGCAAAGGCAGTCCCTGCATCCCAAGCACATCACAAAGGGGGCCTTGACTTGGCTTTGTACCCTTTGGGACTCCAAAATGTCTTCCTATGAAGACATTCCACCTGGATTGTGGCCCAAAGATTTTGTTTAAATGCAAAATACTAAGATTTGAATGTGCAAATTGTTTTCCCATGTGGAAAAAGACATAATTACACATTCAATGTATTTGCAATTTGCAGTATTCAGCTGCAAGTGTATCAAACCTTTATGACATGAAGTGAAGGCTTAAAGCTCACAGATCTCCTGTTATGGATAAAATTTTGCCAACATATTGGTTTTCAGAGGTACTTCATTTTTATTTAACCAGTTCCAAGTCTTAAATGGGAAAAAGGTGAAGTGATGTTCTGTGCTTGTTTCTCTTCTTCATTTGTCAGAGTGTGTGGTGTGGTTTGGTTTGGTTAAGAAAGTAGCTATAATGAGATGAGACCACAGACCACTGGTTAAAAAGCTAAGAATAATCATGCTAATGTTTTATTCATGTGGCAATGTTAATTCAGATGCAGCTGTAATTACAGTACCATCATCATCTAGTGGCCTGGAAGCGCAAATGTTCTTCCTGACATGTGGAATCATGGAAACCAGCTTGTTACAAATGCTGCTAACCAATACCCAGACACATTCAACTACACGCATCTCATGGCCCCTGGGGTGCTCTTCCAAAAGGCATCAGTCACTGCCACTCACACAAACTGTTGAAGACAACGCTGCATTTTTTTCCATCTGTAGGCTTAAAACAGATCACACAGCATCCCAGGACTGGAAACAAATAAACAGGCAGCTAACCTCAAAGTCCTCACTGACACCACAACAAATGTTGGGAGCAAATTTGGATGCTAGGGAGGTTTCTTTGTGCCCACCTTTGCTCAGAGAGCGTGTGGTGCTGACAAGGATGCTGGGCAGCAGGGGCTGTGCTTTCACGACCATAAGGAGTACCCTGTGGGCAGCCCTGGCACATGGAATTCCTTCTGCTGAATGGCAGAGCTGATATTTGGCTGCACCTGGTATAACCTTTCCTCCCTCGAGAATGGCTCTGAGCAGCACAACAGGCAGGAGCTGCTTGGCATTGTTCTTCTCTGCAGCTGCTTTTTCATAAATAGCAAGAAAGCAAGTAGCAGAAAATCCTCTATTGTTTGCCCCTCTCTTGGCATTAAACTGAGAATTATATTAAATTTTACATTAGCCTACAATGTTTCTGAGGATGTACTTCTGCTTTCCTGAAGACCTGGCTTAAACAGTAGCTGCAATTGAGAAGATTCTGTGTAATGAAGAATGTACCAAGCTCCAAAATCTTTGTAAAACTTCCTTTTGTCACTGGTGCTACAAAACCCCCTGGCAATGCTCAGCTTTCTGGCAGGCTTATTTTGTTATAATCTCTACACATCTACTATCTGTGTCTTAAAAATGCATTCAGATCATAAAATTTCTCATAGTGATTGTTTTTTTACTCCATATCCATGATTCAGTAAAAAATTATTCCATTATTCAACAAAACATACTCACAGTGTTTCAGAGGGGAAGATCCAAGTTTTAAATGTTGTACATCACAAAAGTTGAGAGCCAGGAAGAGAATTCAGATTTACACTGGAACAGCTTTCAACAGCTGGTTGAGACCAATCTGTAATAAAAGCACTCCAAGCTGTTTGGGAAAACATATTTTCATTCTGCTAGAGATGTTAACATATCTAAATTACATTCTGTATGGAATGGAAATAATAATCAAAATACTAAAATAATAACAATAATCCCAAACCAGAATGTCATCTTGGGAGCATAAAAACACACAAACACAAAAAATAAAAGTCCTAAATACAACAAAAATTGGTTTTGAATTTCTGAAAGTAAAACAGCATTTTGTGGCGATGAAAAGCCTGAAACAAATTTTGGTTTAAAATGCCACGATGCAGAAAACTTGAACATGTTTGAAATAAGAGTTCCCTGAAGAAAAACGTGTATGCTCACAACACTTCCTAGTGTTTCCTCCACAACATACCAGCCTGGCACTGCCCTGTGGTCCAGCAGGAATATTTTGATGAGAGGTGTTCCAGCCAGTTTGATGGAGTGCGCAAGGGAAAGACTCCTCCGTGTATGGGCTGCTTCATTAGTATTTGCTGGTCACCTGCTGTGCCTGGAGACTTTGTTCTTTGGGTGGACAGGAAAGCCACGGTCAATCGGTTGTCACTGCAAATTTCTTGCCTAACCATTGCAGTGTTTAATTGTCTTAATTTCTCAGGAATAGAGGGCCAGTACTTAATACAACCAGTTAAAGGAAATAATTTGTATAGCACTTGTCAGCCACAGGGCGTGTCAAATAGGAACTATGGCTCTCATCACTCTCCTAAAACTGGTGATATGGAGGGGAAGGCAGCAGCTCTGGTCTTTACTGCAAAAGAAATAACCACAATGGAGAGCTCCTGAAACAGGTGAAAAAGAATTTATATAACAGGATGATGATTTGTAGGAACCTTCTATGCAAAGACAAATGTTTTGACTGGTTTCTTTTATGTGTGTATTTAATAAATTTATTCAAAAAATAAATTACTGGGTAAGATTTTGTTGATACAGCAGGGATCTTCTAATTGTGCTTTATGCTATTTGTTTAGGTGGAGACTATAGTCTTACTATACAGACTCCCAGGGCACACTGGGTTGCTCAATTCTCCTTTGCTTTAGTGCTGCTGCCCTCATGTCTGTGCTGAAGGGGATGCACCTCCTTCCCACATCTGCCTTGATTGACACATTGACTCTCTTCCAAAATAGCCTTCTCTACTCTGAGGAAATTCTGATTTCTATTAGAAGATACCATTGTTTTCAGGAGAGTTATCCCCCTGGTTATTTCACAGAATCACAGAATAATCTGAGTTGGAACAGACCCAGAAGGATCATCAATGCCATTCCAAGAGTATAAGGAGATGAAGAAAATGAGGGATGGTTTGGAGTAGCTGTTTCCGAAAGTAAATCAGCAAAAGGCCCAGGCAAGGGAAAAGCAGCTCTGCCTGGGCAGACAACTTCTCATCCAGAACCTAAATATTACCCAGGTTTAATGTCTTCTGATTCTTTTGGCAGCTGGGATGGCTGTTCTCATATTTTGAAGGAAGACATGAACGTGAGATCCTGGACCCGGTGGTGAGTGCTACAGTGTGATCACACTGTGCTAAAAACTCAAAAAAAGGCTCATCTCACCTGTCATCACAGGGAATTAACACTGCCAGGGCAGCTTGATGGTGAAGAACAGCCCAGAAAAGGCACCTGAATGTGAAGTATATCTAGTTCTGAGGAAAAGCAATAGCTTCTATTAGCCAGATGTTGGGGAGAGCACATCTGGCACGCAGCATGGTTGGCTAGTGGAGGGAGAAGCGATCAGGGCACAGCATCACTTGATAAAGAGCTTGATTCTTTAATAAATGCTGAATAATTTTTTTTCATTTACCCTTTGGACTTGCAGACCCTATAATCCTCTTAGTTGTGTTGGAGCTTTCCTCAACAACCTTGACTGAACCAGCCAGCATGGACCTTTCTCCCACCACAGCAATGTGGGACACCCATGCACAAGCAAAATTAGCTGCTGGGTTTTCAGCAAGGCATTCAGAATGAGAAAATTCAGATAACAACTTGAGGTGCAAACAGCTCCAGGAGTTCCATTTTTGCTCTCTGAACATGCAGTGCACTTATGTTGACCTTGCTGATTTAGTTAGAAGTGAAGGGAATTATTTTCTTTTTTACTGAATTTTATGTATCATTATGTCAAAAGGGAAAATTATAGCTGAAGAGAGTCCTGAGCAATATCCAGAGCCACAAAATTTTGCAATTTCAGCTGTTCTACTGCTGGAATTTACTTCCACACCTTACATACAAATAATATCAACCCCCTCATGTAATCCCCCACCCCACACAGGAACTCAGGTTCCAGATGTATTCAGCTTGGCACAGTTAAGCCCTCACATTTACTCCTTTCTTGGCCCAAGCAGCTGGGAAGGCCTGGACCTGTCCTTGTCATGAGTCAGAGCATTCACAGGGTTTTCAGGTTACATCAAATAACTCTGCAGTGACTCCCTTTGCTTTAGTGAGTGTGTCTGGATTCAGGGGAACCCACACCAACAGCTATGCCCTACATGTATGTGCACTTAGAATAGAACAGAATAATTCCATTTGGAAAGGACCTATAACGACCATCTAGTCCCACTGCCTGATCAATTCAGGGCTCATCAAAAGTTCAATAGTTATATCAAGGGCATTATCTAAATGCCCCAAATACTGACAGGCCTGGGGCATTGACCACCTCTCTGGAAAGCCTGTTCCAGTGTTTGATCAGCACTATGGCAAAGAAATGTTTCCTAATGTTCAGTCTGAACCTCCTCTGGTGCAGCTTTGAAGCATTCCCATGCATCCTGTTGCTGGACCCCAGGGAGAAGAGCTTGGCACCTCCCTCTCCACTTGCCCTCCTCAGGAAGGTTTAGAGACCAAAATATGTATGTATATATATGTATAACTATAACTACAAGTAAATGGGCACATACTTTTTGAAGTACTAGATGGAATTTTTTCCTAACAGAAACATTTTCACACTGACTATTAAAAAACCTTCTATGGCTATCTGGCTCCCAGTGATATCTTCATGCCATTCTGAAAGATAACAGCAGACTTGGGAACTAAAGGAAAAGAGTGACAGCTGAGAGCCCCAAGCAGAAGGACCTGACTGCAGCATCCTTTTCCTGAAAGCAGGAGGGAGATATCCTGTACAATTCACTGTCTATGTTATCTTGTGAGGCTGCCGCAGGGAGCTCACCCCCCACACCAGTGCTCCCCTGACCCAGTCCCTCCCTCAGCATCCCATTACTCCAGCTCCCATAACAAATGATGCTCCCATTTGTCTCTCACAGCAACAGAGCCACTGTCAAAATCCTCCTGGCTATTCCCAGGCCCTTTCTACAGAACTAATATATTAACGAAAGTATTTCTTGCCTCTTTCATTTTCCCACTTTCTCTCCTGTTTTTAATTAAAAAAAACCCTCCCTGCTTGTGAAAGTGGGGAAGGGAGGGTTTCTTTGCCTTTCTGCAAAAAAGCCCACCAAGAAAGTTTCCTTAATCTCTCACTAGTGTAAAATAAGCTTTCATTATGCCAATGAGAAAGCTTCAAAGTTTTAATTAATTTCTCTGCTTACATAAGCATAACAATATTAGTCATGTTGGCCTATAAATTGTAGCCACCAGCCTGGATTTTTAATTAAATTAATGTCATTACTTTCAGAGGGATGAAATATATTCCACCACATGCACTATCTACTCAATACTTGTCCTCCTTGACTCCCCCCTCAATTCTTTGTAGCCTACATAGGTGGGTTCAAAGCTGGGCACAGCAGAAGAGCTTCCCAGCAAGCCACTTATAAATTAAGAGCCATGTTTGGAAAAGGTATTCTTTCAGAGAGGCAGGACCCGTTCACATATCCTACAAACCAAATGAAACAAGAGACCACAGGGATATGGGGGTAGTGGAGGAATGAATATGCCCACATATAAAAGATACTCCTTGCCATCTGTGATTTGTGAAATATTGTACAAACACAATTTTGGTTTGCTATTGTAGCAATTTACTGGTGCTTAATAAAACATTCGTTTGTGCGATGACGTCTATAACAATTCATAGGCTCATTTAATCATGGAAATGGAGGGCTCAAAGGAACCTCGAGAGATCAATTACATCCCCTGGTCCTCTCTTGAGCTATATAATAAATAAGAGCAACAAGAGAAGCAAAATGAAAATGTGTAAAGAGAGTGGGTATGGTTTAGAGTTTGGGCTCCTGCTGTGTTAGAGGTTATCACAGATAAACTGTCCTTGGAAAATAATTCCTCTTATTTGCCACATGCTTTAGCTCAGCTGTAACTCATACCAGATGAATTAAAGCTTGACTAATAATTCTGATGTTCTTCTTACTGAGGCTTTAAGAGTGTGTACTTAATGACTAAAATGTGTTTATTTAAAAATTACATAGCAGAGCCATGACAGCCTTTTGTAAACTCCAACAACCAGTCTGTTTTGCTGCCTGCAGTTCAAATAAAGAAATTGCCTTCCAAGGCAGACAATAACCTTTGGTCTCTGCAGCACAGCCCAGAGAACAAATGATTTTACATTACATACACACAGCACCACCACACCATGGACTCATCTAAATCAACAACTGCTGAGCTGTTTTGGTCAGAGGTGCTATGGCCTAATGCAATTCCTCCAGTAAGTTCATACAGGGATCACAAATCCTATGTGTGCCACTTGCTCTTGAGGGCACAGGTTTCTGTATTTGCTAAACCTGGGGCATGTGCCTGCAAGGGTGGAACCAGTGCTCTACAGGGTGTGTGCTGCAGTCCCGGCTGTGTCATCGCCCATCTCGCTCCCTGCCCCACATCTAAGGTGTGCAAAAGGTGGACTGTCCCCTTGATGCCTGAAGTGGCCACCTAAAAACAGAGACTAGACAGGAATAAGGGAATAAAGGTAGGTATTTGTTTGAAAGGCCTTCAAAGGTACTCCCCGGGGAGCCAGAGGCTATTGCCAAGATGGACCCCAAGATGGACCACAGGTCATGAGTTCTTCACACTTTTATAAGTTTGGTTCATTTACATATCAGGGTTAATTCTCTAATTAAAGCTTCAGTTAATGATGTAGTTTCCCCAAGTTTGCCCCCCTTTTAGAGACTTTTGGTTTATACTTTTTGGGCCTAGGATGGTCTAAGTGTGTCCTTGGAGAGCAGGCCTGGAGAGGCTTTGTTATGTCGACATAGCACAAGAGAGCAGAAATTAACAGGCTACAAGAAACTTCAGAGTTACACACTAGGCAGTACAGGATTTGAAAAATATAAAAGTTAAAACCTAAGGCATCACCTTGAACCTGAAGAAAGTGCCAAAAGCCACCCACACAGCAACTGGGGAGGACACAGACTGTGACAGAGACAATGAGGTCACCAGTGCTTGGGTGACACTGGTCTGTGCCAGTGCAAGACATAGGTATAAATGCAGATGTAAACAGAGATGGATAAGGAGGCTGACACAGATACTCATATACTGTTATACTGTGGGGGTTTTGTTGTTATAAAATAATTATGAAGATGACTCCTAATTGTTCCCTTTGCCTGTGTGTCACTAGGCACCCAGAACCACCTGAAGTGCTTCATGACTGCCCTGTCAATGCATGAGCCCAGCCTGCAATCTGGGCTGCTCCAAAGCTCCTGGTTTTGGAGATCATTCACTGCCATAAAACAAATAGATAAAATATTCATTCAGCTAGAAAAAGGCTGGCAGCTGGTGTAGTAGCAACTTCATCCACCTGAAAGTGCATGAGGAATCAGCTGGGTCTGCCTCTCTTTGCTTATTCAGATGTTAAAAAATGGAGAAGTGTCTTCAGCTAGAGGAACAGGAACAACTTCCCAGTGAGAAAACAGATACTTGGCTCCTATACCAAGGGGCGAGGCACAGCTTAGTGCCCAGGAGTGAGGTAGGCTCAGAGCAGAGCAGACTCTGTGTTAAACACCCAAGAGGAGTTCTCAAATAGGCTGGGCATGATGGAGAGAGAGGGGTGAAGATAGACTTTTGTGTGTTTGTGTTTGTTTTTGTTTTGTTGGGGGTTTTTTGTGGTGAAATTAATTATTATTAATCTGAGTGAATGCAACATTTGGGTTTTGGTTTTTTTAACTTTTCATCATCTTCCTCAAAACTGAAATGTCCCAAAAAAATCTTTCAAACTTCAAAAAACATGTCCTTAGAGATGAGGCCACAGGCCCCCTAAGCAGAGGACAGGACTTAGGACATCATTTTCACTGGCTTTTGTCCTGAAATTACTGTGTTACAATGGCAAAACATCTCTGCATGACAACACTAAACCATAAACTATCTGGTGATGCTGTATACAAATCTACGCACAAGTTTAATGGCAGGACCATGAGGAAAAGGCAGGATAACTGAAAGATCACAGAACCAGCCATAAGGCCAAACAAAAGCAGGACAGAGCAAGACCTGGTCTGGAGTGAGGAGAAATAGCTGCTGATCCAGCCTGTGTGTTACATAGATATCACGTATTACTGACACACTCGGAGTCATAAAGCACTGCAGAGGTGAAAAAATGTGCTGTGACCAGAAGCTCTTGGCTGCCTTGACACTGTAGAACATCTGCGTAAAGAGGTGGTGGATTCTCATCCTGCTAGAAGAGAGGTGGCCATCATTAGCAGCTCAGGATTCCAGCTCCCTTGTGTCAAAAATGAAAAATCAGAGCGGAAAAACTAGGCACAGAGGTTAAAATGACAGATTTGTTGGAGTATTACACCATTTTTGAATGGTGATCTTTGAGGCTGTGAATCCTGATGTTGCTCTGGTACAGAAGGATACAGTCCAGTGGCAGATATGGTAGAACTAGGACATAGTATCATAGTTGTCCCATGGAAATAAGAGTGCAGCTAAATTATACTTTTCTTTTGGGGAACAAACCCATTGGCGTGGTAGAGGCAAACCATTAACTGTAGCAAAATAATGCAAAAACCTACTCCAGTTTAACCCCACGGACAGCCCATCTCAAGGCACATACAAACGACAACAAACAGTTAAAATCCCCCTAATGAGAGTTATATTTGCAGAGTTGAGGTCAAATTATAAAACTGTGCCCTGGACTTTGGCTGAAACTTCAGAGTTCAGGAGTTTTCATAACAAAGGTTTTACTTCATTTTGACATTGCATGTGAATTGTGAAGCGCGAGATATTCTTGAGAAAATATTGAGCAAAATAAATGTTTTCCAGACAGACATCAGCTTTAAAAAAAAATCAACCACAAAACCCACAAATATTAATTTTCAGTATTATTTTTAAAGTATTAAAATTACATTATTAATTAGTATTAATTTTCAGACAAACATACAATATATGCTAAATATTTTCAAAAGAAGTTTTAATGCAAACATTTTAGAGAAAGCAAGGGTTTTTCATAATAACATTAAGTGAAAGTTCAAGTTCCTAGTGGATAAAGAGGAATGTGAATTACTGAACTCAGTGGAGAAGTCTTAGTAGATCAGGAAGGATTTGCTCTCTGAAGGGATGTCTGCACTGCAGCATGGAAAGAAATGGGATGAGATTAAGGATAATTTATCTGCCAGGTCTAGATTTGAGGGAACAGCAATACATTTGTGTCTAACAAGTAGAAAGACAAAACGGGACCATAAATTAAGTCAGGTAACATATCTGAACACAAAAATCCTTTGACTCTGTAACTATTTTTTGGCTGTGCAGATCAGGCAGTATTTCGTTTGGCTGAGTCAAGAACTGAGATGACTACTGACATAGTGAATAAATAAATCAACAGGGGCCTGACACCATTTTCAGCTTGACCAATTTAACTCAAGACCAGTTGTTCTGAAATTATTCAAGTTCTTTCAACACACAAATGGTAAATGAGGTTAGACCTGGGGTGCTCAGCACCAGAGAGGAGCCTCTGTCTGCTAAATATAATGATTTAATCCTTTATGTAACCAGGAGGTAAAGAGGGCCCACAGCTTCATTATGTCCCTGGACAGAAAACAAGGCTCAAAGAAACAGGTCTGTGACTCCTGGTATAAAATGTTAGACAACAATGAATTGCATCTTTCAGGTGTAGGCATTGGTAACAGCCTGTGGGTTCGAGGTCATTAAAGAAGGCTGTGGAAAAAAGAGCAGATTTGTGTAGAAAGTTTAGTAACACAATCTCAGATCAGATTAGCTGCTGACACGGAAAATTATCTCCGTGAGCCGCTTTAGATAAGTGGTGAAGGAAATGAAAAAATTCAGAGTGGCTGCCAAAAGCCAAGGGTGATGTACCCCCATGCACTGGTGTAAGAGAGACCAGGAGAGAGAAAGGAATAGGTTCTGGGAGCTTCATTTCCAGTGTTTACACAGCACTGATTACAGTCACAGCCCCATGAAGGCCATGGGTTTATAGAAACTGGGACAGTGCAGAGAGTAAACACAAACCACTCAGGAGAAGGTTTTTTCCCTCCTCCCAGGTGATACTCTGCAGCCTGATGTTGTGAATTACATGTCCGCTCCTTGTCAATGCTCTTACACTGCTAGATGATAGGAAGCATCCACACTACAAATGGGAAACAGGCCCTAAATTCCAGAAACTCAAACTGTGGAGTGTTTTTCTGAATGCCACAGTAGCTGGCAATATGGAATTATGTAAATTCAGGCTAATTAGAAGGATATGCTGGTACATACATATTTTCTGAATTTAAGAAATAAACCATTTGAGGAATCAGGAGGCTGACTTTTCTGAGAGAGCAGAGAAAAAGGCCTGGGGAATCCAGCCCCACAGATATTTTATTGTGATGATATATTTTTTGCAGTCTTTCACGTGTTTCCCATGTAAGGAACTCTGCCTTTTATCTAAGAAATTGTTTCCATGATTTTCTTGGTTTTCCCTTGTGTCTTTTTTTTGCCAAAATTCATCATGCAGACATACTACTTTCTTCAAAATAGTTAATTCCCTACAGTGTCTTCTTTGATATTAGCTGTCACCATTTGCTTTCTGGAACAAATCTCTGCCTAGGGTGAGCTCCTATCACCTCTGGTCACCCTCCACTGCTGGCCAGGTCCTCAGCTCTGTGCATTGAAGCCGCTGACTTCACAATAGTTTAAAGTAGCCAGGTTCGTGATCAGCTACTCCCCTCAGATCCTTTTTTAAAAAAAATTGTGCCAACAGCAGCCATAGATACAAAACTCATCACCACCAGGAGCCTTCGCCTGGAGAACTATTTGCTATGTGGGGAGGGGGGTTCCCAATCCTACAAAGTCTCCACCAGCCACAGAAAGTATCTGTGGATTATGAGGCAGACCAATACGTTAGTAAATCACAAATTTAGCTTTGCAGATGCTACACTGAGGAGGCCTTTACCAGAGGGCTCTGTCCTGCAGAAAGGCCTCCCCAACCTGCCCTCAAAAAAAGCTGTTACGAAGATCCTTGTGTCTGAGGATACGAGCCAAGTATGATAAATACAGTAAGTGGGAGCTGTGGGGAGCCTTTAGGATTAACGTGAACAATTTCATTCCATTGAAAATACCCTTAATGACAGAGAAGCATTAGGCCATGCTGAGCTCAAGGAGAAGTGGCTTTGTGGGACAGGGCAATGACAGCAGGAGCTTAGCTCAGGCTGCCTGGGAAAACTGCTCCAAGGGAAGACCTTTTTTCCTAGGATGGAGATTAGATTGCTGTCCTACCACAGCTAGAGTGAAAGAACAGGCATAAAATTTAAGTTTTTTCTGAGTTCCAGGGTTTATGGCAGCCCGATTCTGACCTAGCGACCTCTTTGACAGAAATTGCCTTTTTTTTTTTTACCTATCACTGAGTGTTTTGAGCACCTCCACAACAAAGTACTCAACAGTTTTCAATCATAGTGTCTCTGCTTACAAGAAAAACTTTGAGGGGATCTTAATGACTTTACTGCTCCCTTGGTCACTCCAGCACTCATGGTGAATGCCCCTTTACAGCCTGCTAGTGAACACAAATGAAATTGCAATTCAGTTGGGCAATGTCTTTTTTTTTTTTTTAATAATTAGAAGAATATTTAATTTATTGGATAAAAATATGAAACATTCAAAAAATCTAAGGAGTTTCTAGGCATGTGATCATTATGAGGGAAAAGTCAACTGTGTAAAATAAAACCACAGGATACAGCCATTTTTTATAATTATTGTTGTCAAATATGATTCTTGGCACAGTTTCTGCACTATGGTCATCACTGCTGTGGTATTAACAAGCGTGTTATCTGGGCGCATGAAGATACCTGTGCATTTAGTGGTCCAGGTGAAGCTGTAATTGTTATGACTGCATGGAACACCAAGAATAAACACAGATCACTGAGCTCCACCCTAGGTGCAGAAAACATTGAAACTACTGAATTTTTGGTGTTCTCCCCTTCTAATTCCAGCAAAAAGGTGAAGTCTATTTGTCAATAGTTTAGAGGTTATAAGAGACTTTTCTTCAGTCATTTTTGCACATCTTTTAGCCTGTCCTGGAGACCTAGTAGGAAAATTGCCTTTAACACTACAAAAATAGAAGCTGTCATACTTCAGAAGAAAAGCTGGCTACCAGCTGTGAATATGAATGTATTTTTTCGTTGAGCTTTTCTGCTTCAAAGTTGAACATTAGAGGTGTAATGATACTTCCTTTGAGACAGGTTTTGATAAAATTAAAGGGATGACAACTGTATGTAGTTAACTGTCACACACTCAACAATTCAACTTCCAGTCATGGATGCAGAGCCAAGTCTGCATCACAGATTGATCAGCAAATTGATCTTCAGCTTCAACATACAATCTTTTAATCCAAGAATTTTACTATGACGTCTGTAGCACAGGAGGTCTTACTCTTACACAGAGAAAATTTAATCAGTTGGATATACACCAAGTTTTCACAATCCCAAGCTAAAAATATGCCTTTCCAGTAACCTGGATCTGGATAAGCTCTCCTTCCAATGTGTTTAAAAGATGCCTGAATCCTTATTTACAGAAAAATGAGGTTTACATGCAGGAACTGTAGGACATTAATTTCAAAAAAAGAGGTTTGATTCCCACAGTTGTAGGTTGCCTTGCCAAGCTTGTCCTTGATCTATATGATGAGGTCTTATATCTGAAAATCACTCTTCTGGACCTCTCAGCAATGCAAGGATTGTCATTCCCATAGTGTAAAGTGTCCTCTGGTGACCAGGTGTGGAGTTGGGCAGCTGTAACAGGGTCAGCACCATCTCAGGACAGAGTTAGTGTGCCATCAAAGATCCAGGGGGCTAAGGCAGAATCCTGCCTGAAGTTCATTTGGTCTGGGCTTGACCAGCAATTCTATAGCAACATCACGGTACTCCACTCCCTATCATGATTTTCATCACATTCCCTCCAAATTCTAATTTCTGTAGGCCTTTTCAGGCATCTAATTTCACTCTTGATGAAGTCTGTGGGCTATATCATGTAGTCACCAATGCCTTTGTTTTCTTCTAAAAGGCAAGTAAAAACAAACCAAAACAATAAATATTGATATAATATGACCTAAGTGCTAAATTCCAGGATGTTTACTAATTATATTAGGATCTCTTGAGATACAGTCCACTGAGGAGAGGACAGTGTCTGCTGCTGACTTGGGTCAAACTCTAGAAAACTTTTGAAAGCTGCCTGTTGATGACTCACTTCCTTCCATCAAAATGAGGAATTGTAGTTGCAATTGTGCTACCAGTGACATGACTTTTAGGTCAAAAATTTGAAGAAGCTAAAACACCAGATTTGTCAGACAAGAGCTCATCCAGACCACTAGAGGAAAATCAGACATTTCTGAGCTCATGGGGAAAACAACGAAGCCAACAGTATCCTGTTTTTACATGCATTTGAGGGCATTGAGGAGATGCCCTTAGAGAACTCACTGAGTTCTGTAAATCTTGGTAGGCCAGGAAAATTCTATAGAATGCCAAAAGTGGTGTCCATATTAAAAACAAGGCTGCAGTAGGTCACAACCTACAATCAATGAATACAGCAGATGCTTCCAAAAATGTTTTCAATACAAGAAAAAAAGCTCCTACACTATCTAGTAAGCCATAAATCCTAAACCTTTCCTGAATTTGCAGGCATGTCTCAGCTGTAACTAAAAGCAGAGAGCATTGAGTCAGTAGGGGAAAAGCCGACACTTTAACTATTTAATAAAACATGGCAGCAAAGCAGGAAGTGGTGAATGATGCTTCATGTATGAATTAACAGAGGCTATGAGTTAAAATACAGTCCCTAAATGAAGTTCCTACAAGGAACAACCAGGAAAAAACAAAAACAATGGAACATTTACAGGGATTTGATACACTTATGGCTAACATTATATAGGGCTGCTGTCTTTGTCAACTGGAGTTGAACTCTGCTGGAAAACATCCAGTCCTATAATCTGTGTTCCCATGGACCAAATTTACTGGATGATGCAGCCCACTTCTTCCCACTGAAGTTACCCAAAGCCATGTAAGCTCCAGGCTCTGATAAGTGTGCGTGACACAACTTCTCTCTTCCTGCTGCACCATCTCTTTGAACTGTCCTTTGGCAGAGCATGTATCCTGCCACTGGCTCTGAAGGAAAACAAGGAAACCAGACCCTTAATCTATGCATGTCAGTTTGCAGTTTACAACTACATGCTGTGAAGGTTCTTCCCCACTCCCAGCCTCAGACAGGGCTCAAGTTTCCCGCTGTCATTGTGTTATCATAAATATTCAATGGAAAACAGTGATAGCAAATATCCCTGGAAAAAGGAGCTCCTTGTTCCCTGGAATAAGGAGCTAAGGACCTTTTTAAAGGACCCTCTACCTCTCAGAAACCTCTCCCCAGTTTTCTCCTCTTACTTTCATATAGATCCATTTCAGCCCCACTTTTCTTCTACTTTGTTTGTTCCAGGGTGTCAGAAGATAAAAAGCTTTGGTGTTTTGACATTATATTCAAGAGCAAAGTTACAGAGCACTACAGTAGTGAGGAGAATTTCATCACAATCAGCCTTGGAAGGATGAGATCAAACACAATGTTATAGTGCTAGTGTGGTAGTAATGGAATAGAATGGTCATAGAGTGTTTGAAAAGATAGCTGGAAACACATATCAACAAACTTATTTTTAATGAATCATTGTATTGCTTATCAAGTTGAAGCTGGATTATTACTCTGGTGTTGTTGCCGGTGCAGTGCCCAGCACCAGAATACCTGCAGTGGCTGGTGCAGTACAAACAAGAGGTGCAAAGACAGCCATCTCCCCAAACAATTTACAACTAACATGGCAAGCGTAAGTCCAGAAGTAGGTTATGTTTCAAAATGATGGAAACGAGTGGTAACATGACACAAATAATAATTTAGAGAAATTACCTTTGCTATTTTTGAGGTTCTCCTGGATGAAAGGAGTGTGTCAAGCCTGTTTTTTGAATGTGTCACTACAGAAGAGTTTCTCAGGAAATATGACTAGAAAGTGACAGAGAGCCCAGGAGACCTCAGCACAGGTGAGACATGTGCTGAATGACCTACTGAGGGGACTCTAGAAAGTTTCTAGAGACATAATTCAGGAGATATCTTAAGAGATACTTGTCAGTGGCACCAAGGAGGTGTAATTGTGTCCATCACACACATGTTCATGAACCAACATGAAGTCAGGAACCACTGCTGAATCCCATAAAAACTGAGTTATCATAGCTGGGATTCCTGTCCTTGTGGCTAGAAAGACTGAGCATTCTAGGATTCCCATGGAGGCTCTCCAGTGCCCTAAATGCCATTTGGGACACCATTCTGATCCTCTTTGTAGTGTTTTATCTTGGATCAGTTGGCCTAAATCCAGAGCAAACCCAAGGAGCTAAGATAATTTTCCCTAGTCAAAGCAGCATGTTGTCAAGTTTTGTTACAGACATAGAGAGTTCAGATTTTAGTTCCACGGAGAAGAGAATGAATATCTGTCTGGACAAAATCTTTTATGTGCTCCAGATCAGTAGGATTTGGAAGTGACACCACCACCACCTTCCAAACTCAGGCTTACAGCATAGCCCAGTGTCATGTCAGAGGAAACAAGAGCATGCTCAGAAAGACCCCAAGTCTGTCATGCAGCGGGAACTGCTGAAAATAAATGTCAAAACATCAGACACATCTGGACCTAATCCATAAGCAAACTTTCCCTTGAATTTAAACTTGAATTCAAAGAATAGAGGGAGGGGAGGGAAGTTATAAACCCTCCCATGATGTGACAAGGCTGTTTCATTAAGGTGACGCTGTGCTTTTAATTAGATAGTCATTTTATTTGGCTCTAAAGTGTCAAGTATAATTAATACGACATTGGTAATCATTACTCCATGGTAATCTTGGGAGTTGAATTTTTTTTTCTTTTTTTTTTTTCACATTGTTCAAAGACCACACACTGCTCTGATGGAAGTAGGATGATCCCTTTGCTACCAGTCTGGATAATCTCTAGTTTCTGTGCTTGTGTCTTGTCCTATTGTCTATCTTTTCTACCTTTATGAAGGAAGTGATCTACTATCAAAGGTTTTTTAAACTTCTGTGTTGCAATATGCCTGATTACCACACGAAAGCCAGGGATAGGTACAGGCAACCAAGTGCCTGACTGTCTGTCTAGAGAAGCAAACATTTGATTACAGGGGCTGAGAGGCATAATTTTAACATGTGCACACACACACACACACTGTGGCATGAGCAAGATGCAATATCATCACTGTAGTGGATCATAGCGGTGCCCAGCCCTGCATGCTCATACTGTGGTTAAAAGGAGTTTTCACCTATGTTTTTCTATACTACACATTTATGAAACATTAGTCCTTTCTTTCTTCTTCTTCACAGAGGAAGAAAAATACTGGGTTTTTTCCCCACTCTCTTGGAAAGACAGACATGCATGAATTCATGCTTTACTCCTTCATCCTTCTGTATAAATGTCTCCAGATGTGTAACAAGAACTGACATTTTGGTTTTCATCCACTATAATGTTCCCAGCCACCATACTAGAATGTCATGACTGACCTGGGGACCTTAACACCCAGGTTTTGCTGTGGGATTTCTCATGCTGTTGTCTTCTCATTGCTTACCTAAGTGTGGCAGAGTATGGAGCTGTCCACTGGCTGTTTCCATAGAGGGGACTCCTGGGTGCTGTGTGTTGTGACCTTCATCAAGGCCCAAACCTCCCCAAAGAACCATGATTTGGGCTTTCTTCCTGGGATGTTTGTTATCCAGCTTCTTAAGGATATCACTGAATACGAGTTTCTCACTGTTCTTCCGGTGCTCCACAAACACAAACCCGTGTTCAATAACCCGGTGTGTCATAGGCCTCGTGAGATCACACAGCACAGAGCAAGGCAATTGAAGAAACACAGACCTTCCTAAATGGCTTATTAAGCACAAACAACTGCCTGGCTGGCAGACTCACACATAGTGAGCCAAGGCTTGCTCTCCTGCCCAAGTCCCAGCTTTGTCTTTGCTCACCAGGGACCCCCAGGCTGGTGGCCTCTCTGCACAGCCCACAGGGACATCAAGTGACTGAGCTCCAGGCTGCTGGCAAGCGCAAGATTGCAGCGGCTGCTTGGGTAAGTCAGGCATTTCCTATTTTCTGTAGAGATTTCCTAAATGTAAATATTTTAAAACAAATGCAAGAACTGAAGCCTCTTCTCCTCATGGCACAACAGGATGCTCTTCCACTGTTTATCTTGGTTGAGCGCAGGAAGTTGTGTTGTAGGGAAGCATTGGTGCAGATACAACTTGTTAGTGTGTTGTATATTTGCCCCAAATGTCTGCAGAGGATTCAGGGTAATCTGCAGACATTCAGCCAGCTAGATATGTTCCTCAGGGCTGGTGTGAGTCATGGAGCACTGACCTGCTGGGGAAGGAAAGAGATTAAATAATTTACAGTAAAAGGCATTCTGGTCTTTGTAGCTATGTGCACATGCAGACCTGCCTCATCTCAAAGCACCAGAGAGGACTCATGAGCTCTTCAAAAATTATGAGAGCTCTGATTATGGCAGGCACTGAAGAGACTGTGGTATTCCTCAAGGTTCAGCAGGACTAAGTGTTTCCATTTGAAGCACAAGATTAGGACCAAAGGATGCTGCTGTTACTGCAGGCACAGGCACAGAAGCACGTTCCTCTGATTCAGCAGCAAATCGACTTCGTTATGGTAGCTGAGGCAGGCTATCCTCTCCCAGCAAGTGTGAATTATTGCCATCTAGCTTAACCCACAGTGGAAGGAGTTTCAGATAAACTACATTCTTTCACATTAGCCATGGAGTGGGAGCACACACCCTGACAGTTACTACATCTCAGCTGAAGATCAAGCCTAAACAGGATTTAAGTGGAATACAAGTTGTCTGTAGACCTTCTAGCAAGCCAAAGACCCCAGATGCCAGCTGTTGGGAGAAATGGTTATTCTCCACATGCTTATCAATATATGCACTGTCACATATGCCTGAGATCAACTCAAGCTTATGCAAGGAACACAGATCCATGACACACATGCAGCAGATCCAGCAACTGGCACCAGACCTACCCCTTCCTGATGCTGGTGTATCAGGACCTGAGTTAGATAAATGTTGCTGCTATTCACTTGTTCATAATTTTTGCTTAGAAACAAGAGCGTACTGGGCCAGCATTCATGCAGTTTAGTACTCTACCTCTGACTCAGCTCTGAGTGCTCGAAGACCTAAAGTCATGGTGAAGACAGAAAGAAGAATAACCTACAGAGGTCTGATTTCTAACATTTTAAAAGGGTACAGTAAGTTCTGAAGCTCTACGTTTAATAACCCTCACAAAATCCTTTTTATCATTAGTTATAACTTGACAGTCTGGATGTGAATATACATTTAAATCCTGCCTAGTAACCAGAGGCAAGAGAAGATGAAAAATAAGGAGGGACAAATGTTGAACAGATCTTTTTTTTCAATCTCAACATTTTTGACAGAAGCTTGAGAATGGTTTTCATTTTATCCCAATTAGCTCAGACTACCCTAGCTATGGAAAACTGGAAGTTAGCCAAGTTTTCACCACAAGAACAATTTGGTAACTCCAAGAAATATTTTTATTAATAGCTTTTGTGGCTATGTGTGTGTAACATCTGGGCTCATACAAGTGTTAACAGTCATTAATGTTTGCTTCTCTGCTGAAATGACTGAAACCATCTCAATGTGTCTAAGCAGCCACACCTCACTCTTCTATCCCCTCTCCATTTTTGATACAAAGACATTATCACTGCCAACAACTCAGAAAAACAAATTGAAACAAAAATGTAGGAAAATAGATCAAAAACCACCTCTCTTTCATAATTTGAGGCCACAAGAGTCTAAAATGAGACCATAAATAAGTGTTTGAGGGACAGTTTTGTTCTGTTCAAACAACACAATGGTTTTGTGGTGCTTTACAGCTCTGTCTTGGTATCATGTTTACCAGGAGATGGCTCTTTTCCTACTCATCAACAGGGCTAAGAATGGGAAGGAAATAATCCATATAGAAAAATAACTGTCCTCTAAGCTGCCAAGTTCTCTAAAGTCAAGTTCATGTGGGTCCACCACCTGGATAGCTTGGCTGAGAACTGTGTCCAAGGTCATATCACTGAAGGTGCCTGGCCAGTGGTGACACTTTAGAGAAGAAATTATGGTCCCTGTTGATGGCTAATTCTCTGGTGCAAGCTGGAGTGGAGCTTCCCAACCAATCCTGTAAATTAGCATTTTCTTTAAATTAACATTATCACTCCTTAAGGATCCATTAGAAATATTTTCTTCTCAAGACTGAATGCAGGGGATAAGAGAAGAATTACTTGCTTAATTAAATGTCCACTTTCTCAAGTCAGTCCTCTTTATATTTAAAGGGAACAGTGGGAAGATAATTCAAGGTAAAACTTAACTGAAGGCTCTGAATTCCCACTTGTAAAAGCATCCATTTTTCATCTCACTATGTCTTTTATGCCTTAAGGAAGTAGTCTGCATATCCCCCAGGGGAACAATACGTGTTCTTCATCATATATTTTCAAACTTCACTGAGACATGCTCTCTTTGGTGGCCTTGCCACAAAAGTTTTTTGACCTTATAAAAATTACCAGCATTAATTATATTACAATGTGTTTGTGCCTTCCTCATTACTTTAACTTGCATTGGGACTTTGGGAGAATTAATTTAATCACAGGGATTTAATAATATATTAAATTAGTTTTCTAAAAGTCCTAGTAACAGTAGAAGTCTTAACAATCCCGGACAGTTTGATGGTACAGTGTCACAAGCACAATACTAATTCTCTGAGACATTGTGAGAAATTACCTTCATGTGATAGCTTCTCACAACAGCATTGCTCACTGGAATGCTGACTCTCTTGGGAGAACCATACACTCTGCAGAAAATGTATTTGGATCTTTAATGTTAATGCAAATGCATATTTGACTGCATAGTCAAGGCAAATGTTTGAGTTCATTCATTTATTCCAGCTGGCAAGGGATTGAGCACACTGCTACAGTTTGAACACAGTGCTCACCCTCGTTCCCCAGGATGTCCCACCTGCATTCAGGATACCATTTCATCAGTCTCTCGTATGTCCTCTCCCATATTTGTTAGATGCATGTTGTCATCTCCAATGGCAGTACTGGATGAACTGCCTCCCTAAAATGGGCTGAATGAAATAGGCCTCTTTCTCTTTAGTGATTTTAAACGAACTTCTGGACACTCTGGGCTCCTCTGCTTAGCCAGAGGAAGATGGGGAACAAAGTTTCTGTTTAGAAGTAAAGCACCACAGGTAGCATAAATGGTTTCAACTGATGGGTCAATAGAGAAACTCTTTCACTCTGGTGGCTTCCACATGATGCCTATCTCTAGTGGTTCAGCTGCCTAGTTCTCCTAAGCTCACCTGTGCAGTGATTTCTTCCCATCAGAATATAGATAAGCCTCTTAATTTGGGTTGTCCAACTTCAGCAGTACTTTCCAGGGGTAGGAAGACATATGCAGAAGATGTTCAGCTTGCTGACACCTTTCAGACACACAGACTGCCGTCATACTACTTCCCACATGAAGGATCTGTCTCTGAGGTATTACACAGATCCGGTACAGGGGCCCCAAACCCAGCATCACAGAGCAGGGGCAGAGCAGACTCTACTTCCTACCACTTATTTATGCAGAACAGACAAAATTTGCCCAGCAGGAATGTTTGTGCAAATGGTCCATTTTACACATAAACTGAGTGGTTTGGGGCTCTCTC
Source organism: Corvus cornix cornix (assembly GCF_000738735.6). Lineage (NCBI taxonomy): Eukaryota > Metazoa > Chordata > Aves > Passeriformes > Corvidae > Corvus > Corvus cornix. Next base: position 65,808,275 of record NC_046334.1, read on the forward strand.
CATGCATCCACAGCTGAATATATTAACTATAGCTCTGTGAAGTTTTCAGTTTGTTTTGGGCTTCTTTAAGATGAAAACAAGATATACACAGTAATTGGGACATGACAGTGACAGCACCATTCCAAAATAAACAGCTTAGAAAAGAGCCTGTAGTCAATCACTATGCCATAAACCACAGACAAACAAAAGGGGAAGACTAAACAGCAGAAGAGTTTTCTTTCAAATTCTCCTTAGTTTTCTAGCAGTTTCTTTGCCTTGGGATCAGCCAGCCACGTTTTTCCCTTCTACTCTCAAGGCCCCAGAAGCACCTTGGAGGAAGTCCTGCAGGGGTGTGATAACACAGGTTCAGTGTGTGAGAGCATTGTCCTCACCTCTGTCCTCAACAGCTTCTCCACTTTCTCCTTTTTTATCTGTGTTTTAAGCACAGAATTAATTCCATGGGGAAAAAAATTATTATAATTATTGTTATTATTATTATTAATAATAATAATAATGCTGCATTGGTGGTGGGATTATGATGATGATGATTATTATTATTATGATGATTATTAATTCTAAATCCTTCCACAGGGTGCCTTCATTCCCCCTGGCAAGCAGGCTCTAAGCTTGCACACAACTGGGTGGTGACCTGTGGCTCCAAAGCCTCCTAACCACAATATACTGTGTTCATAAACAAAGTTCACCGGATGTTCAGCATCCAGCTTGCAGGAAACTCTGCCAAGTCTGTGAGCTCTAAATGCTGAACTAATAGTGAACTTTCATAAAGCAGGTCATATAATAAACTTCCATGAATTACTGTTATAAGCTGCTATAAATTGCTCTGCGGCAGGTTCCAAGCAATGTTTTTGCTGTCCTTCCACTAAAACTGCAGTAAATCCTTAGAAAGAAGAACCAAAAAAGATGTAATCTACCTTCATACCTTGTAGCCTTGTTGCACAGTTTCTAGCCCACCATCAGTCATGCAATGCAAAAAGTGGAGCCACTGTTTGCAATATCGATTAAGGAAATTTTTGTTAATCCTGTACACAAATTGAAACAGAACTTTGATTGTTTCATGGTCTAGATATTTCTCTGAAGAAAGTGGAAAAAAGAGTTGGGATTTTTTTTCAAGATGCAAGGACCTTGGCTTTAGACAGCAGTTTTTCACCTCCAGCAGGAGTCAGGGGTTCACAGCTTTTCTGAAAAACAAGTTCCACAAAGCAACAGACTTGTATAACATCCAGTTATTTTACAAATTCAGCAGTGAGTTCCTTGTCCCTTGGCTCTCCTACCCTTTGATCAACCCCTGATTCAAGGGAAAGAGCAGCTTTAAAAATTAAGTGAATACAGATATAAGTTACTCTTCTCTCCTTTTCTCTCCTTGCCTTTCTTACTTTCCTGTCCTAACAGGCCCTCTCTGCCAGTGACCTCCGTGGTTGTTTGCCACAGGTAGTGTGACATCCTCCATCCACCTTACTGGGATATCTTCTCCTCCACAGCAGTTAACCAGCAATGTTGGCTTCCAGTATATTCAATAATAAAAATAGTATTTTATTACCATATCTTTCACGGGGAAGTGGTTCTGTGTGCTGCAGGCTAATGGGTGGGGCACTCTGATTAAACATGGCCAGGAGTGTGATACACAGGCATCAATAGACAACCCTGCCAATGAGGCAGCTTGGGAAGTTCAGCAGCCTGGGAAGTGATGTAGCTTCTAATTCCCAAATTACTTCAGCCTTTTGTCCTGAACTCTTCCATGTAAAATCTTCACAGACCAAAGCATATAAGGGTTCAGTATTGTGATGTGTAACTTTGAGACACAGATGTCTTTTCCTGAACCAGTCATTAAACGCACAGCTCCTCAAGATGCTGAGTTCCCCTGGTTTTCACTAATATCAACGGAATTTCAAGGAATTTGGTGCTTTCCTGCAACATGCAAGACCAGGGTCTGACATCTGGAACAGATGTCCCATCCCAACTATGTGTCATATCTACAGCTCCTGATACTAAAAATTTTCCTGGACAAAAAAGAAAAGGAGAAAATCTCAGCACAGCCAAAGGTCTGTTTATCATTTTCCCCTTGCAAATTGCAGCCACACTTTGCTTATGTCTTCTGAAGCCTCCTACCTTTTTTTTCCCCCCTTTGCCTGGTGACATTCACTATCAGCTAGTACAGGGAACATCATTCACTCTGTTTCTATTCATGGGACATCCTTCAGTCACAAGTATGAGGCTAAGAAAGTTTGTAAAAACACAATCACAATCTGTTGAGGGGGAAAGTTGATGTTTGGGAACCATGAAGGAGAGAGGTCAGAGTGTTTTCAGTCAGCAGGTCCCACAGGGTCTGAGAGGAGAGCCCCTTTGAGGAACTCCATCCTGTCTCATATCTTTTCCAGGCAATTAATTTTTCAGGAGTTGAAGAGGTAAAAGGTAATGAAACAGGTAAAAGTAATGAAGGTCATGAAAAATCATGAAAGACCAAAATCCTTTATTTATCCCCTGCAACAGGGCAAGATTTCCCCCCAACAATGAGTCTTCTTCATTTCCCTCTGTGAAATGAAGAAGGATAAATGTACTGGTCCATGAGGTACCCAACAAGCATTAGCAAACTCCTTCCATGCTGACCCGTCAACAGAACTCACTCTTCCTTTATCCTCATTACACACAGAACAACTGGCATTTTCCAGGCTGTCAGACAAATGTATTCCTGGAGTGAGTTCCCTACACAAAGTATTTAGGCATTAGAGTACATATGCACATATAACTGTTTTCTTATTCATTTCTGGGATGGTTGGCAGTAAAACTGCAGTGTTCTTCAGCTGATCTGGAGAAATGTAAAAGTAGCTCATGCAGCCATTGCAGAGCAATCTGTGGGTGTTAAGTTGCTAGGAAAAATAATAATAAACCATTAGGAAGGTGTGGAAGAGAACTTTGAAAGAGATAAGTTTCTCACTTCAATATCTCTACAGTAAAGGGATGGGCATGGGCAATGGGTATGAATGTGATTTATCCCTGAAAAGAGCTGGATCCAGCACTTAGTTCAGGTCTCGGGAAGCAGCAAACACAGCTCTAGGAATGCACAGGGACTGAACATCAGTCATGCCAGTGGCTACGTGTTGTTAGGAGATCTCAGCACCACCACAGGGCTGTAGGTGGGGAGGAGCGAAGGGCTGGGCTGTAAGTGTGATAAGCAATGACATCTTTGCGAACAGGGTCATAAATAACACATCACATACATCTATTTCTAGGCCTCACACATGTACACAGGCCTATTCCAAAACTCACTGAAATCACTGGGACTCTCTCCACTGACACCAAGAAGCCCCAGATCCGGCCCATAAAGAGCTGCAGCAAGACTGCAACCATATGGGATTATTTCTGAGTCACAGTAGTAAGAGATATAACAAAAATATGTTGGCTTATTTTAGTTGGTAAACATAACAGTCTTGGCAGGCTCAGCAAGAGACCAGATGCTAAGCGGTCTGGAAGCTAAACTCTCATCCTCAGAGGTGGCTACTTGGGTGAAGACCATGAGGAGGGCAGTGTGGGCAGGCCAGCATTGCTGCTGCCTGTTTTCTACCTGTCCTGTGGATACATACAGCTCTCCACGTCTGGCAGCCTGAAAGCTAAAAATTCCCTGTGTCCAAACAAACCCATGGGAAAGGACATACTGAGCTAGATAAATTACAGTTATGAAATACAAGTATTTAATTAAATCTTGTCTGGCTGCATTTTGTACCCTTCCAAAAAAAAAAAACCTACAACTTCAAAACTAATCTGGAATTGACTGCCTATGTTATAATTTATTAGAAACTCTGTTGTCATCACTTCAGTTCATAGAAAGGAAAAATAACAGCAACAGCTTTCATCAGTCCCCATTTAAAAAAAGAAAAACGTTGCATTTTAAAGAAAAAAAATTAGAGATGGAGCTAAGTCTAAGTTTGTGGTAACTGCAGGGAGGTTAGGCAGGTCAGCCAAGGTGGAGAAAGGTGGGTCAGGTTAGCAGAGGGCAGACAGGTTTCCTGGTGTCCCCACTGCCTGGCCTGGCAGCCCTGGGAAACCCCTCCTGAGCCTGCCTTTGGCTGGAGGAGCTATTCTGGCTCCAGCTGACACAGGGCATCTCCTGACTCTCTGCCAGCAACTGCATGTCTGCATGAAGGTGCATAGAACAGAGACTGAAGGTGAGAAAAAGGTGTGGGCCAGTTGCAGGATCGTGGCACAACAAAGGCTCTTTGAGATGTGATTTATGGGGAGGGGACTGTGACCACTGCCCTTGCAGCAAATGCCCTTTGGGATCCTGACTGCTCCACATCCAGATTCACGGCTGAAACGTGACCAACTCCTCTACTCTCCCATCCATCCCATCTAGGAATCATAGAAATACAGAACAGTTTGAGTTGGAAAGGATCTTTCAAAATTCATCTAGTCAACCTCTCCACCACCCAACATGGGCAGGGACACCTTCCTCTAGATGAATTTGCTCAAAGTCCCATCCAACCTGACCTTGAAGACTTTCAGGAATGAGGCATCCACAGCTTCTCTGGGCAACCTCTTCCAGTGTTTTACCACCCTAATTGTAAAAAAGATTCTTCCTTTTATCTAATCTAGATCAACCCTCCTTCAGTTTAAAACCATTAGTCCATGTCCTTGTAAAAAGCTTATTTACTTTTCATATCTTCATCTTAGCAATCATTTGTTCAGGACCCACAAGAACAGCAGCCAAGGCTTGTGAATGGAAGTTATAATATATTTAAATAATAAGAAAGATGTCAAGGGCAAAACAGCACTACAGCTGTTTTACAAAGTAGTTTGTAAAGTCTGCACTGCCCAGCAGATTTTCCTAAGCATCACACTGACAGCTCAGGGGAAATAGAGGCAGGGCAGCAGGGCTGGTGGCTGTACGTGTTGTGAAAGGGCAGCTCCATCCCAGCTAACTCTCTTGGAGTGGCTCTCTGGACATTTTCTGTGTCTGGTTTCAGCCAGCTGGTGAACTGTTAAAGGGAAATGTCAGCACACACCATTCCCCCACCAACGCACTGCTCAGCTTGGGCTGTGTCAGAAAACCCTGCTCAGGTCTTCCTGTTGAAATGCTGCCTCATTTTCAGTCTTTTATGGATGGCCTGAGTTTATGCAGACTTTGCTTCCTTTCAGAAACACTGTCATGCAACAATGCATAGTCCCTGTTTCATGTGTGTGTGGTCACTAGATTGGTCAATAAATTGTTTATTTGAACCAAATGGTTCACATGAAATAGGATATTCTTAGGTCCCTTGCATGCAAAAATAGCAGCACAGGTCGTGCTGGTTTTACTGTTTCTTTTCTTCTCTGCAAATAGGAATGACACTGAGAAAAGCAAAATGGTCATTTTTACAGATTTCATCTGCATAGAGAGAATGCATTCCCTGTGACAGATACCTAATCCTGAATATTTCACTAACCACCTTTCCAAAGGCTACCATTTAACGTGTCACAATTTGCAAAATAGATATAGATTGTTGTGGCAATCCTGCTCCTTTCCTGTGGAAGTCTGCATGTGTGAGGAGCTAGGAGTTTAACTAGATCCTGAGATTTTGAGAGGCTTTTACAATATAGAAGCTGTCTCCCAGCATTCTTACTTTTTACAAAATATGTAATTCTGGGGTCCTACACAAAAATTTTTGGCAAAGATTACTTTCTATTGAAAAGAACCCCAACTTTATCCAACTGAAAAAAAAAAAACCCACTCTGAAAGCTCAATAAGGCCTCATGTTTAAGACACCATACAGACATGATAGCAGAAAGCTTATGATGCAAGAAGGTGGTAATCTAAGAGAAGTAAATAGATAAGAAAGAAGCACCAGGACCAGCTTCTGATAAAGAACAGATACAGCAGGGTCAGTTCATTTACATAGGGCCCCTCAGGAGAGAGAAGTGCTAAACCTCAGTCTCCAAGGCCGGTGGATTAACTACAAGACAATCCTTCCACACTAAAAGAAGGATTATTTTTTACTATTGGAAGCTGTTCTTTTTATCCTATTGGTGTTTAAGAACGGAATGTTTTGTTAACCATTAATTTTGGATGAGTTTGCTATCTGAAATCTTATAGCATTTACAGTAGTTTTTGGAGATTTCCCTTGTTGGACCATTCATACAAATAGATTTATCTTATTCTTTCCTTGGCTTCTTTCTGTGTTTGTTTTGGCTACCAGCACATTCTACTTACAAGAAGAATAAGGGAAATCTTTCCAAAAAATTAGCACACTTAGTTATGGGAGAGTCAAAAACGTATCATGCCTTTGCAAAGTGTAAGTGACAGAGAGAATTCCTTTGTTAATTATTTTTCCTAGGCCCAGGGGAAGCAAAATAGTTGAGAGAAAAAAACCCGAATCTTTTTACCATATCCAAAATATGGTGAATTTGAAACAGGAGAGGGCTGCATACACTGGTGTAAAGTGCCAGCCTCGTGGGCAGCACCAAAACTCATTCAGCACTTGAAAATATTTTCTTTAGTTGGAGGCCAAGCACAACAGCAAAGAGTTTCCCCACAGACACACACATTTACTTTGCTTTCATCTGACAAACACAGGTCAGTGAATTTGCATATGAACTATTTTTTTAGGAGAGACAGTACTTCTTTTTACTTTGCTTATGGCAAAACACATGAAAATATCCAGTGAAGGAAAGGTCTAAACAACTCCAAAGTTTTACTTAAAACAAAATTAATTTGTAGCCTGTATAGGCTTCACATTGGATATTTAATTTATTAAATATCTCTATGAAGAACATCATTGGAAGCTGGATTGAGATCTTATTTAGAAGACCTATTTCACTTATTTTCCATTGGATATTTGTTTTGTTAGCCCAGATTTCCCGCCAGAATTCCTGGGGTGCCTGATTATTTAAATCGCTTGTCTCCAAGTCACCAACAAGCACCAGCTGCAGTAGCTGGCTCATGGACACATCTCCTTTGTAACCCAGAAGGCTGAAGTCAAGGGCTGGATGGGATCTGCCCCACAAAACTTCCAGCTGCCTTCTCAGCTGTTTCATTAAATATACTGGTCCAAAGCTGCATTTTGTTGGGAACTGCCTGGGTCAATTTTGGGGACTTTGGGTTAACTTAGCCTCTTGAGATGGGGTTGCAATGAAAGGATCTGAGTCATGGTTACGTACAGAGTGATTCACACCATGAGATGTCCTCTCATCCGTGGTGCCCACCAATGTCCCACAGTGCCTTATACCTGCTGCAGGAGCTGGGCCATAGAAAACCTTCCTCCTGTCTTTATCCTGGCAGCTGAGCTTTAGCTTAGCAGGACAGATCAGTCACGATTCCACAGAGCCTGTAGGGAATGCTCTTGGCTCATTTCTCTTCTGCTTTTAAAGGGTTTCAGAGGCATCAAAGATGGATAACAGCAGACAAAAGTTTAAGCTTCTTCAGGCATCTCCTCTGAAATGCCCCAACACCCACCCACCTCCTTGCATAGCCTGTGACCTTGGTGTACTCTCCCTAAGGACAGCAAACCTGGCCTTGAAATGAACTTCCAGGAAGCCCTCAAACAATACTGAAGACAAAAACACCCAGTGTTTGTGGTCTAGTGTTTACCAAGGGTTTGTCCTTGAGTCCTTGATTTGTTCCCACAATGGCTGAGTTTTCCATGTGGTCATCTAACCAAGTTTTATACAGCTCCAAAGCTGCTTTGCTGCTTGGCACAAACAAGATGAGATGGGTTCATCCTGGGATGGAAAAGTGACAAAACTGAGCTGTTTTCAGCCAGTGGAAATCTCACCATCCTTCTTACACACAAAGTGGGCCTGGAGCATCCCTTCCTCCTTTCAGGTTTGGGTTTAGCACTGCAAGCCCAACACCAGGGAGTCAGGTTAGATGGATGCAAACTCTCCACAAGACATTAGTTATCCTTTCTATTTTAATTTTTGATCTATGAGAAGTCAGTCATAGCTTTCTGCATACTCTAATTAAGTTATCAGTGCATTGTTCCCACCAGAAACAGACTCCTTTACCAGTACTTTTAATTAATTTCAGGATCTTTAAATCAAGTCCACATGAATGGTATGTAGAATCTGATCCTCAAATACCCATGTGTATTAATTAACTTCTTATTTTAATAAAAAGAATCCTCATTTAAGCTACGGGAAATTGCAGTGTGTGCATGTACATGATCCTTGCATCCACACTGCTTTTTCAGATGTGTTTACCTTGTACACACACTCATCCAAAATTTAGTTAATGGTCCCAGCCTGCCCCTCAGGACTCTGCAGATGGCAGAGGCCAGTCATAAACAGTTTCTTCGAGAAAGTACTACGGGACCATACAGATTTTTTGAAAAGGAAGAAGGATAAAAGTATAATTAGGATAAATATTGTTATTCTGTGTTACAGAAGGAGAATAAAAGAACAAAACCAGAAATAGCTCCATTACAGGTTCTTTGCAGGTTACTTTCTGCAGCCAGTGGATCTTCTCCCATTTCCTTCCATGTTTCTTTGTCTCTGCACTGAATTATCCCACAGAAAGAGAGGTGCAAAATGGAAATAAATATTGCAATCCAGAGGAAATTCCTACAGCAGAAATACTAGTGGGATGACAACTGCACTTATCAGCACATCATTTGGCTTTAGATTGTCCAGCTTTTCAAAATGGGGAAGGGGGGAATTTTTCACCTCATCATGACAATCATGAAGTTAAAACAAATATTTCTATAAAAAATGAGCACACAGAAAACATTTCCTTTCATTCCTGAGTTGTTTTTTTATTTGTTTGGGGTATTTTTTGGTCAAAAATATAAGTCTTCAAGATCCCCGAAGCACTATGTGAATCTGTTGCTAAATAGATTAAAACCTGTCCACTTTGATGTGCATAGAAATGTCTAGAGAAAAAAAAAATAGAAGGCAACTAGATTCGACTTCTTGACTGTGGCACCCTCATACAGAGTCCAGCCTATTAAATCTTCATTTCATTTTGGAAGCAGGTATTTTACAAGCAGCAAAAAGGCAGGTCCAGCTTTGAGGGAGGTCAATAGTTTACAATATTGCAAACTATGTTTTTTCTTTAAGTATGTTTTATTCTTCAATTTATGAATCAAAGTCCTGGTATTTGCAATGTGGTGGTTAACCTCTATCACCTGCCTTTATGATTGTGAATTCTATGCTGGACCATGAATCCATCATGTTTTATTGAGAAGGAGACAGTCTTGCATTTTAAAATGTGCAACAATGATCTTTGACTTTGTCCTTTTGATTTGGGTCAGCTAGCAAAACTGGAGGAATGTTTATGATTAAGGGAACTTATAAATCAGAGAGAAAGGAGAAAAATTCATTAGTTATTGGTTATGGCAACTCTGAACTTTTGAAGGTTGTGGTTTTTCTGTTTCTTTTTTTTAAGTAATCAAATAAAATCTATAAGGGTGTCTAAATAAAAAGGTCTCCAGAAGAGTTTCACATTGTAGATTCACTGAGATAAATTCCATATCTGAATTAGCCACATCAACTTCAGCTTACATTTATCTTCTGGGAGATAGCCCAGTCTTGGCTTGTTTGTTTCTGCACTTATCTCAAGCATCTCTCTTGTATTTGAGCTCTTCTAAAGAACATAAACAGAAATAATAAACTACACAGTGAGCATAAATCTCCCCTCCCTGTGGAAAAGTCCTCAGCAACTCCTGTACTATGCAGCCTTTAAATTTTCCAACAAGTTTTGTTTGGCTAAAATGACTCTTTCAGAAAGTCATCCAGCTTTAATTGAAGACTTTGAGAAATGAAGGGATCTATCAATCTTTCCATGGTTCACTGGAATGGTTAATCAGCCTGGCAGTTAGAATGTGCCTTATTTCCAGTTTGGAATTGCCTTGTTCTAGCTTCCTGCCCTGGCCAGGCAGCACATTCTTCCTGAAGGAAAACAATTAATTACACACTACGGTGAAGTCCTCTTTCAGCTTTTCTGATAAATTGAAATAAGGAACGTGAGTTCACTGAGGGGCTCACTGCACAGCATTTCCTACAACCATCAAATCATTTGGGTTTCGGCTTTTTGTTGGTTGTTTGGTTGCTTTGCATTGGGTTTTTTTCTCTGCACCTGCTCCAGTGTTCCAGGAAGATTTTGAAAAAACACACACCACAGCTGGGTGAATTTCTCTCCCAGGCTGGGATGGAAATGTAGCACTCCCTAGTGCCATGTGGAGGTTGGGTTATTTTCCAGCATCATTGCCTCCTCCTATTTCCTATGCCATTAATGACAGTGGGTGCTATCCTCTACAAATATTGATATTGGGTTTCTGCTCTAACTGACATGGATTTTCCTTAATCTGTTTCATGAATAATCCCAGCTCTCCACCTTTCCTTGGCATTTGCAAGAAGTAGTCTCGACCAATAGCAAGTAAATTACTTTAACATAACCTGTTTCCCTCTTTTTTTAAGCACCTCTCTGGCATACCATTTTGAAAACCTTAGCGATGGGGACAGTCTCTGCTATTCTACTGTGCTGTTTTCTGCAAACAGCATTTGCTGTTTCTGTAGCACTCAGGAGCCTCAGACAAGCACCAGAGCTCCATCTTCTCTCTTTGGGTTGGTGTAGATTTTTGAGATGTAGGGGTTGAGGAGATAGAGTCTGAAGTTTAAGCTCTTCCCTGACTCACCACTACTCCACTGGAGTACTGGAAAAAAGAAAAGTTAACCTGGTTGACTGTTTCCAAACATTTTCCATAGCAGCAGACATTTCATATGCAGACACTCAGACTGCCATGGTGGGATGAATCTCCCATCTCATCAACTTTAGGTGCCTTTGTGGCAGATATCAACAACTGAGCTAGACCCTGTACAAGCTGTCTGTGTAGTCAGCGGACAGAGAGGCATTTTTAGGGTGTAGTTCATCCAGCCTCTATTGAACATTTCAGGATAATATGAATGACACCTTCTAAGAGATTTAATATCTCTGTTGACTATGAAGAATCTTTCTGGACATCAACTCAGACATAAACCTCTCCACAATCAGGCAAGATTAGGTCCGCAAACTTCAACAGCCCCTGATGAGCAAATAATTTGGAATAATTTTCTATTTGCACTCAGAAATAATGTATTTATTAAGCAAATTACTTTGTTTAAACACATTAGTAGCAGAGATGTCAGTCTGATTTCTTTGTCAGTGGTAGCAACAGTGAGAGAAAAAGGTAAAGAAACCTCCAGACCTTTGCTGTATCTAAACACAGGAGTTCCCCTTTACATCTTGGACATGCCTCAGCAGAGTATCATGTTTTAGGGCTTACATAGACTCAGGTATTGGATATATGATACAGCTTTGTAAAAGGTAATTTGATACAGTGTCAGCCCCGTCTCATCATTCGCCTCACTGGCATGTTAAGCCTCATTCATGTAGACCAATTGAGGAGAGAGACAAAATCAATATATCTGTACAGTGATGAAGATGCCAAGCCAGAAACTGTGAGCCAGTGACATCTGCCTCACAGGGAACTGTTACACCAAAATGTGTGTGCCCAGATATTTGGAATATTCAAAGAAAATTGGACACTATGCCTAATACAACCACAATCAGGAGAAAAAAAGTCCTACTTCTATTATCATGGTTTTTATGTTCCTCAGCTGAGTACAGAAACCAGAACTGTATCCATCTCTTGCTGTCTGGAGTGAAATCTGCTGGCTCTGGTTTTACTGTAAAGTCCCTCCTCCTGCCTGGGTACAGTAAAGCTGAGAGCGTGGGGTGGTCGATGGCCCAGGGGAGACAGAAGTGGATTTTCCATCCAACTGCTCCCTGGCAAGGGCATTTGACACAGTGTGGGCTGGAAATTAGACTGTACCCAGTCAGGGAATGAAAGTCTGGATGATAAACAACCTGTGTAAGATGCACTAGGACATTCAAGACATCCAAAAAAGCCCGGCAGATATGGCACAGGTATGTCCTATTAATTGTGTCTCTGTCCCATATATAAGAATATATGCAACCATAAAATCCCTGATCAAACCCAGCTTACCCTTCCAACACTTGAATGGTGTGAGGACACTCAGAGTCTCGAAACCAAGGTTCTGTTCTTGTTCTTGCCTCAGAGAGATTCTCTCAAATTCCCTCCTGCTCTGAACAGTGCCCTAATTGCCAGCTTCAAGCCAACTTGAATGGGAAGCAGCATCTTTTTATCCACTAGGAGTTCTGCCATTATGTACAAAAATGAAAGATTTCTGTGAACATGTGGGAATGAGTAAACATGACATTATAACCTAAGGGCTCTATGTGGGAGAGCAAGACCGTGATGTTGACATTGCTCAAAAGATCGTTTCTGTGTTTTGTGGAATGTAATGTAAAATACTTGAACACAACATCAAGCAAGTCTTGGAACACTCACCCCACTGGTCAGAGTCAGGCTCATCCATGCTCCCTCTGGTCTCATAAATCTTTTCCTTCTTCCAATAATTCACTAAGTGTTAAACATTCAGCTCTTCTCTATCCTGAAAAAGTTGCAACCTCTGTGCTATGGAGAGCACTTGAGTACCATGAGGAAGACTCTAAAGTGAATGTCACCCTGTCACAGGGATGTTCTGAGAGAAAAGATGAGTCTCTCCTTAGTTCTTGAAAGAAAGGACACAGAAGACCCTTTGGTGGAGCATTCAAGGCTATATCTCCTAGGGGACAGATAAAATCTTCCTGGGATCCTGGACTCAGGCATAAACCCTATAAAACAGTGATGTTTAAGGTACATTCCTGACAGTATTATTTCCTGCGGGTAATTGAGGATGTCTGCCTGGAGAACACGAGTTACAGGCAAGGGCTGACATTCCTTCTCTATGGAGAAACATATTAGGCTTAGAATGGTGCCAGTGTCCCTCTGCACCCAGATTTGGACTTTAGGAGCAAAAGTAATTGCCCAACCCATTGGTCTGTGTTCTAAATGGGCTGGTAATACAGGCCATTACAGTACCACAAATTAACTTTGCCTTTTGTCCTTGCCAAGCTCAAGGAACCTTTTGGTACAGACAGCTCTGTACAAAACAGACTTTGACCAGAAAAGAGCCCATGTGTCGTGCTTTCCTGCAACACTTTCCATTGTAAACTCGTTCCTCCCTCTAACCTGTCTCTGAAAACAAGCTTCTTACTAGTAATAAAGAAGTGCAAATTCGATGTAGATGGTTATTTCTTCTTTTATCCTGCACGGGGAAAAAAACCCAAATAATATGGCAAATATACCAGATATTATGGCAAATTTTCCAGGTGAGCCAATGGAAAAACCTGTTCTAGTCAAAAATATAATAATAATAATAATAATAATAATAATAATAGCAATAACAATAATAATAATAATAATAATAATGAGTTTTCTTACATCTCTTTTAAAGAGATTGCCTAATATTAGGGGACATGTAGCAAACTCCAGAGCTGTTAGAGGGGTACTCTTAATACTCTTTTTCCTCAGGAAGGGGTTTATTGTGACATCTTTCCAGTCTTGATGCTAAACATGAAGAAGCTTCCCTGTGTGCCACATGTAGAAGAAAATACTTTACAGCTTCGAGACAGTTCTCAGCCTCATGCTAGAATGAAAGTTTATCCAGCCAGGAATTAGGGAGACAAAGGTTCATGTAAAGCCTCTTCTGGCCTACCTCTCCTTAAAAAAACAAACAAACAAAAAAAAAAACCACAGCAAGTCACCCCAGTTTTCACAGACAATTTATTTTTCACAGCCATAAACTTTGAGATTCATGAGTTTTTTCAAACCAAATCAGCCTAACAAGTGTTGTATCAGCTCTGATGCTTTACTGGCAAAATCCTGTAGAATTACAAGCCAAAGTCTTGGTCCAGATGTAGAGCATATGCAAGTTTGAATATATCTGAAACTCTTGGAAAATCAAGACTGTCCTTAAGATTTGCTGAACTGCCACTTTTCTACTTCTCTGCTGTAGAAACCTAAAATACCAGCCATGAGATAGTTTTTCCACCTTTAAACTCTGTTTGGAACAAAGTTGCTGTTTCACTTCTCTGTACAAAAAGGACGAGTTGCTGCAAAGACCCTAAGACAGCATTCAACATGAGGGTGGCTTTTCAATGCACACATAAAGCCAAGAGCCTTTTGCACAGATATAATGAGCAGAATAGTCAAAAATAGTAGTCACAAAACCAGTCAACTCCTCAGCAGTTTTTAAATTTGGAACAAATATATGCATTATTTGAGAGGAACTAAAAGAAAAGAAATGGGCTAAAAGTTCTTCTCTCTTGAAATAATGAACAACAAGTAGTGATGTGTCAATAGCTTCTTTTTCAGCAGAAAGAAAAGCCAGGAGGGAGCATTTAACCTGTTTTCTCTCAGACACCTTCCAAGTTTGCAGGGTGTAATCCTGAAAACCAGTTGGTAGACCCGGGTGAAGTGACAGCCTTTGGGGAACCAACAGCACTCACAACCAGTTGATGTTACTGTATGCTCTATTTCATGGTTTACAATTAATTGCAATTGGGGGATGGAAAAAAAATCCTGAAGCCTAAAGTGGTTTTGCAAATTCATAAGGAAGTACTTTTCTTTGAATAATAGTGTTATTATAAAGTTATGATCTTTCTCTTTTTTAACTGAGCCCTTTATTTTCTTTCAAATTTCTGGTACTTGTGGCCAGGGGCTGTCTGGTGCTCTCATCTTGTGGGGAGTTGTTGGCTGGAAGCAGCATCGTTTCTGTAACTACCACTTTCACTGAAATAGTTCTGAGCACTCCAGAAATGCCTTCAAGTATTTGATCATATGCATTAAAAGTTGGAGGGACAGCTAATAGCTGATGGTTGTTCCTAAATGCTAGAAAAGGGTAAGCTCATTTGAAAACTTCTTTTTAAACATCTCAGTATGTCTCACATTTCCAAAACCAAGTGAGTTTGCTCTCTTGCCTGTGCATAAGACAGAGTGCTGCTGACCTTTACTGCTTTGTAAATACTGATGGTGAACCTCAGAAAGAGTCAGGTGAAGGTTGCTACTCTCTAATTTCCACCATAAAACACTGCCTGTGGACATTTTTCAAGCTTTTTTATACAAGACTGAATCTCTCCAGCGTTCTCCAGGGTCACCAGGTAACCCCCTCCCAGCTGTCTAAAGATGTGGGACCCAACCAACATCAGGGCTTCCCTCATAGTCCCAGGGAGGGATGAGTAGCTCCAGAGGGAGATTCAGGAACCCCAAGATGACTATCAGAGGCAGGTGGGTGTTTCCCCTGTTGAAGTCCTTTGGCAGCATGGGGCCCTGTGTACCATCCAACACTCATCCCACTTTCAGGTCCAAACTAAGAATTATCTTAACTCCTCTGAGGCAAAACAAGTTTAGAAGGACAAATACTTAGGTTTGTGTTGGCAATGGAGTCTCAAGGAAGATAGACAAACATCCAGACTTTGCATTTACAAGTTGTAGTTCCCAAAGAGAGACTGGATTGAATCACCTACCACATTATTGGGGTGTTATCTACGGCAAGGGTTGCATCCACAATTTTTTATTCTTAAAAACTTCTTCTCTGGCCTCATTATTACAGAAAGTGGCCAAAATTCAAGATTAGTAATCTTGCTGTTGGCTTCAACAGAACCAATATTTAATTTCCTTTTTCTTTTCGCACTGAGCTGCATCCCAATCTGATTTCTGGCAAAAATGCATTTCAAAGGGATTGTTTGTTCTGTGTCCCCATGGATGACACTCACTGACCTCAGCTCTGCCTCACATTCCCTGAGATATGCCCAAGGAAAAGGCAGGTCATGCTATGGCAGCACTGGAACTACACACGTGCAGCTTGGCCAGAGGTGGACATCAGGCATTTCACTAGCTGGATGCTGTCACAGAAACCACTAAGACTGGATCTTATAGAATTGTTTAGGTTGGAAAAGACCTCTAAGATCACCAAGTCCAAGTGCTCAACCAGCACTGCCACATCCATCACTAAACCGTGTCCCTGGGAGACACAAATTCTGGTTTCTCTTCCCTTCCCACATGCTTATTTTCATGAAGTCTGTAGAAGCACAGTTATCTTTGATACTCCATCCCTCCATCAGATTTGGTGGAAATAAGTTTAAGAGTTACTGAAAAGGCTAAACTGACAAGCAGGTATCAGCAGACACAATTTACACTTCCCTACAAAACCACACTAAACGGACATATTTGTCATTTATTGAACACCAGGAAAGAGCTGAGCCTTACAAAACAGAGAGAAGAAACCACAGCAACCACCAAAGAGCTTCACACTTCTTTCTGCACTGCTCAGAGCAGCCATTTCCCAGGGATGATTCAGGGTCTCAGGTCAGACCAGCACAGAGCACAGCAGCAGAGACAGGAGGATCATATGGTAACAATGAAAAAACTAAAGATTCAAAGTCCTTCAGCTTGGTCATTGGGCTGATAGGAAATTTTCCAATAGGAAAACCTGGCTATTTTTTTTCTCGTGAATAGATAAAAATGGGAAAAGTGCTTAATATTAACAATAACATTAATTCTTTGCTGAAGTGGTGACCCCATAGCCTTGGATTGTAGACACCGGTGGGAGGAGTAGAGGGACACTTCAGTTTTGTCCTAAGCAAATTTGCCCATCATTTGCAATGGGTGTAGAAGAGCTGACAAGTATCCTGGATATTTGGTCCTAGTTTTTCAGACATGATGCTTGAAATAAACCCTGTTTAAAACTGGAACTTTTTCTCCTTTAGGAAAAGCAAATTCTGTTCGCCTGGGTATTCCCTGAAGCAGCACCCAGTGTAGGACTATTTTCCATCTCTGGTTATTAGGGTCAGCCAGAAACAGGCAGCAGAAAAAAGTCCTCTCCTGGCTACCTCCCAGCTGCACATAGCACATCAAATGGGTGATCACAAGAAAAAATGTATTTCCTAATTACAGGCTTACTGAGGTGAAAAACAATAAATAAATATTTTGACAGTTTTAACCTGCAATTGTTCATCCCTTTGGTCCTTGTCTTGAGCAAAGACCTGTAGATACAAAAATGCTGCTAGCAAGGATTTTCTTGCTACTTTCTAAGTCTGTGAGAGACTTTTCTCTCACGCAGAAGAGGTAGCAGGGAATGTAAACAACCAAGCCACCTGCAACCTTGAAAAGTCTTGTTTATGGTATAGTAGAAAAATATTTTCACAATGGATGTTTTAGGATTTTAGCCAATCACCCCCAAGGGGTGGCTGATCCTTGTCCAATTAGACTATGAAGAAAAAAGTCTATAAAAGAGTTTGTAAAATAATTAATAAATCAATCTTGCTGCACAATTCCTGCCTGCTGGATCTTCTCTCCTCCTCCTCCCTACGGCAGTGGGACACGGTGATATACCCTAGGAACCAGGCCTGCAGTAATAAAGACCACTCTCTCATGAAGCTTGAAAACTCTTGTTTCCCCGGTGTTAGGAAACCCTGAGACATTCCCATGCAAAGCATTTTGGGAATCTCAGTTGTCTGAGCTGTTGATCAGTGCTGTCCCTCTGCTGCTCTTGCTCTTGTCCTTGAAAGTCAAATTCATGAAGCTTAATTCAAGTTCTCCAGAATCTAAAGTGGTGATACACCAATTAACTAAGCAGCACTAATTGTAAGATGGTGCCAAGGCATTCAAAGGAGAACTGGGGAAGTACATGACATGAATCAAGACTGGGCTTTCATTCTTTGAGTTGCTCTTAGCTAGAATAAAAAAAACCAAAGCAAAAGAATGAGTGAAGTATATCCCATAGGTTAATGGAAAAGGCACATTTCTCTTCTTATTTGTGAGGCTTGGTTGCTTTTGGTTGCTTTTTGAAAAATAACAATAATAATGTACATTTAATATTTTGCATGAAATTACAGAGATTCCATAGGGGTGTGGCTTCCTTCTCGTATAACCTGGTTATCATTACACCTTTAAACAAGAAACAATTAGGACTAGATCGTCCTGAAGCTGGATCACAACTGATTTTCTAACAGGAATATACCTTAAAGAAAAAACTCCAACATTTCCCAAGGAGACATCTATAAATGCCATCTGAAATTCCATTGTCTGTCAGTGAAATTGAAGTAAGCACCTTTAATCCATCTATTAAAAAGCCATTTCTTTGAGTCATGTATAGGATGAAAAAGTAAATGTAACTCAAGACCTTGACCTTCTAGAGAACAATCTACTTTGATTCTCCCCAAAAAAACTTTTCCAGGGATTTTTCAGCATGAAAAAAAAAAAATCTTTATTTCCTTATCTTGCCTTATCTTGCCTTATCTTGCCTTGTTTTGCCTGTTGAAACAGGACATTTTTCTTCTGTGACAGCAAAATTTGCCATTAGAATTTGGATTTCTGTTTTGAAGCAACCTGAACTTTTTGATGCCACTGAGTGTAAAAGCTCCTCAGCCTGAGCTCTGAAACTCCAACACTGTGTCTCAGCTGGACTGGAGAGCCTGAGCACATGGCTTGGCTGCAGAGAAATTAAACCAGGGGGAATCCCTGCTTAGTTTTCAGAGACTCCAGTTTAAAATGCTCAACACAGAGTTTGTGCAAACTAGCCAGAAACTTACCTCCTGGTTCTCACCTGAAGGCCGAAGAAAATCACAAAAGCACAAAAAACCACTTGACTCCTGAGATGGCCAAAATGATGGTATTCCTGTAAAATCAGCTTGTGCCATTATTGTCCTGACCTCTTGATCCTACACATGTGAGGTTTTCACTACATCAATCCCAACTTCTGCAAACTTGATGGTAATTAATACAAACTCTATTTTGGGAACGACTTAAAATCTAACACATATAAAATGCAATGAGGGATTGCATTTTATAGATTGTATTTCCCTTCATTGAAAGGGATCTCTCCCATTAAAAAAGGATGCACTGCTTAAGGAACATTTAGAAAACTGGTCCCTCAAGCACAGGTTACTGGAGGCAACAGCTGAGAATTGCAAGCAGCGACACAAAGGGCATGAAGCAACCCTCTGACATCCCCAAATTAAAGGCAATGGTGAGGACACAGCAAATTGCTAATTGTGAGATGGTTTTGTTTAACTGTCCTGATAGCCCAGGGGGCTAACGCACTGGCTGCCTCAGGCAGGGCAGGGATAGCTGTCTCCCTGGCTGGGAGATCACAGTGCTCTGAAATGCCCTTCCTTCCTACAGAGATGAAAGGCAGCTGGGATGAACAGCTAATTTATCGGGATTACAGTGCTCAAATATAGCACATTTATCTCCTTCTAAGTGTTTTGCTTCTCCCACCACTCAGCTCAGTGAGATAATGCTGGTGGTCCGAGGGATGCTGTGGTAGGTGAAAGAAAGCATTCAATTATCCATTGTGGATGATTTCTAAGCACAGCCCATTTCTGTCCACAGACTGAACTGGCATTTTTCTAAAATATCATGGAAATCAATAGGATTTATGCACTTACAACATTTCAGTGTTTAGGAATACCCACAGAATGTGTCTGATTTTCTTTTCCTGCTGTATGCCTTTACCTCCCACCTTGATGCCAGTGGGTCTCCTGCTGGTGCACACAGAGGCAAGGGGAAGATCCAGGGCTACACTGGGGGTGTGTGTGCATAAAAGGGGAGGTGGATCAATACAGTAGGCTGCAGCACATGAGTACCAAGTTTCTTTGGCCTCCTGGGTGGTGTGCATTGGCAGAGCTGAAAGTAAATACTTTTGGCTTATTCCTAAATTTGCAACCAACGTGGATTTAATTTCACATTTGTCACTAGGAATGTGCAACTGGCTACACTGCACTCCAGTGATGAGTGTGCTTAACTGTCCACGTGTCCAAACCCTTACAGGGCTTGCATTCACATCCTCACACAGCTGCCTTTGCACATCATTTTTAAAAGCCTACACACATCTGTAACCTCACCTATCAAAGAAATCTGTGTTTCTAACCAAACATGCATAAGAATAAAAAGCAAGTGCAGTGTTCACACAGAGCACAGAAAAGAAAAATGGTCATGAGCAGATAACTTCTTGCTCTATGCATGTTGGATGTCAGGAATACAAAGATGTCTACAGCCTTTCCCTTTCCAGGAACACTCTGCACTGAAGCCAGCTCAGGACTGAACACAGTCAGAGGTTTTGCCAATGTTAAGCGGGATGCAAACATTCCTTTGTGGATGTTTCATGCTTATATACACCTCCATGACTTCCATATCTTTAATGCAGTGTGACATTTCTGCTCTAATCAGGTTGTGTCTCACTGCAACGCCTAGATATTTTGCTGTCTAATCAATTATTTCTTGTATTGGTTGGAACAATTAGCTATGCCTAAGTGTGGTGTCTTGCTCTTCCTGATTTGCTCTCTTCCTTTTTCAGCTCACTTACTTTTCTTGGGGTCTCTGCCTCTAATTTTTAAAATAATTTTAAATTCCAATACTTTCCTCCATAGAAAATGCTAAAATTTTCTTCCTAGCCTAGCCAATCTTGGTGTTCTATCAGCATTTAAAATAGCTCTTCCTATTCTGTTGCCTCAGGGGGCCACTTAGTGCATCCTCCAATTTGAGGGCAAGCCATTTTTATCGTTTGTTTTCGGAGTAAATACTTCCAATCCATGTTTACCCAGTGATGAATATTTTCATCTAGCCTCTCCTTCTTTGGATTCCCAGTGAGAATAGTGTATTCTGGCATATGCCAGAATCACTCCTCTCCCTCACCCAACACCCCTCTTTTCTTCTGATCAAGGGGAATAACTTTTTAACCTGAACAGCTAGTGAACATAAGCAGCTGCTATTGTTCATTTTTAATAGAAGGACTACACCTGGGCATGAACATTAAAGTCACCATGAAAATAACACAGGGGATTACTGGGGAACTTCCAGTCAAAAGGAATTTGACAGAAGTGGGGAAAAAACCCAAAAAACACCCCAAACCAGAATATATCTCATCAGACGAGTCAGAGAAGGCAGACTGACTAAATTAACCCAGAAAATAGAAGCAAGTGGTTGTCGCTTGCATTACCAGGTCCCTGTACCACCGTGTTTGGATGCATCACAACTTTCTGACTCACTGCAGGCAAGATATCCTCCTGCATCTGGTCTCCATTAGACAGTAGGCGTCAGGAGGAGGTGAGGTCTGCTATGGCTTCTTATTTGGAGCTCTTGTTGCTTGGTAGTACAAACAGTGGGCTGTTAAAAAAGCCGAATGCTGATATTTCCACAGTGCTTGTAACACAAGCTCCAGTTTACTTCGGTTTGGTCACAGTGGTTTACACACAGAGCCGCACACATTTAAATATAATATTTATTAAACTTACTGAAGTTTATTCTGAGGCATGACTGCAAACCAGTTTATTCTGGCTGGGCCAGGGAGCCTGTGTCGAGTTTGGAAGTGCGATGTCCTGCCATGTGCACCCGCGGAGCTGGAGCAATCTGCTTTGAATTAGCAGCCCAGCTTAATTTATTGTGCTTGGCCTGGCCCTGCTACCCAGTGACCCCGAGCGAGATTGCTCTTAAAAGAGATAATATGACTCGATAAAACATAAGAAAAAGGGAAGAAGTATCAGCTCTCTGGGCCTAATTACAGCCCACGGTGTATTTCCTTCGTTTCTAGGATGCCTGTCATACACAGGCTGCAGGAGCAGCACTGTGCACCTGTATTTTGGCTGGCAATAAGCTCTTCTTCCCACACCAGTGATCTGCCAGTGGTGCAGGCACAGCATCCATCACCCACACAAGGTGCACACTTGCAAATTTGTGTGAAATGCCTCTCTCAGCCTCTCCAGGGCTCCAAAAGCAAAGCCAGGCTTTATGTGGGATACAGACTGAGCCAAAATTGGAGCTAAAACTTACAACCATTTTCATAGGGAATCTGGATGTAGTGCCCAGCTGGAAAAAGGCTCTTTTGTGTAGAATTGCTGAGTAAAGAGATTGCCTTGGGATGTTCTAAGCACATGTAATTTTGATTATTGCTTTATGATACAAGAGGCTACATATCCCATGACAGAAATCCACAAAAAATTGTTAACTTGTAATCAAAGTTATGCAGCACATAGAGCATTTCCCCCAAACAACATTCATTGACCTTACTTCCATCAGCTACAGGAACATCCCTCTTATTTTTTTTTTACAGACAAAAATCAGTCTGTTGGAAAGCTCATCAAGATCCACAGCTATTAATAGGGAAATCTGTACATCACTAGTTTTTCTGATAGTGCAAGTTCTCAGAACAGTGAAGATAAAGTAAAGGCTGAGGAAGAGAAGAATGGAGAAAAACAATTTGCTAGGCACCTTCCAAACTTAAAGGAGAATTGGTTTTCCTGCCCTTTCAAATTACTACAAACCTGTTTAGAATTTTGTCAGTAAAATTAAACAATTGAGAACAGGTCCAGCTAAGCTCTAGATACATCCATCATCTCTTTGTTAAGCTCATTTAACTCCAGGTATTTCACTTTATTGCTTGGGTTGATTTGGGGGACAGAAACTCATTCCTAAGCGGTTCAGTGTTTCAGAGCCTCCTAATACTGTTCTTACACAGATCATCTCTTAACACAGCAGCACAGGATGCTGGGGATCTCATTTAATAAATTGCTGAAACACAGTTATTTAAGTTTTATTTTAGCCTGACTGTAATTTGATCAAATTCTGTTTAGCTTCTTTTAGAAAATGGAGTTGTGAAACATTTTCATTTTATTAAAAAAGAAGTTCCTGCTGATATAGAAAGTTTTGATTTTGGTTTTGATTTCTTTATTTCTCTGTGTTTTACCCCTTTCCTCCTCACCACATAAAAATGGAAGCGTTTCTCTTACATCCAGTAAAACTCAAAAAAAAGCATTTCATAGGGTTTTCAATCCATATGAAATCACATTTTTCATTGTATTTTGCAAATAAATCAAAACGGTCTCAAGGAAATTTCAAAATAATTTCATTCTTTTCTCCATGTCTTTCACTCATATTTTGGTGGTGGTGATGGTGGGAAAATGTGTCCTGCTCTTCATTCTGTTGGTGGAATCCAATCAAGGACCAAAAAGAAAAAAAGCTTAGAAATGCCACTTCTGTTCAAAAGACAATACCACTTCTGGTTTTAAGTTACAGAAAACCATTTATTTGGACATTTAAATTTACTGAGGTTCACAAAGATTTTTTTTCTCCCCAAATTATAAATGGCATGTGACTGGGTTTCTGTTCCCTCCTGCCATCTTTTGTCTATCTGCTGCTCCTCCAAACACAGTCTGACAAAGTGGATCCAGTCCCATCAGCCTCAGTATCCTTCCTGGACAGGGGTGTCTCACAGGCCAGGTCTCCTTGGAGGGATCCTGAAAGGATAATTCAGATGACTCATCTAATTCTGGGCAGCAGAGAGTGGGAGGCCTGACTGGTCTGTAGCACTTGCAGTCACAGCCAGGGGAGAGGATTTCACAGCAACCTGCCGTGGAAATGCTGGTCCTTCCAAGAGACAGGAGAGATCTGCTCCCATGGGGTCTCTTGGATGATGTAGAGATCTTGTGCTTCTCTAGCATGGTGAGAGGAGGGGCTGGCTCGAGCTATAAAGGGCAATCTTGGCTCTCCCTGCACAAAGGTTACCAAGAGCTGGGATATGCTGCCTTTCCACAAACACTGCTGATTGCCAGCATCTATCAGCTGGAGATAGCTGACGGGCCCTGCCAGGAGAGGTTGTTGCAGCAGCACAAACCAGGCTCTCCTGCTTGTGTTAAAGCACACGATTTTCTTGTCAGGTGTTTTGTAGTTGCCGTAGGCTCACAGGCAGAGCTGCCTCTGTTTGCTCAGCCTTGCCGTCTGCAGTCAAGAGAAGTCCCAGCTGAGGGATGTGGGGTAGGATCCATATGGGAGAGCTCCTAAATCCGAGGAAGAGCAAGTGACAGCCTTTGCTGTACACATCCACTCACAGTCCTGGGGCGGAGCAAGTGAGCCCAGTTCTCTGGAAGGTCTGGAGGTCCAAGCCCTGCTTCACCACTTCGTGCACTGTTCTAAGGCCAAATCCTCAGAAATGCCCCAGTTCCCATTGCCTTTGTGTATTACGGCCTCATTTCCTCCAGCTCTCTACCGGGGTTTTCCTTCCAGTTTCGCACCAGAAGAGCTGTATTTCCCTGTTTTCTCCCATTGTGATGCTAACAGGCTGGCGGGGAGAGCAGGGGGCTGTGCCAGCCAGGGGAGGACGGCCAGCACTGCCCCGGGGAAGGCGCAGCAGAGCGGGCTGGATTTGGTGTGTCAGCACAGCTACAGAGATGCTTCTGCCAACAGCAGCACAGGCTGATGCTCAAGGAAAACCGCTCTTCCCCCAAAAAACCCAGGCATTGCAATGTCCCAGAGTGTCTGGGGAAGAAAAGGGTGGGGGGGGGGGGGGGGGGTCTCTCCTCTCCTTGTGCTCTTCAAAGTACCAGTTTAAGCTCCATTGCATTCACCAGGAAGTTCTGGAAATAATGGGAGTCCTGGACTGTGGACAAAAAGTCCTTGAAATAATGGGAGCCCTGGAGTGTGGACAGAGGCTGGGGCACCCTGGGATGGAGATGACTCGGTTACAAAGGGCTTTTTGATTATGAACAAAGCAACCAAGACCAAGCAGTTCCAGGTCCACAAGATCCAAAACCCCTCAGAGGAAATCCCAGGTGACAAACCACCAGTATTTGCAGCACACTGGCTTCCCAGCCCTGCACACCCCAGTGCTGCAGCCCAGCTGCTCCCAGGCTCAGGGGCTGCACACAATCCTCCCAGAGAAGATAACTCTCTCTGGAATTAGGGCCTTTGTCTGTTCTTTTCTTTTTTAATCTCATGGAAAATATTCCTAGCTCACCACCGCCTCAGAGCTGTGGGGACCTTGCCTGAGGCCACCTCTCAAGCCAGTGGGGTGGCATGGGCTGCAAGGCTGGGAAGACAGTGCTGCCAAGCTGCCTTTGGAAGCAGCCCTTGTTGGTTTTCCCTTTCAAACTCTTTTGTTGAAAATCCTTAAGGCACTGAGAAAAAGGCCCTTTCTCAAAACAGTTCCTCCAGACAGCCTGGGAGAGCTGGGAGCTCAGCCCATGGGTGCCGACAGCCTGCTGGAGGGGGCCACCACGGCCCATGCAAGGTCCAGGGCCAAGGACCAGCCCTGAGCAGGGGATGGGCAGGTGTGGGTGATGTCTCAGCACCTACACAAAGGATTCGGTCTTCCTCCTGCCCCAGACCGAGATGATGTTCCCTTGTCACCCTCAAAATTAACAGTAGGACTTGCTAGGATAGGACCCCCAGAAAATGTCCCCTGTATTTAACACCTTCCCAGCCTCATTACAATAGGCGGTTGATACTGATATCCATGGAAGCCCAATGCTCGCCACCCTGGTTAACAGAGCATTTGAATAAGGAGAAGGACAACTCACTCTCCCCAGCTGCAAAACGATCTGGTGTTCAAGGTTTATCTCTTCTGCTGCCTTTCTTCTTAACATTAAAACCTAACTTTTTATTTCTTATTCCCAACAAGCATTTAAATGACAAGTTTAGTAAGAGTAACTAAAAGTGCTGTGATGTCTCCCTGCTTCAAGTCCCAGATTGCAGCACCTGCTGGGACAAGACTCTCCCAAACCTGTGAGACCAAATGCTGCAGGATGCTCAGGCTGAGCTCTTTAAACCATCCCAGCTGCATCTATAGCCTCTGAGCTTGAATTTAAACCATCCATGGCCTTGCACATTAGAGATCAAACAGCCTCCATCTTCCCAACCAGGGTATCACTTCAAAAGGCTCAGGTGGCAAGAAAATGTATTCCTCTGAGTTGTTTTATGAAGAGCGTACACTTAGTATGGAATCATAAAATGGTTTCTAGTCAAATTAATGAATGTGCTATAACTTTGGGAAGCTGCAGACACCATTCAGATGGAGAAGTAAGCAATACATGGATTGCATTGAGTTCCACATTGATTAGAAATAATACAGGACATAGATTTTCCTTTAAAAGAAGCAAAGGCAGTGAGTAAAGCAAAACATGGCTCCACACAGACAAATGACAGCACAGCCTAATGCCAGCGCAAAAGGCAGTGAAGCACATGCCTTTCTGTGCTGCATGCATGTGGAGGGCACTCTCCCCAGCATTTATCTTTATTTCAAGGTAGTTAGTGAAGTGTAGGGAAAAAATCAACAGCAATAAATGAGTTGTTGCAACCTGCCCCTTCTGCTCCAGTGATTTCCTGTTTTTGTAAATAGGAAACGCTGCACAACTTGGCGAGGACTCGATGTGATAACGCTGAAGAGTGATCAGACAGCCAACTATGAAACCACACCGGTGTCTGCTGAGGAAAACCCACAAGCTGTCAAGAAAGCTGCGGGATGTTTTGGGACACAATATATCAATTATCCAAGGTGAATGCCTTTATTTATAGATGGATTTCTTTTCCTGTTTTAATTCCTTGCCTTCTCAGTCTTACAGTAAGCCACCTGGCCAGTGTGAATACACACGTTAATTTCAAGGTAATATATTATTCTGTATAATAAAAACAAGTTGTCTGGTTGTTTTTAGTGAAGTTGTCTAAGCGTGTTCCCATGGGCTTCCCACCTCCCAGAGCAATCTGCTCTGTTTCATCATCACTTTTGTGTCATTTCCTACCGAGATGAGTGGCACTGAGACAATTTCCAGACGTGGTTATTTGTTCTCCTTGACCTGAGTGACTGCTGTTTTCTAAGCCATTTGCAGTGTCAGTCCTTGGATTTGACACTTGGACTTCTCCAAGTGGGGATTATAATGTTGTATCTTTCATTCAGGCTCCTTATTAATTTTCTGGAGAGAGTTACAATGGAGCTGTTCCAAAAATTTTTTCCTTTCCAATACTTCTGCAAATCAGGCCAATTTCACCAATTTCACATGACTTGATAAGTCAGTTTACACCAAGTAAAAAACCTTTCCCTGGACCACCAACCCTGAATCTGAACAGGTTGTTTAACAACAATGACTACTTATTGGTTCAGTTTTTCACCCATATCTAAGGAAGCTTTAACACACTCTGTTCCCAGCTGTGCCTGTAACCTGCAGAGATAGACTGAGAGCAGCTTACAACTCCAAATATTTCCCTCTTTTGAATTCTGTCCATCACTTCCTTGTTGGTTCCCCTCTCAAAGTAAACAGTTCAATGAAAGTTTAAGCAATCTTGAATGAGGTCTTTGCAGTGACCTTATGGCTTAGAAGCAGATCAACCCAGAGCTCATTGGGCAATAATTTCCTATTGTTCGTATACAATCTCATGCTGAAAATGGGATGTGCGTCCCTAAAGCCAGCTTCTACTGTAGTTGAGCAATGTGTTGTCAGGCCCCTTCTTTAAGCAGCTGTCATCTGTAAGCTCAAACATAAACTCAGATGACCTGAGCAGCTCAGCTCTTCTGAGTTACCAGAAGGAGTTCCAGAGCATAAATAAGGCACCACAAAAAGGTCTGAAAGTGAGTCTAGGGGGGTTTTGAAGTCTTGCTCCAACTGGAGGGCTGTTGATCCATCCTTGTTTTCTGTGGAAGTTTGCATTTCCATGTGCCTTGTTATACTGCACCCCAGCTGAGGCCTCTCAAATTCCAGATAAAAGCCCTTTAAACAACACATAAGGTGCTCCACTTGTGTCACTACTGCCACATTGATGACCCTGTAGGGCTGTACCCCATGGAAGAACTACTCTTTTACTCCACCCTTTGCGGACGAACCTTTTGGGTGGAGAAGAGTAGGACCAAAGCCCTGAAGGCACAGTGTCCTGAATCAGATCATCACATTGAGTCCGTCATTAAAAAACATTTTTCCCAAGGGCAAAACAAAGCTCTGAAAAGAGCATCAGGAGAGCAGTGGTATTTCCAATGCCTTCACGTCTCCTTTTCATCCCAGGATATTTCCCCCCTTCATCAAGGCCATGGTAGAGGAGCAGAGAAAAAGGGGTAAACCTGTTGTTGCCAGCACGAAAATTCCAGCCAGCGAGTTTTTGTCACCACTTCCTCCCTAATTCCCCCATTTCCCCTCCTCTCTGTTCTTGAGGAGGCAATGTTGTGTTTGCTGATGCCAAGGAGCCTCAAAGGAAGGAGCAGTAACAAGCACATCTCTTCGTGCCGGCAGCCTCTGGAGGCAACCTGCATCCCTTGGCAGGGCAGGGCTGGCCTGCGGCGGGCGGTGAGCCCAGAGCAAACACCTCAGTGCTGCAGCACATTGGGCTGGGAGGCGTTTGGCTTCCAGTCAGGAGACGAGGCTTCCCAGCACTGCCTGAACAAACACACCTACTCAGCGCCAGGTGTGCTCCCTCATAAACACTTCCGCTGGATGCACCCGGCAGCACCGGCTGGATTGACAGCCCTGCCACCGCCCCGGGGGGGTTGATGGAGCTGGTGAGGATCTCCAGGCGTTCCACCAAAGTGGATCAGGAAAAAGCCCAAGTGAGTCAGCAGAAAGGTACGATTCCACACAGGCCCTCTGGACACGATTTGTTGGACTCTCACCCACCAAGAGAGTAGGAGTGTTTTCTTGTTGTTTCTAATGAGTTTTGGATCAAGGTTTTATCGCAAGGAAAAGAAAATAAATAATGTCGATTATAAAACGCTCTCCTCCCCTAGCTTCATTTTTTAACATGATTTAAGAGCGCCCAAGGGAAAACACTTAATCCTAAACCCGTTCTGGATTTGTATTTTAGGAACATGCAGGAAAGTTATGTGATGCAGCATGTATTGAGCTCCTACCAATTCAAAGGCAGACTTTCAAAGGTAGAGTGCAGCTGGCCACATGAATTCCTTTAGCCAGAGCAGGAGAAATATCTGCGTATCCTGTGCACTTCTATATGGAGTCAAGAGGATGTAAGAGAATGTAAAGCCTTTTTTCCATAATATGCACAAGAACACACAGCACAAATTTATCCATGGCAATTACTTAATTCTCTGGATGTTAACTCCAAGAAATTTCAACACAGGAGAATCAAGGATGGGGATATTGAAAATCATCATGATTCCCAAGAAGCTGTCACATAATTCCAATTTCAGTCCACCCAAACTGATTGAGATGAATGAATTTCAAATATAGCCATCTGGTATAACTGTACAGCCTAAAGAAATGACTCAGTGTCCTCCCAAAACATCAAGGTCAGCAGCCTGTTGGGTGCTGCAAAGCTTTACAGTGTAAAAAAAATTGAAAACAAAAGTACACTGGAGACCAAAGATGCCCCCGAGGCTGATGGACTCTAGCATCCATACGAAACAGGACTCCAAAGGACCCAGAGGGGTCGTCTGGTCCATCTACCTTCTCCAGGACAGAGCCTGACTCCCTTGCACTGTCCCACAAGGGAAGAAACCCCTGCAGAGAAGAAACCCCTTGAAACACTTTGCAAGCGTTCAGTCACAAAGAGCTCTGTTTTCCTCAGTAAGTTTGCTTCAAGGGAATACAACACTCCATACCCAAAAGGATTCCTGGCTGCATATGCAAAAACGAATCTTTGTGAGGGGAGGAGGCTGCCACACTCCCATTGCTCATCCAGCCCATCTTCATCAGGAGTGCAATCAGTTCTGCCTCCAACAACACAGGGCACAAAAGGGAACCCCAGCAATGACCCCAGGGCAGGGGGGAAGGATCAGGTGAGGTAAGCAGATGAGATAACCAATACTACAGGATGCTGAGATGTTATTGCAATGGTAGAATAACTTAGGAATGCACAGTGACGCAGGGAAAGCAACTGAAACGAAACACTACATTTTTGATGGGCCCAAAATAAGGTCCAGTGCAGTAGATAAGGGATTCTGCTGCTACTCTCAGCTGGGTTTGGATGAAGTGTCCCGATCTTAGATTAACATGGGGAAGTTCAGCTGCACAAGGCTGAGATCAGTACGGCAAAAAATTATCGGTTACAGTGTGTCACATCTTTCCCATCCTGAACTTCAGTCGTTCTGGTCACACTGACACTCTGTGGACTACAAGATAAAAAACATTTTTATGTTAGCATAATTTCAGCAACACACTTCATGTGATGATCGTTGGCAGAGGCAGAGCAAATGAAAGCCTCACTGAAACCAGGGACAAAGATCCTATTGACTTCCCCATCATCTGCCTGAGACCACGATTCATCCCCAGCTGTGGGATTCCACAGCACCTCCTGGACTAATGCAGATAATCGCCTCTTATAATTTTTATTATTTCTGATGTTTTTCTTCCACGCTGACACATGCTATATTGACAAAGGAAAAGAGCTAAAGAGTGTATATTTTTAAATACCCTATAGGGACAGGCTGTATTTTTTATGTGGAGTTTATGTGGTTTGGATCAAAAATCAATGAGGCAAGTAGTTTTGAAATCAGAAAAATTACTATGTTGCCTTAAAAATTATATCTTTCCCATCTTTTAAAATGCGCTTGTTTCTCGTCATTGTTTTCCAGTTTTTCCCTTCTGAGGGTATAAGAAAAATTGACTTGAGATTTCTAGCCAATATAAAGTTATATTGTCCCATAAGGATACTATTTTCCTTGGTTTTTAACTTGGTCTATATTTACCTCTTTGGTCAATATGGGTGAGCACTGAACTCAACTTCAAGTCAGTACAGGTTTATGCTGGCAGCTCACTGTAATATGCTTTGAATTAAGTAACTGGAGGGGGTTTTTTTATTTCCTGCAACGCAAATTCGAGGGAAGGTATGGTTAAATCAGAACAATGGAGTTAGAGTCTGGAACCACTTCAAAAACAAATTAGAATACTTTATGTCAGAAACAACCACAAATTCCTTCACTACCTGCTGACATTTTTGCAAACAGAGATACTATTTTAGGAGAGTGTAATCATAATTCAGCCCAGTAAAGGAAGATATTTCCCATTTCTTGGCATCAGTTACTAACAAGGCACATAATGGCAGGGTAAGGACACTGTCAGGTTCTTTCCTCTGCAGAGAAGTGGGGCAGAGGAGCAGGTAGGGACCTGACTGCATTTTGGTTGGCATTTTGGAATCAACACTGGTAGCCCATCACAGGAGGAGGAGAGCAGTTTACACTGAATGAGGCAGCTGGGATTTGAAAAAAAGACCTTACACTTTGTGGCTGGTGGGATGGGCATTGGTGTGGATGCGTGGTGACTCCAAAAGCTGTGATACAGCTGCCTGCACAAGCCCATGGGGATCCCCTAAGTCCTCATGTGGTCCAGAGTCATCATCAATGCAGTGCAATCCATGATTTGTGTTCCACAGATCTTATGGTACAATCTGGATCACAAGAAGCTCTCCGGGTGCTTACCTTCAGGTGTTCCATAGTAGTGAATCAAGTAAGAGTAGATGTGGATTGGATATTTGGAGTAAATTCTTTACTGTGAGAATGGTGAGGCACTGTAACATGTTGTCCAGAGAACCTGTGGATGTCCCATCCCTGGAAGTGTCCAAGACCAGGCTGGGTGGGGCTCTGAGCAACCTGGTCTAGTGAAAGATGTCCCTGCCCATGGCAGGGGAGCTAGAACTAGATGACACTTAAGGCCCCTTACAACCCAAACCATTCTAGGATTCTATGATTCTGTGTTATTTTATGTTTTTTTAATATCAGCTTTTTTGGCTTATGCCTTTGGGCAATTTTCCATTTTTTTTTTCAAGAGTTTTTTCAATGAAGGTTGAGATTTTCATGCAATTGTTTACCTGCCATTGCTCAAGTTTTAAAGGAAACACGGAATGTACCATGATTCATAAGAATGGCACCAGAGCTGGCAAACTGATTTCAGACACATGAATCACCCTATCAAATACATGGGATTTATCAGCAAGATCAGGGCACAACAAGCAGTGACAAACCATGACAAGCAGGAGTTTGGTGTGAAAACGGGCTCACAACACAAATTCCAAGGAGAAGAGAAATTATATGATGCAAACACCCCGTTTGTGGTTGTAAACATGTGGTAATCACTTCCATTAGCACTGTAACAGTTTCCAGCCCCAGGAGGACAAAGCCCTTGGTAGCTCGATTCCTTTTTCCCAAAAAACTTCAGCCTGCCCCTGCCAAACAGCCCTCGGCTATACATGGCCCCTGAACAGATACAATCAGAACAGGCCCTTATTGTATCCTGGGGCTGAAAGGCCAGCTCCTGCTCCAGAGATGAAAAGCAATTAATCTTGAATGCCTGTTTGTACAGTAACTCTCCCCCTTCCCACCTCCTGGCTCTGGTAAGCGGCTTTGTGTGGAGGAGACAGGAGCACCTTTCACACAGCCCATCAGCCCCCAAGTCCCTCCTGGCAACTCTTGGACCAGGAAAAAAGTGGTTTGGCATTAACTCTGCTGGGGCGTTTCCCTGTCCCACACAGTGGAAAGAGCAGGGGCGCGAGAGCCAGGGACTGGTGGCAGCTGCTGGTGCTGGCCAGGCCTCTGCCACTGCCACAGCATGGCCAGCAAGGCACGTCACCGCTTTCAAAGGAAGGCTCCTGGCTCCTTTTCAAGCCTCTGAGATTGCTGGTGGCAATTCATTCACTGAAGTGGTCACTACACCAACAGATCAGCAGATTTCCCTGTGTGGATGTGTGGGTGTGGGTGCATTTATATTTCAATAGGAGCTGTGCTTGTTTTCACCTGGGGCCAAAAATTGTCTATAGGCACACAGATACTGAGGGAAGGATCTTGCAGTCTCAGGTGGGATCGAAGAATAAACTCCTCTCCAAAAGCAGATGGGTCCTCTGAGACCTTCACCATCATCATCATAATCTATCTTCTATACTTTGCTTGCTGCTGCATGGTTTGGCTGTGGCAAACACCATCAGCCCAGCTACTCTTTCATACTGCTCCAGGACCAAGGGGTGGAATTCCTTTTCCTTGTATCTCTCCAGATCCACATTACCTCTTTCAGAATCTCAGGTGTTTGGCTTCAGAGGGACAGATCCATCCTAAGGTGTGGCCTCTGGGTATCCAGCAATAGCCTTTCACAAAGCAAGAAAGGGAACCACATTAAAAGCATACTTTTTAAGTTTTGACCTTCATCACTGTTTCTAAGACTTGAAAGGAGAGCTGGAACTGGCCTCTGTGTGTCTCATACCTGGGAGCAAGAATCACAGCTAGAGCTAGAGATTTCATGGCTCAGATTTTCTACAAATATTTCTCATTTCTGAATCCTCTGCATTTTGCCCCAGAGGTCTAATTTGAGTCCCCAAATCCATGTCCCCACAGACTCTAGATAACATTTCCACCAATCCCCATGCTGTCATGATGGGAGGGCACAATATAACTCTGCCAGTGGGTGATCCCTCCCCACAGGGCAGTCAGAGGTTGGTCAGGTGTCTTATTTGGGGGCTACCACATTCATTTCCATGGAGCCAAGGCCTGAGAACTGCAAAGCACTAGTTTGGTGCCCAGAATTTCCCATGACTTCCACATGCACTCAGTACACATAAGAATGTGGCCCTCATATACTCAAAGGAGGTAATTTCTATTGCTTTTGCCAGCATTTAAGTAGTATTACAAGTGCCCAGAATAAAAATCCAGTCATGAGGACAGAGGACAGCAAAATTAACCAGGGCAAAAGCCCTAAAAGCCATTTAATCCACCAATCAGATGGTATCTAAAATATTTTAAAGATAATAAATAATATATATCCTTGCTAGGTGAGTTCTCTTTGGCCAATGGAAGGGACCTAAGCATCATCCTCCTTACAGATTCTGCAAATTCTTCACACTTCAGCAATGATAAATCTTGATGGGTTTGTGGATTTTGCCCCCTTTCTATTTGCTGATGACAAATTTCTAGAGGAAGGTCATTTAGCCACCATCAGCATCTAAAGTGATTTGAGTGTGAAATGGATAAAACTTGCTATTTCTGGAAGTTTACGTCTCCAGCTATCATTTGCTTGCCAGATTTCTTGCCCCCATATAAAGGAAAGCCAGATACACAACGGTGAGAAGTCCCAGGTGAGACTCCTCTGTGGCCTACCTGTCCAAAAAATTACATTTAGAAAGGGGTCTGAAGCCAACCACTGATAGGAATTGGTCTGCCTCCAAACTCATTTATTTCCAATTAGTCCTTCAAACTGTGTGGTAGAATCCACTGTTGTCTAAAACCACTTATTTTGTGCCTTTAGACTGAGCCCTCTTAAAAACCACAAAAGCATGAGCTGTCCCACCTGCATTGCCTCTCCCACGGAGGCTGGAGACCCCGGATCTCTTGGGCTTTGTGCCTGGAGATGGCACTGGCCTTAACAAGGGTGTGACCTGTGATGACAGTAATTCATCACTTCACAGTCTGGGAACATGAAGGGAAGGTTCTCCTCTCCTCTCTGCTGATTTCTATTGAAGAGAATTAAATATCCATCAAAGAAGCATGTCCCCTCCTGCTCTATATCCTCCCCAGGCTATGCTTTTTCCAGAGTACACTCCCATTTACATTTTTCTTCTGTTTATATCATGTTTTCAGCAAACCAAGGAAACAAAAAACCCAGAAGGCTAGAAAGTCATGTCTGTAAATCTCCTTTCAGTATCAGATTGCTTCCAACAAATTTTTAGCTCTGACTTTACTATCTCTGATCCCTAATTCCAGCAGCACTGCTTTAGGCTGGCCTTCAGCAGAGTCACTTTCATGACTAGCTGATAAAACTTAGCTGAAGTCATTGGAACCCAAGTAGCCCCAAACCAGAGGAATGGGGGAAATCTGGGGGAAATGGATTCTGCTTCCCTTAGTAGCTGAACATTTTAGGGGTCAGGTGAACCAGGCTTCCTAAAGCAAGTGATTGTGCGTCTCCCATGGGGAGAGAGAGGAGGGTACTTAGGAATTCTACAATGTGAGGGTCTGCCCAGCTAAGAGAGGGAACTGGCTTCACTAACTATGCAGAGACATTTTCACCCAGTGTAGGAGGATTACTCCTCAACATGCCTTAGGCAGGTGGACTGGATTCCTCCACCAGCATTTCAAATGAATGCAGAATTAATTACATGTGTGGCTCCTTCCAGCCAACAAATATTACCAGGAATTACTGAATCCTGTTTTATTTCTGTCCCCAAGATATGAATGGGAACCTTTCTACCAGCTTCAACAGATCTTGAGCATTTTATATCCCCATAACAATCAGAGTTATTTCTCTGAGATTTTGAACTAGAGCATCACTTGCTGTCAGCTCTCCAAAATTTTGCTACCACCTGCAAGCCCCAGCAAATCCCAGCCACAACTGCCTTTCACAACATCCGTCTACACATCAGTGAAACCTACAGCTTGTAAAGAGCAGATGCAGCCCAATAAAGGCGGATGAGACATCTGAGCAGTGCCCAGGGGCTCTGCCATTTCCAAAACGCCCGGTTTCCCTTTCCAAGAGCTTGTCTCTTCTGCACACTCCCTCTGCGTGGGTCGGCTTCGGGATGGATGGCTTCCAGCTCCTGCAGAAAACAAAGGACAGGCACATCTGGCAGAGAAGCTGCCAGACACTCATAAATCATGACTGATCATGGTGTTGCTGTGACATACCACAAGATGCCTTTGAAGAGCTGTACCCAGCCATAACTTGATAAACCCAGCACTGCTTCTGCCACTCATGAGCGGAGCAACGACTGCTCTGGCGCCGCGTAAGAGCTGTGGCTTGCACAGCACTGAATGATGGAGCTTTCCTCATCCTCCCTCGCTTCGGATGAACTTCCCACAAGGCTGGAGAGGCGGCCTCCCCACCCATCACCATAAAAACATGTGAGGTATCAAAAGAAATCAAGACGCCAGCCACACCAATAAACACTGGGGCCTTCTGGCGTCTCTGACGCTCATTTTTCTGATGCTCAGGCAGACGAACCACGCTTGATCACTGCTTGAAAATCCATGGCCTATTCTGTAAAATGCTGAAAGGAATGAAATATGTCAACAAGATACTTCCACCACAGCTTCTGAGCTGGGACTGTCTCTGTATAGTCCAAAGGGCTGAAGGCATGAGGTGGCCCATGTTTAGCACAGACCTTCTTCAATTTGATCTACACTATAGAAATATAAATATATAAACTAATTTGAAGTTTTGCTTTTGCAGAAGTATAAAGCCCCATCTCCCTGCCTTTTGTAGACTGATATCAAGGATTTCACTTGAAATGGTACTGACATTTCTCAGTCTTGCTCCCCAACCACATCCTGTACATGGCTGGTCAAAAATGAGGAGTAATTCAGTGAAAAAATGCACAGGTTCCTGGGTTTTCTTGTAAGGAAATTCAAAATTCCAGTAATAAATGTTATCGATATTTGGAAATTCGAAATATTGGAACCAGCTGTCACAACCATATATTTTTCCCTGCCTGAAAAAAGAATCATTTTTGTTGTGCATAATGGTGATAAGAGTGGGTAAATGAAGAGTAAAAAAGGGTCAGGAAATAAAAGATGGATAAATAAATTCATTCTCATGATTCAGGCATTGAAATGGGAACTGTACTAAAAATTTACTGGATAACTGAGGGACACCATCATCCATTCATCCTCACCCTTTATAGCCTTTAGAAGCACATTTTGTGACCACTTTCCTTACTGAACAGCTCTGTGAATAAAATAATTTATTGATTTTAAGATGCTCAGGCCGTGAAAAATTAAGACATAAACTTTTCCTAGGTCTGGATGCTGATGTTGACACAATCATGACGGCCATGAGAACGGAACATGCAAAAAATTCAATGTTTTTTGGCAAACAGAATATCTTTTCATTTTATTCTGACCGCAGTTTAGCAAGGTCTGAGGTGGTGTGCTCTCTCACTGACTTTGTATCTGTTTTCAGTGGTATACAAAACAGATCTGAAATTCAAAGGGTCAGTTGCCTTCACCTCCACCACGTGTCTGCTAATATAACCCCACTGACTGCAGAAATATTTCCCAGAGTTGCATCCAGAGCAGAGAGAACTGGAAATGTCCCACATTTTACCTGAAACAAACAGCTGTCATTATTTCTCTGTACAGCACTTGCCCGTCTCCGAGCAGTGACCCAGTGAATGTCATGGGGAGGTGACTCCCAGATCTTCCCTTTACACATGAGCTTTTCACCTGTCATACATGAAATCCCTATTTGTGTTTGGTCTTTGCATATTAAGTGCTTTAATTAATTAATTTTGAGTTAAATATTTTTAGATTAAATCTTAAAATTAATCCATCAGCCCAGGTACAAAAATCTAGTTCCATTATCAGTGTTTTCAATTGTTCAAATTAGTTTATTAAGAGAGTTGCACCCTTCCCAGTTAAAAGTTCCCCAGTTAAAAACCACTAACTTGCCCCTTTCAAACTTCAAACCACTGGTACACCATAAGAACTACCTTTCCTGTGTTTACTGTATACTTTTACAAGTGTTTTAAGATGTGTTGGATGTATTTCAAGACCTTCCTTTTTTTTTAAGTGTTTTCACTTGCATTCTGATTCCAAGGCCAAAAAACCCCAGTTCTAATAGCCAGCAGCTATTTTTAGCCACAAAGCCATTACTCTGCAGGCAAGCTCCATGGCAACCTGAATACCTGAATTTTAATGAAGGCATTGTAGCTCCCTTATCTCAACTAATATCACCCCCTCTGACAACGATGAGCCATTGGTGGACAGAGATGATCTATCAAAGGGAAAGAACCAATCACTTTAAACCGAAGGGGTGGGCTGTGGGCGGACTGGGGGGGGGGGGTGGAGCAAAGACACTATAAAAAGAACGAAGCAGAGAGGCAGGGCCTCTTTTTCCTCTCTGTCTCTGCAGGCTAGCTGTAGTAGACGTCGGTGCTGGGCATTCAAAGCCTTACTCCTTTTAAGGGGCCTTTAGTAATTTTTTTTGAAGTCAGCCCAGCACTGCAAGTTCTTTTTCTCTACCTGAGGTCTAGTGCTGTCTCAGCCAGAAGATCTCAAATCCCTGCGCTCCTGGGGCATACCATCTACTGAGCCATAGGATCCCAAATTTTTATATTTTTCTAATTTCTGTAATTTTTCAATTTTTCTGTTTTCAATAAATTAATCTTTTTAAGAGTTGTCTCATTTCTCACATCACCCATTTAGCTCCCTGAATTATCTTTTTATTCAGAGTCTTTTAAGCAAATATATATGAATAAACCATATTTTCTTCTGCACCAAGTTATATTTGAGTCATTGGAGTCTTGTGTCTTGCCCAAGACAAGGGTGTTAAAAATACAGACATATTAAGAATGGCTACTCTGTTCTGAGATACGGAATCCCAGTACTGCAGCTTTCCAGGTTTTATAGACCATGTGGGCTGTGGTTAAGATCAAAGATACAGACTTTTTTCCCCCTAGAAAGCCAATAATGGGAGGTTTCCATTGTGATGTAAGAGATAATTCTACAAAAAATTTAAAAAGTGGAAATCATCCAGGTTGGATCTGACCCTTCCACTCACTCCTCTGCTGCAAGAGAGAAGTTCTACAGCTCGGCTGAGCAACACCAGAGGAACTGCTCAGCCATATGGTCTAATTATGGCTTTTGTGTGTACTTTCCATGTATAAATGACTTTCAGGATTGCTGTCAGGAACAAGCAGCACATTGCACTGTAGTGGTGCCAATTCTCGTCATTTCATTATGTTTTGTCACAACTGGCATTCTTCCCAAACATCAGCTCTTTGACTCGGCCTATTAAGCAAGGATCTCGGCTTTCACCAAAGACCCGCATCTCTGGCCTCCAGTCTTGCAGATCAAAGCTTGCAAACATGACCTGATCGGAGCTCCAGAGGGCTCGAAAACAGGGACATAAGCACAAAGTCAAGTTTTTTGCAGAAGGGCGTATTTTCTGGGCTCATCCCCAGGCAGAGGGCAGTGTGGCAGGCAGTGCTGCTGCACGCACACGTGTCATTGCAGGAAATGCCCCGCTCAGGCAGCATGCAAGGCTGCATTTGTGTGCACCAACACACCATCCACAGTGCTCCTGCAGCTTCAGTGTCCACAACGCCTGACTTTCAGCTGCTGGAAACAGCTCTGAGCAGCTGACAAGGAAGGGGTTTCTGTTGCAACGTTTTTAATTAAAAGTGCTGATTCCAATCAACTGGCTAATTTGGGACTAATTTCTTTTTCAATGTGTTGCTTTCACAAAGCTATTCAAATCTGGGCTAAACACAGAAATACTTTATTTTGATGCTTTCATAGGAAACCTTTATACAGTTTTGCTTTCAATGCTTTGCAACAAATGGTCTGATTTATTCTCTGGAGCTGCCTAACTTTAGATGGAATATGAAAAGAGCTTGTCTTCAAAGAAATTAAGTTAAATTAAGTTATTCTCACTTTAAACAGATTAACTGAAATTAAATCATTCTCACTCTGTAACTACATTTAGATAATTCTTAACATATTTTAAAGTCTAAACCATAATACTACATGCAAACCAGGGCAAGGGCTTTGTCACAATCTCTTTTGAAAACAAAATGAAAATTTCATTCAAGTCAGTTAAATGAATATCAGTATTTTGGATTGCCTGCAGAACAGAAGAATCATCTCATCATGCAGCCCTTTTCTTTTCATGACTATTGGTTGTATACTTCCATGCAACAGAGTACTAGGTAAAAAGGCAAGGTTGAAATCCATTTCTTATAACAGACAAGCCTGACATCTGGTTGTATCTTTCAGAAACTTTTGATTGGCAGGAAAATAAGTTGGAGAGGCCATCAGTATTCTGAACAACTAAAGGTCTTTTCCCATTGTACAATGTATCTGTAATTATCTCAGAGGCGATGGGCTCAGATCTGAGTAGAGATGATGCAGCCAGAAAGACTGCAGGGCACATCCCCCATGCAACAAGATCTGCCATCTAAAGAGACAACTAAAGTTTTCTGTGAGTCTTGAACTGCAGCAGTTGATCATGGACTGCCACAGGGGACTGGTCTCATCCAGTACTGCACCCTGTGCAGCCAGAGACACCTCCCTCGACAATACAAAGATTTCTGTGCCTGGACATACAGCACGGACTCAGACATTTTGCTCCAGAAGTTGCGCTAAATGTTACAGATGCAAAACTGTCTGCGCCGAATTTCTCTGGAGCCAGAGGTTGCTCCCGGGCCTGGGTGCCACTGACAGTAGAGATTAATCTTTTTTGAGAGGCTGACATCTGTCTTCATGCCACATTAAAATACTCCCTCCCTTTCCACCACTCAGTAAATGGAGAAATCTTCTTTGATGGAAGAGATAGCATTTAGGATTGATTACATAGTGTCAGTTGGTTGGGATTTTTTTCATTTTCAAGTACGTAGCTTTAAATTCCAAACCAAAACATCATTTGTGAACAACAAAAATCATGTGTTACTCTGAGGTTCATTTTGAAAATCTGAGAGCTTGGTCCTTTCTCCAGCACATGACTTTTAAAATTACTGGTGTGACTTAGTTAAGTACTTGCATTGTAACAGGATTTTATTTCTCACTGAGAACACACTCTTGGAAATTGTCCAGCCAGTTATTACTCCTGCCTCATGTGGCTACAGTGGAATTCAAGCCTGTACATCCTATCTGTGCTCTCTGTCCTTACCAAATTTTGATGCCATTTAGCTTTCTACTCTTTATTCACAGCCTATGCTGAATAAATAGCAATGAACAGACCTGCAGAAGGAGCATGTTTTAATTGGCATTCCTTGGTATGAGTGTTTTGTTATTCAAAGCATCTGATACTGTTCTCACTCTTTGTTCAGCTTCAAAGCTGGATGTAGTGGTTTGGTCCAAAATACTCATTACTGTTTACCTTCTGTGAGATAAGAATTAGGAGAAAGCAAAGCAGGCACAAAACTTGAAAGAATATAAAGAAGTTTATCAACTGACCTAAAAGAGGGAAAAAGAAAAAATAAAATCGTACTACACCTTTAGAACTCTTCTCCTCCCCCCACCTTTCCCCCTTCTCCCACTGTAAAAAAGACAGCCCTTGAGATGTTCAGTCTGCTTACCACTTCCATAATAACCTTGCTCAGTTCACTTAGGGAGAGGAGTCTCTCTTGCTCATGCTATGGAGACATCGCCACAAGAAGTTCTCTCATAGCTCAGTATCACAGCAAGACAGCCGCCCGGGTTGGTTCTCTGCTCACATGTGAGGGTCCCTTCCCCCAACTTACAGCTTTTCCCACAACTGATTTCAAGGGTCCAATCTTGAGCTACTGGGACACCATTTTAAGGTTGAGCTGTTCACAAACAAAAGTTCTCTTCACCCATCTCTGGGAGCATTTCATCTGTAAGAATAGAGGCCCTCCCCTTTTCCTGGGAGAAAAGGGTCCTCATCATCTCCATCTCTAGGACTATCTCTGGGAGCATCTCTAGGAACACAGGTCTTCTCCTTCTGATTGGAACAAGAGTTCTCATCACTTCCATCTCTCCCTGTTCTAACTTCTCATCAAATTACAGCTGCTTCAGCATTTGCTTATTTCAGCACAGGTGCTTTTGCTCACAAGTACAAGTTGAACGCTCCACCCCCCATGCTTTCATGAAATTACAACGGGTACTCTGATATATCATAGTCCATCACCACCATAGCTTTACAACAGAATTTCAGCTTTAAGCATCTCCTCTTTCTCCTCCCTCAGGATTTCAGCTCTTCTTTCTTTACTTAATGTCTGCAGGCTCCATCTGTTCTGGAGGAAATTTACAGCACTAAAAGGGTTAATCTCACCTGGCCTTGCAGCTGGAATTTCGCTTATCGCTGTTGGTCACATGATCTTTGCCAGACAGCAGGGCAGCTTCAGCTGAATCTTCGGCCGCACTGGAGGGGGAAGCCAGGCCAGACCATCTGCACAGAGCAGGGCTGGGGGGAAGGGCTGCAGGTGGAACAGGGCCACACGACTCCAGGATGGCTGTGTCCTGGACTGGGCCCGGCCTGAGCAGGTCCCGGCCCGGACCCGGCAGGGCTCACTGGGCCCTGTACGGGCCCAGCCCAGTTACCAGTCCCCCAGCTGGAAGCAAGAGAGAGCTTCCCAGGGTTTGTCCATTCTTAAATGTGGACCACAGAGGCGGTCAAAATTCTAAGTGGCTTAAAAAATTGTCAGTATTCACACTAGCCAGTTGATAGGTTCTGTTAGGTCATAGAGAAAGCTGTAAGCACCTCTTTGCAGGAAAATCCGGAGCTGTGCTTGCTAACACATGACACTGGATTACCTGACAATTATTTCTTCTGCTGTGTATTAGATATGTCATGACTCCTGAAAAGAAATGCCAGGTTATGAGGTATAAAATAGAAATCCTAACGTGGCCCATGATACTGCAAGATTCCTCTGCTTTCCTTAGCACTCAAGACTTCTAGGATCCAAGATGGATGGTGTGCAGTTTCCTTTTGCTTTCACCTCCTTGTTAAACTGTGCATGGAAACAGCCTTGTTTCCAGTTCCTCTGTGAAATGAAACATTAATCAACACTCCTCAGTTAACAATTTGCAAATTGTTTCTTAACCTTCAGTAAGGTCCAAGCTTGGGTTTAAAGCATAAGGAAAGGGAAAGCAGAACTCAGCTCAGTTTCTGCCCAAGATTTGTCCTCTGATGCAGCCCAAGCCTCTGTACCTGTTTCCAAATCTCTAAAACCTGGATAAGTATTAGATCAAGATCAAAGACAAGGAAAACATGAAACAGAGCTTTTCCTGGCTCTTTCCAATGCAGAAAAATCAACATTTCAGTGAGATGGCAAGGCTTGAAGCACATCTAAGACTCACTGATCTCCTAAGACTTGGTAAACTTCAGCCCACTGATGTTGATATGCTGCTCTATGAGCTGTGAAAGAGCTGCTGAAGAGATGTACAGTTCCTTTTCAAACCACAAACTGATCATAAATAAAAGTTTCAGTCACATAAAAGGCAATTTAAGGACACTGCCTACTGTCTCAAATGCTGCGCAGTAAAGTACAAAAGTTTCTCAAACTGCAAGTCAAAATCCTCAGGAGGCTGGAAGAGGAAAGCAAAGTATAGAAAAGGATTAAGAGAGTTATAAGATTAGGGCTTATCTAAATTTTTAAGCATTTAATTGAGTATTAGCATGTTAATAATTTTTAAAAAAGAATAATTTTAGGGGGAAAAAACTAAGAAAAATAAACAGTAACAGTTCTGACCTCCTGCAGTTCAGAGAAGTGGGACAACTGAGTTTATCAGCTGCTGGTTTCCACAGCTACTGAGCTACAAGGCATAAG
This sequence comes from Corvus cornix cornix, assembly GCF_000738735.6. Taxonomy (NCBI): domain Eukaryota; kingdom Metazoa; phylum Chordata; class Aves; order Passeriformes; family Corvidae; genus Corvus; species Corvus cornix. Next base: position 65,851,093 of record NC_046334.1, read on the forward strand.
TCAGGAGGTGCTGGAAACTTCTGAGCTCAAGAGTGGTATATGGAGGGTCCGCAATAAGTAGGTGCCCTCCTGACAGAAGAGCAATTAATCGCCACACAAAAAACAAGCAGAAGCTTCTTTGTTAAAATGTTGGACACCTTGACATTAGATGGTCTAGATATCAGACATTTGCCTGGGTTCAAAAAGCCATTAGGAAAATTCATGGAAGAGGAAGCAACACAGAGATATTAAACACAAAAGGTAATTTGTAGTTAAACTGCAAATCAGTGATAGGAAGGGAGCTATTTTTGAGAAGCAGCACTACATTTACCATTTTTCATATGCTCTTCCCCAGATCAGTAAAACACGGGCTCCCAACCTGAGAGGATCATCTCTCCCAACAATTTACAACCTCTTTTTCACCAGTTGCCACTCTGTACTTCCTCAGAGTGGGGATGAGGGTTTGCATCTACAGATGGGATTTAGCCAGCTCATGTCCACTCCAAGATTATTACATGGACAATTAGAGGTATTCAGCAGTTAGGTAGTGTAAAGACTTTCCCACGTGCAGAGGAAACGGGTGTTGCTACTCTGGGGGCAATGATCAAGATGATGCCAGCAGCAGACAGAGGAGCTGCTGTTGCTAACCAGCAGAGTGCACCTGAGTGAAGACACAGCTGAGCTGCATTCAGAAAGGAATCAAAGGCGGGTGTGTGCATGGGGAGAGGCTGAAGCAGCTTCTGATTGCAAAAACTAAATAACCCACCTACCCTCCCTGTGATGAAGGTTTGGTTTCACAGAGGAGTTGTCACAAGGAAGTGGGGAGGCCTCTGCAGGGTCATGTTTTTATTTGTAAGCAAATCTACAGGAGCTGCTGATCACTGTGCTGTACCTGAGCTACTGTACACCCTCACTGGATCAGAATTCAGCACAGTGGTATTTAATTTCTGATTCAGCATGGCCTTCTGGTTTTGTGTCACTGAGTTGCTTAATATTTTAAGGCTAAAATTTCCACATGAGAAAATTAGTTGAAAAATGTGTGGTGGGGTGTTCTGACTACGAAGGTTGTGTATTCCTTGTACTGAGTTTTGCCTGTCAATCTCTCGGTGCAGTGCCCAGCACAGCGGGGACTAAACTTTGGCATAGTTAGCCACTGCTGCAGTAATAAAGCAAATTTCCTATGCAGATAGTTTCTCATGGTTGGGGTTTATTTGGGTGTTTTTTAATTGCCCCCTTCATTTTATTGTGGTAGATGAATTTTAATTGATTTTTATATGAATGCCCCTGTAAAAGTCAACAGCCTAAGGAACTACAGGCAAATTATATCTATTTCTTGTCTGTCTTTTAAGTGTTTCTGTTCCCACTTGACAAATTTTGGAAAACCTTTTCCTCCCACACAGGAAATAGAGTTTTTCAGCTCCTCAGAGGCTCAGGCTTCTCAAGAGCTGTGCACCTGGGTAAGATATAGTTTCTATATAGCACATGTATTTCCAGAATCTCCCAGGACCTTTTCCCTGTGGTCATTAGGGATCTCGTAAGAAATGTACATGTGCATGCTCTGAGCTGCCAACAGACTGAGCATGAGGGGATAGACTATAACAGAAATTAAAGTGTTCCTTCAGGAGACTGCAGTCTGATTTTGGGTTATGCTGAGCTAAATCAGAAGGTGCTCCTGCAAAATGTATCCACAAATTGGAGAAAAAAATGGGCCTCCACAACAGTGCAGCCTAATGGGTTTAAGAAAAATGCAGTGGAATTGTGTTAATGGCCTGCTTGGGCCTCGTGGCTCTATATGGGAATTCTCAGCAATTCCATCAGTCACACTAATGAAGGCACCATACCCAAACCCTTCTGTAGACAGAGCCTTCTGCCAGTCAAGTGTTATGCTCATCCTAGAGCTAACTCCACAATATTTTCTCTTTGTTGTTTGCTTGTTTGTTTGGGGCTTTTTTCCAGGGAAATTGCCTTGATCTGATCCTAATCTTGTATTGATGCAACTTTCTTTCCTCCAGTAAGGCTGCTCCTGATGGGTGTGGGGTAAGGGAATGCTGAACCAGCTCCTCTATGGGTTGGGTGAAGTTCCAGGTTCTTAGCACCTGAGAAGTTTAGAATCAAGGGAGGCAAAATGTTAGAAACTATGTGTTGGGACAAGAAGTAAACATCTTGGATTTTATCTGATCACAAAGATGCTAGCGGTATCTGGTCCATCGGGGACTTGGAATCAGGGACAAAAAACGAGCCCTGAAGTCCACAAAGTACTGACATTCTCCACCTATTGCATGAAACAGGAAATTAATGTTGAGGGAAATTTGCAGAATCACTAATAGCTGTTTTGTTTAGGGGAAAACCAAGTGGATATCCATCCATATCCCTTGCTGTGTACTGTTCATCTGCTTTCATGAAAACATTCACCCTGTGGTTATGTCGAGAGCTCAGCTCATCCATTCCCATCCAATGCAGGATGAGATGGTCTGGTAGGTGCTGGAGCAGAGTAAATATTTTGAGAAATAAAGTAAATGGCAGCCTGTTCTCCCCACAAGGCTTTCTGTCTGGATTTGCAAGTGCACACTGGAGAGCAACTGGAGAAGATGCAGGAAGTTGCTGCCTCTGTGTTTCTTTCACAACTCCCATGTCAAGAGCTGGGCCTTTCCAGCCCTGCTCTTGGAGCAGCCTCTTGCCCTGGGAGCAGTCCCCAGATGTCAGTGACACTAGTCATGCAGAGAAACTGGGCAACATCTGGCCTTATATTTTACAAGTCGTGTATTTTTTGCATTGCCCAAGATTTCAGACAGCAGAAGTACTGGGAAATCAGCCTCCTACAGCCAAAACTCTGCAGTCTCTGTTAAAATGGCTGCATTATAAATTACAGCTGATCATCCTCAAGTAGTCTCTGAGATGTTAATGCCTCCTGTAGTCACTTAAAGGAGAACAGGGATAAATCTACTCTTTAGCCTGGGAGGAAATATTTATTGTTATTCCCTGTGGTAAAACCAGCCTGATTGGGCCACAAAAGACTGAGTAACACAGTAAATATGCTTAATAGTTGTACTAGTGAATGGATATGGTGGGTGTCATGACATTACCCAAGACATCTGCCTACCCATATATAACTGTAAAACCATCCCCTAGCAAAAAATATCATTTTTAACTTTATTCTGCTGCTCTGCCCATAAAAATGTTATAAGGCTTGTGAATTTGACCTGTGGAGCAGAGAAAACTGGTAGCAAGAGCCCCTGAATAATGGCACATCATTATGCAGACATTATTTCTCCAAGTATTTCAGAGAGAGTTATCACAAAGAGGGAAGTTCAGCCTCATCCCTTCCTTTGGTTACACAACTCCACTGACTTAAAGTCAGCTCTTAGCTCTGGGAAAGTGCCTGCTTTAAGTGGGTCTAGCAGAGCTTTATTAACGCTCCATTCATGCTCATTTTCTTCATGCAAACTGTCACTATTTGTCAGCAACTGCTGCACACACAGGATATTCATCAGGTTCAAGTAGGCAGAAAAAAAATGAGTTTGTTATATCAAACCTGGCTCTTTGAAGCTGTGTGAAACGCAGTTGTTGCCACCTCAGGGAGCTTGGAGCAGCCACATCAACATCCTAAAGCTCAGCCGAGCCTGCCAAAGCCTGGGGACGGCTGCGTGCTGAGGTCCTGCAGTGCCAGTGGTGCTCCTGGCCACAGCGAGGCAACGTCACCTCCTCCAGCCCCACCGCGGTGCACAGCCACCAGCGCTGCTCTCCACAGCTCCTAATCCCTTCCTGGCCCCAGCAGGTCACCTGCAGCCTCTGGGCCAGCAGGCCTGACCCTGTCCCAGCAAGGAGCTGAAATGCCTGGCAGCAGCAGTGGCTGCTTCAGTGGGTTTCGCAGGGCAGGCTTTCCCTGGAGAGGCTGGGAGACTCATGACTGCTGAAGTTTGCTGTGTGCATTTACCCAGAGGTGCTGTGGGTGCCCTGTCTGTGGAAAGACTCAAGGACAGGTTGGATGGGGCTTTGAGCAACCTGATCTAGTGGAAGGTGTCCCTGCCCATGGCAGGGGGGTAGAATGAGATGATCTTGAAGGTTCCTTCTCACCCAAACCATTCTGTGATTCTGTAATTGATTACCAACCCACTCTGGTATGCTTCTCCTCCTCCTGCTCAGTGACCACAGAGGTCTGCAAAAAGTACCATTGAGCCAGACTTCATCACTGGGGACAAGATTTAAAAAAACTCCTACTTTATTCCTAGCCTTTATCTTCTTTGCCCTGATGACAAGGCATACCAACAGTATCCTAATAGCTAGTCCTGCCCAAATATAAGTAAGGTTTGCTAGCCAGACACAAAACTGACATTTCTGTCCCTCTCCATCCACCCAGCTGCCCAATTGCTTCAGCAGCTGTTTTAAAGCTCATGTGGAAGCACAAAGATCCCAGCAGCAAAGGGGTGTAAGGAACTGGCTTTAATGTGCAGGTGCTCACCTCTGCCTACATCTGTGGAGCATCTCTGGGCCAGGGCAAAGCATGTCAGCCGGGCCAGTGTCAGATGGTCACTGTACTAACTCCTTACAGCACTGCTCAGGATAAAAATGAAAGGTGGGATTGATTAGAGTATAAATCCTCCAGCAAAAGTGGCCAGGAAGGGGAACAATAGCAGATGGGTCTTTAAATTCACTGCTGAATCCCTGCTGCTCTGCAGAACATCTCTCAGTTGCTGCCAACCTCTCTGCAGACACCAGGGGCTGTGCAGACCCTACAGGTGTCTGTCTGTCTGTGTTCCAGAGCTGACAGGACACACTGCACAGCACAGGAGTATGAATCTCACCCAGCAATTGTGCACCAACTGCTCCCTTAACCAAAGCCTTGGGTAGGTTCCCAATGTTAGAGGGGGAGTATTATTTGGATGAGAGTCCCATGGAGTAAACCCCAGAAAATATAACAAATAGCAAGAGGAACCTTGCTCCTGAATCAATGCTCCTGCAGTTGCCCTGCACAGCATTAACTTGGAGACCAGCAGGCTGCCAGAAGTGACAACTTTCCTAAGAGATTTAAAACCAAAGTTCCCTCTGACAGCTTAATCCCTTGCATGTATATGGCACTTCACATGCCCAAATATTAACTGATTCATGGTTAATTAACTCGTGGTTATAAATTTCCCCTGGCACTTTTTGCAAGACTCAGGATGTAAATGTTAAACCAAGTGTCCCAGGCAAATTGCAGCACTGTAAGAAAAATAATAGGGCAGATCATCACCTGGTCTAGTGCAGTTATGTAGATATACTCGAGCCCAAGGCCTGACACAATTGCTCTTGAACTCATTACAGCAAACTGCAATGAATGAAGTGCAGAACTCCTTCCTATACTTAACTCCAGTAATTAATTCCCTGCTAAGAGAGGGGACATGGTATAATATAACGTGTTCACATTTATTCAGGTGAGTATTATGACGTTGTAATGAAGGAGTTGAGGAAGACAAGGTGTTTCAAGGCAGTGGAATTGAAGGAGTATTGCAAAAGAGCCCTCTGTATGAAAGCTGATGTTCATAGCACGACCTATTCCTTTGCTTGAGCAGCACCCAAAGCAAAGGGAAATTTTACCCCGAAAGAAACTCTACAGGGTAGCTCCTTCACCTCTCTGCCTTTCCCAGAGCTGGTTCGTCCCAGAGACTTTCATTAGAGCTCAGGTCAGCTCCCCAGGGGCCTCTGAGAGGGAACACATACATCCTTGGCTGCCTCCCTGGGAGGACTGGGAGCACACCTCCTTCCTCTTCCATCTTGCTCCATGTCAAAGTCTTTGGGGACCCTCAAAAATTTTCCACAGAGCTAGTTTCACTTTGACCAGTGCTACTCCAGCAAAACCAAACTTTTTCATAAGGATTCTGAATCCATGATTTTTGACCTGGTGAGGAAAGTTTTTGGAAATATTAGACAGCTACACATACACAAACATCTCCTTCTGAGTCTCTGTATGCATATCAGCCATATTTTGGCTTATAGCTCTACACCACTAAGCCTAATATTTAATTAACCTAATAAACATTTTGCAGTAGTTCAGTGTTTTTTCTTCCAAGCAGAATTTGTGGAGGGCTCTGATAAGTACCTCTGGCTTTTCCAGGCATCTAGCCCCTCTGTAGTTTGTTGCTACACTAAATACAAAGCCTTTTTTCTGTGGAGAGAAGCCATAAAGAAATAAGGTACAAAATAATGTATGGTGCAGACACATCCTCTCTAGAAGTGCAAATGCATGAGAATAAGACAAAGCAAAGGCCTTTACAGGAAGAAGTCCCTTATTTTTCTGTATGGATGTCAGTAATCTGAGGAACCTGTTGTGTGATTTTACAAGTTAAAGCACAAAGAGATTTGAGGTGGGGAAAAAGAATTCTGATGTTTTTAAGGCACAAGGAAGCATCTAGCATGGCTAAGAAATGAAATGCTATCAACTAAGTATCAGCTAAGATATGCCAGCAAGAAACACATCCTCAGGGCAGTTTGTTCCATAGGCTAGTCCCATGTAAAAGACAAAAGGTTCTTCCTGGACATGGAAGAAGGGTGAGTATGAATAAGGCATAAACAGGAATGGAACCATCCTCTTAAACCACTCAATAGAGCATGCTTGAGTGGGTTCTCAAGTGTCTAATGAAGCCTGATGTCCCAGTGCAGTCCATCAGCATTAACAGAACGGCCCTTCTCCATCCCACAGCTTATTTACACTTGTAAGGGCTCAATACATTTGAAATTTCTACCTTCCAGTTATATTTAGTCAAAGTTGTCCTGTGAATTCAAAACTAGTTAAGTTTTTATAACACCTGCTAAAAACCATACATGTGCACCACCCAACATGCTGTGTGATGGCACAAGTCTTGTTCTGACACCAAGCTAAGAAGGGGTGCGGGCATGGGAATATCACTCCTTCGACCCCTTCCCAAAACTGTGACCTGAATTCACACCAGCATTTTACACTTGGGTTCCCAGAGGGCATTCAGAGCCATGCTCGGGATCAGGACCAGAACCAGAATGGAAGGCAGGGCCAAGACAGCTTCTGATGCCCCAAACTACAGGGCTGGGGCACAAGAGAGACATGTTCCCTCCTTCCATCTGCACGAGTGTTTCTTTAAACAGAGCAATTTGGGGGTAAGGGTCTTCAGTAACTTCTCAGATCTCTGAGAAGAACAGTTTGGCCCTATGTGCTTGGGGGACATGTGCTAGAGTACTGAGACTGTGGTTACCAAACCTCAGCACCCCTCCTTGCCACGCTGCTGCAGCTCCTTCCCCATTGCCCTCCCAACCAGGCTTGCCAGCCTCCATCAGATCCACTGGAGGCATCACTCAGTGATTTGTGACGTACTGAAACGCAGTTTACATTGCAAAAAGCTCTAATACGTCCCTGGAAAGCAATTAAGAGAGAGTTCCACATGAGTGTTAAGGGTTTTGCTCCATGAGCAGATGTCCTCTTGGCAGATGCACTGCCGACCTCTCGCTCCAGCAAGCTTTGCTCCAGCTCAGAGACATAGTGAGGAGAGGGACCGTCCTGCTCCTGAGCAGCCAGGCTGATTTTTATTAGGTCTTTCTCCGGAAATAAGAAGTATGGTGAGGAGAGGTGATCTTCCCCTGCGGCTGCTGGTGTGGATTATGGAGCTGGCAGCAGCAGGAACGCATTAAGGAGGGCTCCCAGCAACGGGTAAGTTTTAAAATGAAAGCTGGCTCAGTGTTAATGCGCAAGTAATGTGTCCCAGCTGTCTTTAATAAAACAGCCAGCTGAAACTCAGCATCATAATAAATGGAGCAGGGATTTCACAAACATCCTGGCCGCTCAGAAAGAGAGGGACTTTTTCTTCTTTTTTTTTTTCTTTTTTTAAGTATGTTTTTTCCCTCAGAGCTTGATTAAACATTTCCTGTTTTCAGCTTTCCAGAAAGGTCCTCAGAAGCCTTCCCCTGCTGCTTTCATGCTGGCAGGTTCATTTTTCAAGGCCTTCTGGTCCTGGTGTGACAGAGAAATGGGAGGATTGGTGTGAACCTGGTACTTGGGCAAGAAATGCCTCTGCTGCAGCTGCATCCCCCTCACGTTTGGTGCCATCCCTGCAGGCATGGGGTGGCACAATGCTGATGGCAGCCTCAGCACCTGGTAATCTCACAAGACCCCAGGGCCTTATGACCTGTGGGTTCCTATTTGCAGACAAGGTGAGGAGGAAGTTGTCTACAGCTGGGAAATAAACCTTGGATTTCTCCTTTTGCTGTTGATTCAGGCAAAGTTGCCTTAAGGCTGGACCATCAGAGCTGATTGAAGGTCAATAACTCACAGAGGAACAAGCCCCTGAAGCAGAGCCTGGTGAAGCAGAGAGGGCTGGGTTTCATCCTATTGAACTCAGGTCAGCCTTTAGTCTGTCTCAGCCAGTGGAGCAAAATAGGCACCTTTGGGAACTACTAATTTGAACTAATTTGCGTTTCTTTTTAAAATAAAATTGAAAACATCCTACAAACATGCAGACACGACTGTGTACCCCTTATGTGTCCATAGCCAAACCTTGCATGCAGTCCAAGTCTGGAGGAGGGGAGGAGATTCTCCTGGCCATGCCAGTCCTTTTGATCATCCAGGGCTCTACAGCTCTTTCCACAAACTCCTCTAAATTAAGGAATTGGAAGGAATAATGTGCTTTTTCTCAATTTTTTTCCCCCCAACTCTAAAGACCAGTCACATCTGGCCACCCAAAATGAAGGTTGGAAGCAGCCTTGAAATTCTCCCATCCTCCCTCTACCTAGCCAGGGAGCAGGACAGTACTCCTGATGTCCAGCTGAGGTACACTGGCATCTTGCCAGCCTATAAAATCAAGTTTCACAAATTAACTTTCAGTAGTGGAGGGTCTGGATAGAAGTACTCAGCCCTAACCCCAGATAATGTGTGGCAACTTTCAGTGTGCTCATTCCAAGTGTTGAATGGGCTTCAGTGTTTCCTATAGCTCTGTAATATCTGCCACAAACACGTAAATCTTTTCTGTGGTACAGAAGAGAGAAAATGCTCAAAATGCTGACTGCAGCAGAAATAAAAACATCTCCTCATCATCTCCTGGTTTTGGTGGCATGTCTCTAAATATCTCTAGAATTCCAGCTTCACCTATTGTTTAGAAATGTCTGTGTTTTCTGGGTTGTTTTCTTGACAGCCAGCTAGGCATCCCTTTGTGATCTGGAATTTAACTTCACCTTGCCTTAACTTTCCCCATCTGACAAAGGTGTTGCCAGGATTAGTTAATAGCATAAGGTGGTGATTAATGAGCAGATATTACAAAACACGACGTGCCGCTAGATGCTGAGGATTTTTGGGGAAGTTTGGAGAGCAGCATTCCTAAGGAGCTAGTCTGAGCTTGACCTCTCTCGATCATAAAATCATCAAACATATTCCATGAAATGGAAATGTTCTCTCATGTTCACTTTTGGTAACAGGCTGGTGAATGGTGAGGGCTGCAGTTGATGCTTCTGGCTACCCATAAATTTCTGCAGCATTTGTAACATTCTGAGAGATGTTCCAAGAAAACAGATTAATTTTCTTTCCCCCGCAGTCTGATTTTACTTTGAATCCTCAGCATTTTCTTTTCCTAAAACAAGGTATCAAAATATCTTGGATGGAAATTTTTAATGCATACTGTGAAATGCCTTGCCAAAAAACATTCACTTCAAATGGTATTTGTTTGGAGTACCTGAGTTTTCCTTCAGCCTCAGGAATTCTGCTTAGCGCAACTCCATAATACTTCAAAACGGAAACAAAATAACATTGAAATTTATCAGCCATATGCAGTGCTTTTTTAGACTTTGTGCATTGATCTTGGTTAACTGAAAATAAGTTTTTCTGGAGTTTTCTCTTTTTTTTTACTTGTGTTCATCCTTTTTTCTTCTTCTATACAATCTGCTTTTTTATCCTCTTACAAATTTTCAGAAAGGTTACCTTCAGGCTGTGAACAGAGTGTAATACTTTTCTTGCTTATTATCAATATTTCTAAAATAAATATTTGTGAACTATTTTGCATTTTCATGGGGTTTTTTCCAAACACCAGTACAGATTCCACAGAAGCAGTTTAGAATAGCTCATGCTCTTTATGATGCTGTAATCTATGCAATAGACCAACCCATACATGCAGGGAAGAAAAGATGTATTGCAACAAACTGTTAAAAATATTTTTTTGAAGCCTCTTTATGTCAAAAATGTGACATTCTTTAAGAAAAAGGAAAAAAATACTAAAAAAAAACCTCTTTGGGAAAGTTTCCATTTCAAAATTTAAAGACAATACCCTTTTTCACTGTGTGAGCTGCTTCCATTAGGGTACTAAAGAAAATAAGTATTTTTCCTGTTGAAAAAAAGTATGGTGGGGGAAAAAGTGAACTCATTTTTTGTTTCTACCCTAGTGGTCCTATTGCACAAAACCAAATACAAAGTCAACAATCAGAACTTGTCCTCCCCATTTTCATTATGTCACAAGGTAAAAGTTATCTTCCCGACTGGGAGAGGATTCCTCATGAAAGTAAGTCCTGGGCAAAAATGACCTAGCCTTAAAATTAAATGCTGTCCCAGGAGGAAGGGTAGATTTTACTGAGCTCAAACTTTTAGAGCTTTGCCAATCAAGCTACTGCTTTGCTCTGCAAATTGCCATTGAACTCACATCTCAGACCTCAGACAAAGTTATCATGGCAGTACAGTGCACATCACAAACCCAGCCTGCCCAGGACAGGTGGACAGTTTGACCTTTGAAACAGTTGGATTTTTTCATTTTCTGTTTCTAAAGCCTAGAATTAAATACTGGTCTCAACAAAACAACCTTGAAAGAGGCCTTCGGGTAGCACAACCTGTGTCTGCTGCACAGCCATGCTGGAAAAGGAACAAGCCTCTATCGTGCTTGATGCAGCCCCTTCCCCCAGGAGCGCTGGTTTGACACATAAAGCCAGGGTAAAGGAAAGGGGCTGTTCTTGCCCTCTGCCACATCTCCATTTTTTGGGCTGAGAACCAGGGCGGGAGGTCCCATGATTTATTCTTGGGCGCACACCCAAAGCCTGTGCCAGCAATGGTATTTAACCCAGCTCTTTGTCCCCAGACAATGTTTTATCAGTAATGCCCATTTTTCTTTCCATAGGTTATTTTTGTCCAAACAAATGCACAGGTTTAGGCTATCCCTGCTCTTTTTCCATGGCACATCATGCCTGTCAGCCACTCCTTGTCACCTGCCCAACCAACATGGCCATTGTTTTTTCGTAGATTTGTCCCTCAGAGCGCCATGTCATTGTCATGATGCTCCACTGAAATCAAAGGTCCCAGCCAAGATGGAGGCTTGGTTGTTTTAAACATCACCTAAATTACGTTTTGATAAAATAAACCATTTCATAAAGCGAAAACTCTTCTAACAGAGCTGACACATAACCAGCTTTAGGTGCTGCACATCCTTGGCTGTGGAGGAGCTACTGCTGTTCACACAAGTCATCATTTCTGGGAAGGAGGAGACAATTCCCCATGGCACCAAACCGTCATTCTTGGAAAAAGGAGCTATTTGTCACTGGGACAGACAAGCTCCCTTTGCCAGGTTGGAGACAACTCTGGTATGGGCACACCCAGCTCATTCAAAGCACCATGAAGTGCAGCAGTATCAATCTCTAGTAGAGACCTGCTTTGGCAGAGCCAGAGAATAAGTTGATGCCTCCCAACCCTGCACTAAATAGAGACAGACATGAGTGTTGGGAGTACGTGATCATGTTCCATGATGATTATAACAAAGCTTTTATTGCAGGAGAGACTGCTAATTTTAACTCCATATTAATTAATAGTCAAACATCTTGGGGTTTTTTTCCAGATTCTCCAGAAGTCTAAATAGAAAAGCTTATATCTATTTTCAGGAAATTAAGTTATTGTTTTGAAAATTCTACATTAATTTGTGTTTCTTGTGACTTTAGGGGCAGTGTATTAGGCTATGGAGGAAAGCCCACCTCCATCAGTAGGGTGAGAAGCCATGGAGAAGGCAATGTCCCTCGTGCCATATTTAGCCAAGGGCAGGGTCTGCCCCAGGGGTAAGAGCCATGGGCACTGTACCCGCAACATCCATAGCAGGGACAGGGTCTGGCTTCAATGTCAGGGATAAAGAGCTTCAAGTAAATCCTCTGTGGACTCTCAGACTGACTTTGCCTGATGTATCTTGCCACAAGGCCTTTTATTTGTATTTCTTTGCATGGTTTTGCACTTCCTAAGAGTTGTGCCAGAAGTGGGAGTAAGGAGACATCACACACAGTGGTGCCCTCACAGCACTTCCAACCATTAGCCCAAGGGAGGGCAGGAAAACTTGCCAGAAGCCCAGTTTTTCAGAATAGAAGTGTTTGGATAAATACTGACCGCTTTGAGGTTTAACCACTCTGGAGCAAAATGGGGGAAACAGGGATGGAAGCTGCCTCTAAGATCACCCAGGCTTATTTGTCTGCCAGGATAGGGTTATGCTTCTTCTCTGCTCTGTCCAGTCCTGGTATAAAATTCCTTGCCAAGAAACCATCCTGCTCATTTTGGTAAGGCAGGAGAAGTCCTCATCCTGTCAAGGAGGGCAGTTGCTCAAAGCAGGGGGGTTTATGCCTTTGAGGCAGCAATTAGTGCTGGCAGTCCAGCCTCAGAATCGCATCACATGGTTATTTTCTTCTGGAAAAGGACTCATGTTTTACTTGTGTTCTCCTGTTCTTCCAAATGAAACCAGTAACCATTGAACCAAGATGCCTTCTCTATTACCTCACCATTTCCATCTCTTTTCTTTTCACTCTGCATGTTGCTGAGAAATCATCATGATGTCCTCATGGGGAAAGATTAACACCTCACTTTATTAGCAGTCACCCCAAATTTTCCTTTCTCAATTTTATCTTGTTGCTCCTCAAAGTACCTCCACAGCTCCCAAGCGGTAAAGCGAGAAATGTTCTTTTCCTCCCAGAAAGCAGCATAGATTAACATTTTCCTTTGTCTATATAATCCATTGTCCAAAATTTAGGTCAGATTCTCAGCCAATATAAACCTCACAAATTCATACTCTCTACAATGTCATGGCAGCTGAGAATTGAGGTAAAATGCATCTCAGGAAAAAATGAGCCTCTGTTTTCAGACTGTCCTGGCTTCACAAACCAGTCATTTCCAGTGTTGCTGGAAGGAACCATGCCTCAGGTAGGATAGGCAAAGAGATTGTCCAGTGAAGAAAACAGATTATTGTATATATTCATATAATCTTTATACATCTGCAGTAAAACAAGATGCTACTGTATCCAGGCTAAAAAGCTCTAGGGTTAAAAGAACAAGCAGTCAGTCTCTCAGAAATTATTTCTTTCTTTTCGTGACAGCTTTTGTGGCCACATTTATCTTTACAAACTATAAGGCCACTGACACCTTCCAAAAGCGTTTCCTGCCCTGCTGTCTCAAAACTCACACATTTCTGCTTGCAGTGGAAACCCTGCGACGAACATGTGCAGCAAATGTACCAAGGTGTATAAGACTTATAAACAGCATGGAAGCCAAGAAACATGATGGATAAAACAGGCTGGATTTTCATCGCTGGTGGCCACAACAACAGTCATAGAAAGTGTAATAAGAACGGTGTTTCCGAGAGGATGTGAGGTTATGGATCCAGCAATATCGGTAAATGGCATCTGCTCTCCAGTTTGACCACATAATAGCTAAACTGCTGTATTTTCCACACTGCTCAGCTAAACAGCTTAAATTGGACCCTCTCGAAGGCTAAAAGGAATCAATTTCATCCTAAACAATTCCAAGGCCAACCTGACCAAAGCCTTTGATTCATGCCAGCTAAAGTCAAAGGCTTTATGGCACTGGTTATTGTTCAATATTCACCAGCACAGTGAAGAGCAATGGCTGCATTCTCCTTGTTGTCCCCCTGCAGAGGTGGCCAGAAGCTGCTAACTGGGATTATTCAGGAGTGAGGAGCTCCCTGGGTCAGTTCTCTGCTACCAGCTCCATCTCATCGCAGCTCTGCACCTTCTCCTTACCTGGAAGCCATTATCTCCCTGGTCTGCGCTCCCCTTCCAGGGGCCACTCTGCAGAGAATATTGCTGACCAGTTCCTGGTATGTTCTTTCATCTGATGAAAGAGCTTATTTAAGCAGAAATCTGAACACTGCTCCTCTGCCAGGCACTGGCGGAAATATGTTAGTAGATGCTTTGTCATGAGCAAATCCAGACCAGAGTTTCCCTCTAGGTTCCTCGAGTTCCAGTTACGAGGTCCTCACTTTTCAGCCATGTAGGTAAAAATCTTTCACATTTTTACAGGTGGGGGAGCTGTGGTGGAGAAGAGAGTGTAAGAAACGCACCCAAGACCAACAGTGATATTTTTTTGTGGCAGAGTGAAGAGTCGAGCTCAGATCTCCTGCCACACAGTGGGGTGCTTTCACCACACCACCCTCCTTCCTTTGCAAGCCTGCTAGAGCTGGGTTAAGGGACAATACTCCAAACCCAGTGGCACCAGCCATTCCACAGAGAGCAAAACGGTGCCCAGGGTCAGTGGCCAGATTGCTAAAATGCAGAAGTGAGACACATCACACACATCTCCTGCAGAAAGACAGGCACACAGTCATGGCTGGAGTGTCCCACCACCATCTCAGGCATGAAAGGCTAACATTTGGCTGCAAAGAAAACTACAGGGAGCTCATGGAAACCACTTGCAAACAGCCCTGTCATTCAGCTCAGGGCCTGAAAGATCAGACCACCCACTCCAGCACAGGAGTTATGTGCCATGTACCTGGTGATCAGTCAGAGAGGAATTCATTTCACCTAATTCAGATGCCTACAAGGTAGAGCTGGCCACCCTCAGGTTTGTCAATAGATGATCCTTGAGGAGGCACTTGTCTGACCTACTCTAAAGCTCTATTTTAAGATGAGTAGAATTATACCCTGGATGTTTAAAAAATAAACAAACAGAAAGGCAGCCCAACAGTCTGGCTTAGATGAAAATATCTATGTCCATGCATCTACTTTTGATCACACGTGTCTCACCCAACATGACAAATGGGAATAAACTAAAATTGAAGTAGAATTCTTTCAAAAACCTGTGAAGCGATGGCTAGTCCAAAATGGCTTTATTTTATTTTATATACATATATATTTCATGTGTATGTAAATGCAGTGCAATTTGCACTGCAAAATTTGGCCACAGTAGAGAGCTGATAGTTCTGATCACAGAAATGTTTCCATTATGAAAGACGGTAATGAAGTTGAAAATTAAGTTGAGTGGTTTTGATTCAGTCTTGTTTATCTGCAGAGTAAGGTCATGCTCCCATTTTTCTCTGGGTATAGTGGGAATCAAAGAGTAAAGAAGAGCCTCTCCCTATCTTCTTGGTCTCTTCTTCTGGTCACATCTACACCCAAAACATCCTCTTTGTGGTCAGTTGGGGTTATGTGCACAGCTGATTCTGGCAGCTTGGGTCTTTCTGCTGTTACCTCCTCTCTCCTTCTCTGGTGTTTCTGGCACATTTGTTTTTACACACTCAGAATTCAACCAAAACAATACCGTGCCCCCAGGTTTGCCTTCTGCTGGCAGTGAAACACGGCAGGCAGTACCTCTGGGTTTCTGAAGGGCATTGGTACACTTCTGCTTTGGTAAACTTCTATTACCTAAACTCAGACCTATCTGTCTGGAGCAGAGGATGGCCATAATAGCCAGAAATTCAATGACATTTTGCAGAAGTAGCCAGGCCTGGGTGAAACAAGTAGCAGAGTTGGTCCCTTTCAGCTCTCAGTCCCCTCCTGAGTGATCCTGGACAGGCCCTACTTTCAGTAACATCCTATTTTGCCAGATTTAACTGTGTGGGCTGAAATGTTATGCTCTGAATATCTGCTGCACACTAAAAGTTTCGAGCCAATTTGAGACAAAACATTTCAGGAGATTTCGTGCACAAGACAAGGGAAAAATACATTCTTTTGCCCGTGTTCAGGAAGCTGTTTCATGAACAGCGAGACTGAGGAAATGTGGTTTCACTTCAACACGCAGCCTGTGCTGGTAACACAAACCCCTGCAACTCCTCTTGTTCCCCCCATGCCCTCCGATCTACCCTCCTGGACAAGCAGCAAAACACACCATGGCTGTCCTGAGCCATCTGCCTATGGACAGACTGGATCTGACAAAATTTGGCCTCTTCTCACCATTTTCAGAACACTGACGTGCATCTCTATTCTCTACTCAGCCATGAGGTTCCAAAGAACTTGCAGGATGTTTATTGTATTGGAGTTCTCCCCTCCTCTCTCAAAATTGGTTTGCAATTAGCCAAGCGATTTTAAAAAATGAGCACACATGGGCAGAGGGAACCATCACATCTTTCCACAGTGAAAGAATGATCACATCTTTTCACACTGGTTAATGTCTTTATTGGACCTTTATTAGTGGAATCATGAACTCTGCTTACAGCCCATTTAATATACCTTCCGTGTATTAATGTGTACCTAAACACTGTGGAGAAATGAAAATTCATAAAGGACTTAATCCAAAGCTTTCTGTGCTGCTAAGGCCAGAAAAACCCTTCCTCTTCCTCTGTTATCTGCATCTGATCTTTTTTCACCACCGCGTGAAAATTAAAAAAGCCAATGAGAGTCTACCAGAAGAAATGTTATCTAAAATATTAAATGCCTGGTAGCTTAGGAGAGAAACGTTAGTGGTCACTGCCCAGATCAGAACAAATCTTCCCATGTAAGACACCAGCTCAATGATATCTTCAGGGCACTCACAGAGGAGGCACCAGTATGAAAAGTATTGTTGACCATTTCTCTGATGTGACCCTTTGGATTCAGTTCAGGTAAATAAAGTGCCATGGAAAAAATGTGCGTTGGCTGCTCTTCCCCTTGCATTATTTGTAAGGGATGTCAAGAAGACAACAAATCACAGCCAGTCGTCCAACTAGGCTAATGAGCCACAGAATCACACTATGCAAACCCATTGCTCTGCACACAGTATTTTGGCTGATGAAACACCAGCAAATTAGTACTGAAACTCTTAGAGATCAGAGCTGCAGTGTTATTATCAATTCTTCTTCCACCAGCCCTTCCTCCATGACAAGAAGGAACACACAGGCAGGCCTTTTCATGTGCCCCAAAGTGTCTGAGATGCCCATCAAAATGAACAATTCATGTTGCATGAAGAAGTCCCCTCTCCTTGGCGACTGCAAAAATTTCCTGAATACAAGAACATGCATGTAATTACCAGCAGCTCTAAGGTTAGCATAAATCAAAGTGAGAAGTCAGCTGCCAGGGGCACTTCAGAAGCAATGCCCACGTCTCAAATAGAGCTGAACTAAAGCAATAACCCCATCCAAGTCCCTGAATGGGCCATGGCTTGTAATGGGCTGCCACAAAGCTACATTATCCCACAAGCTGCACCTGCTTCTGGAGCTGCTGTAGCAGCAGCAAATAGAGGTGCCACCTGGCAAGATGGCAGCTCCTGAAGCCTGCAATGACAGGGCAAAAAAAAAGTTCCCAACAAACAGATGGTGCCCACAGAAATGGGAGTTATATGGAAACAACAAAGGGCATTACAGCAACCACAAACACGCTGCTCTCAGCCCTCTCTAAACTGTCACGCACATCCTTAGTGGGTGGTAGAGACAGGCCTAAATTCAGGTGCCTTCTCTCGCAGGAAAAAGGGATCTTGTTTTTCAAGTTCATTGCTTCTCAAACTGTATGAAAAAGATTAGAATCACAAAGACCCACTGAACAGTGTCTGTCCTTCAGCATAAAGACAGCAAAAAATAAAACCCAAGGACTGACAGTGCTAGAAACAGGCCATCTGTAAAGGGATGTAAATGTGACTGTGCCCCCAAGTCATGGCTTACGGTCTTGGAAAGCTAAAACATGCTGACTGAAAGCATGCAATTAGTGCAAAGAAGAATATAAACTATGAGAATACAAGGAGTGGGGAGGTAGTCAAATTTTCAAGAGGAAAACAAAAGCTTGTTTATCCCAATGAATTCATTGCAAAACATGGAAGGAACAAACAATCAGAGGTGCCTCTGCCATGGGTTATTGATTCTGACAGTGTCCAGCTCCAGTTGCAGCCACCAGTTACAGAACAAATGGCCTAAAGAGAGAATTACTTCCTGACACAGAATAGTTATGCCCTGAAATGTAAGAGTTTATGTCTTTCCCATGGCTCCTGTTTATCTAGTCTTTAAAATGTTGTTATTATTATAATGCCAGATAGTCCTGTCATCTACTGAAATATCTCATCTTTATTTCCATACAGCCAATTATTTTTTTCAGTCACGACCCTTGAGATTTCACAATAGTGTTGAAATAACAATTGCATTTCAAGGATCTGAAAGAGTTTTGCAAATCATGGACAAGATCCTGTGTCCCTTGTCAGGGGATGCCCCAAGTTCATACTGGAGCCTCCGATGTTGCAGTGTTCTTGGAGACTGAAGTTACCTTCCCATGGGAAGTAAACTGAAAAGTCAATATCAGCTCATAGGTGGCAAAATACCCCAGAAATTATCCCTGCACCAGCATCCTGAATAAGCAATCCATTACTTTTTAGCCCCTAATAGTGCCATTGCCCAACAGTCCTGTGAGATTCCCTGCCCCACACTGAACACTTGCAGGCTGTGGTTCCAGGTCATTTATGGTGACAAAGCAGTAGCAGACACAGCTCAGCTGTGTTCACCTTTTGATCCAATTTCATGAACTTTAGTAGATCATTTGGGAGTATGGCAAAGGGTTGTCTTCCTTTTTTGTTTTATGTTCTAGAGAAGGAAAATAGGAAAATCTGGAGCAGCCTTGCCTGTTCCAAAGACTGCAGGTCATGTATTTGGGATGGTATTAGCTGTTCAGAAGGGTCACTCTCCCTGCCTCAGGCAGGAACTCTTTTCTCCCTGATATCCCTTTTATGCAGCAATTGGAGAGGAGCAAGGAGATCCAGCTCCTCTCCCCATGGACCATGTCATGTCTTTTGCATCTTGGAACTTTATGGTTTTGCCCAGTTTGCTTGAAACACAGAGAAGTGCCAAACTGGGGAAAACAGCTCCAAAAGAAATCTGCAGAACTGTTAGGCTGAGTCCTGGTGATCAATGCAGGCAGTGTAGTGCTCTGGTGATGGCTGCGTGCCGTGCGGGGAAGGGACAGTAAACCCCTGCAGTCCAGGATCCTGGTGACTCTTTGTGTTGCCCCTTTGTGACCACTCCATTTCCAGCCCATTCTGGCCACTGGGCACTCATTTTGGTTGTGTCTTGTCTGGTGTTTGGCTCTGTCCTAACCACAGATATATCTTACCTGAAACAAACAATACAAGTGAAACACCAATGCCATCATCTCCACAGGCATTAGCTAACCCCATCCCACACTCATCTGGGTAGAAAACCCAACACGGAAGCACTGCTCTTCCCAGAAAGGCACCAAAGTTTTCTGTATCAAATTCATCCTGGGGAAGTTTCACATCCTTCCAGAATAACTGCAGAGTGCTGAAATCTTGGTGTGATTAACAGGTGAGCATCTCACCCAGGGTTTGAGCTTCTCTTCAGGCAGGGCTAAGCTTAAAGACAGCCTTTATCTTCTTTTTTTTTCATTAAGAGCACGGGGTCCCACTGTCACTGTGTTTTAACTGCAGGAGGTTCAGCTGTTAGCCCCTGTTGTGAGACCAGGGTGGATGACACAGCTGAAGTTAACAAAAAAGAGAGGCAGAAAGATGCACAAGTGGAACGATGAAGATGAGAACAAAACAGTTCAAACAAGAAGCACTTAAAATGATGAAAAAACAATCAATCCAGTGCCTGTAGGGGGAAAAAAATAAGACTTAAAGACAGAAAATTTAGTACAAGGGCAAACACAGAATTATCACATTCCCAAAAATGGATCCAGTCATAATGCCAGATGCAACACAGAAATAGTTCAGTCCAGAACACAGCTTTCCAGTGCCTATCTATTTCTGGGATAATCAGTACTATGGGGGAAAGGGAAATAGAAACACTATAAAGTCTATCTAAGGGATAGAAACACACCCAGCATTTGATGTGAGAAAAGAAAATGTGCTATTATCTAGCATGTGTATTGCAGGAATGGCCACAGGCCCAGGCTGGGATCAAGGTCTATGGAGCTGAACTGCCTGAGTGCACATGGAGAGGCTGAAGTGAAAATATTCTGTCACCATCTGCTCTGACGTCATCTGAGCAGAACATGTGCAGACTGATGGTTTAGGGTTTACCCCAGACAACTCAGAAATGAATGAAAAGCCTCCTATAACCCATAAAACAAAACTCAGCAAATATTTTCATGTTTTGCCATCTCTCTCTGAAGTACATCACAGAAGATAAAAGGCTTCAGCCTCGGCTGATCTAAAAACCTTTTGAGGTCAGGTGAAATGTTCCCATTTGCAACCACTGGAGAATTAGGTTTCTAAATCTTGTTGATCTGCACCAAAGATGTTGGCAACCAAAAATAAAGTGTCTTGCTAGAGTTTTGGGCAAAGGCTGCAAGAAAGAAGAGTATGCACTTCAGGTAGTCAAAACAACAGAGCCAGAGAGCAAGAGGAGAGAGGGGAAGAGGATCAGAGAGAAAACCAGAGACACCAAGGTTTCAGGAGTGGCTAATGACTTTGACTGTCACAGCTGGTGCCAACTCCTGGGTCTGCTGGCTGAGCCTTAACTAAAATTCACTGCCTCTGCTTTTCACAGTGCAGCTCAATCTGTCTTGATTATACATCATGATTACCTATTTGAGGAAGGAATTGCTTCCCATTCTGGATGAGACAACCCCTGCCTAAACTTAGATACCAATAACATGGATGTAACTCCAACTTCCCTTGCAGCTGATGAAGAGAAAGACACTTTCACAGAAGATCAGCTTTAGGTGACTACTTCATGACGTCCCACTCCACAGAAACTGTATTTTCTGTACCATTTCCATTGTCTGCAACTCTGATATGGCACCCACACTGTTTGGCTGCCTCAATCCCAGCCTGTGTGTCTCTGTCTCTATTTCAAGGAGCCCAGATTCCAGTCAGGACCTTGATATACAACAACAACACAAGCAATGTCAGATACATCTGAACACACTGAGAGACTGGGCTCACAGCCACCACTTATTTAGGGACTCAGCTCCTAACCTGCTAGAAAACCACTGGGAGTCAGGGACCTAAATGCTTCTGTGGGTCAAGATCCAAGTTCCAGACTTACTGGAAGTGGAAGGGCAATGAACTTTACTCACCTTTCAAGGGCTTCAGCAGAGTTGTTGTGGTTTCATACTCCCTCTAACATCCACTGCTGCTGATCTGCTGACCTCAGGGGTCCTGGGATGCAGCCCACATTTGGGGCAGGATGACAATTGGTCTGTTTCTTGTTCCCAAGAACCAGCCTATAATCAGAAACTGGCAAACTTCAGAAAGGCTGGTGTGCCATCCAAAAAGTTCACATGAAACATTAGGGCCAGGAACTAGGATCCAAATCTGCTGAGACCAAGCAGGGCTTCTTACCATAGCAGGGCAGAAAGTGCTGGTAACAATAGGCATTTTGTGGTGTTTCACTCTGAGCCCCAGCTGGAGCCAAGGAGAGCATACACCATCTGCAGATGTATTTTAGACTGCAGTGAACCTTTTTTTCCTACATACTGGAGTGAAAAAAAAGGCTGGGAAAAGGCTCTGGATTGTCACTTGCATCTATTCAAGTATAGCTAGCCAGTCACTAATGACAACCTACATTGAGACATGTCCAAAACACAAACCAACCCTTTGATGGAGGTTTCTAAAAGTCTGAATAATAGAGGTTTGGGGTTTTTTTTTCTTCTCCTCTCTTTCTTTTCCCTTCAGTTCTTCAGGGTCCCCGGATCAGGAGTGCCAAGATACAGGGGGAGCTGCCCATCCTGCCAGGTTCCCTCAAAGCAATGAATGCTGCTATTCTTCCTGTCCCACAGCAGGCTTTCTCCAGGGTCTCTGCCTGTTTTAATTCCCTGCTGTCCGACAGGGGCTGCAAGCACAGGCCCCTCCCTGGTGATCAATGTAAATCTGCCATGGGCAAATGTCTGACAGGTGAAGCTGGAATCAGCTTGCAGGGCACACAGCCCTTCTTGTGCAGCTGACCTGACCCATTAGGGGGGAATTTATGTCCTTCAGATCTGCTCTGTGTGTCCAAATAGTTGTTGAAATATTTCTATCTAGATAAAGTAATCTAAAAAGTATCTTTTCACCCTACTAACTTGTCTCTTCTTTTGATGCTTTGATTATCACCTCTCAAACTTCCAGCACCGAGGGACCTTGATTAAAGCTATTGAAGCACTCCAGGTTGGGACACTCTACTGCATGCAGGCATGGATTTTTGTCTCTGCTGACAGATCTTCAGTCCAGCGAGAAAGGACTGGCATGTCTAGAGATATCTGAGGATTTCTCATTTTGCTTTTCATACTTTGATGGAGTTACAATTCAGGGAAACACAGAATTGCCGTATTTTGTGAGAGGGTCCTGGATGCAAGGGAAGCACCAAAGTCGTGCTCCCAACCGTGGATCCACAGGTCCCCCACTGAAGTCAGAGAAAGCCAAAATCTTCCCCTTTGTGGGATTCTACAGAATGAGGATCACCTTCAAATCCCACCTGAATTTGGTGGTGAAAACCAGAAGCCAGGCAGAGAGGAAGTGTAGGACGGTCTTTGACAGCCAGCTCAGCCTGTGTCTGCTCTGGTAGGATCACCTCAGAATTTCCACCACTCTGGCTGTTTTCTGTAATCGTGTGAGGGAACACAGGCACAACAAACATTCAGGCTGGCCTGATAAGATTAAGCAAATGTCTAAACATCATCATTCCAAGAGATACACCAAAATGCCAGAGTTTTTCTTCTTCTTCTTTATACCCCCTCCCTGAGTCTGAGTAGGAAAAGCAAAACAGAAAGCCTCTGATATTTCTAGATATTTCTATTTTAAACCTTTTCACTACACTAGCTAGGAAATGCTGCAAAACTGCCCTAGGTACTCAGAGCTAATTGAGCCACTGAGTGCAGGAGAGTTCATTGAACCACAGTGAGCTAAGAAACCAATTACAGTCTGACCTACTGAAGAGTCTTTTCATCTCTATCATTTTAATTCCACTCTTCCTTTTAATTAAACAGTTTATTTTCCAGCACAAAGAGGAAATCCCAAGTGCCTTTACTTGGGAATTGTCAAGTAATTATTGTCTTGCAAAGTCTATTCCTGGACACTCAAGGATTTATTATAGCTCTATAGTGATGCCTTAGGGCATCACCAACTAACTAACGAATGTTTGTAGACCCATTTGTAGAACATATGTAGGTTGGTAGGAATGTCCTATGGACCTAAAGAAAGGCTTGCATGGACACCAGATCATCTCTGTGGGCAGCAGGTGAGGGAGGAGATTCTGCCCCTCTACTCTGCTCTGGTGAGACCCCACCTGCACAGCTGCATCCAGCTCTGGAGTCCCCAGCATAAGAGGTACCTGCTAGAACAAGTCCACCAGAATACCACGAAAATTATCAGAGGGCTGGAGCTCCTCTCCTATAAGGAAAGGCTGAGAGAGTTGGGGTTGTTCAGCCTGGAGCAGAGAAAGCTCCAAGACGCCTTTATTGTGGGCTTCCAGTACTTAAATGGAGCTTATAAGAAAGGTGGGGACAGACATTTTAGCATGGCTTGTTGCAGTAGCACAAGAGGTTATGGTTTTAATCTGACAGAGGGCAGATTTAGACTGGACACAGGGATGAAATTTTTTACAATGAGGTGGCGAAACACTGGAACATGCTGCCCACAGAGCTAGCCAATGCCCCATTCCTGAAAATATTCAACATCAGGTTGAACAGGGCTCTGGGCAATATGATCCAGTTGAAGGTGCCCCTGCTCATTGCAGGGGGTTTGGACTAGATTACCTTTAAAGGTCCCTACCACCCCAAAGCATTCCATGATTCTGTGAAGACGAGATTTAATCTGTTCCCACAGATCTCCATGGTAGATCCCACAGTTAATGCCACTGATGTTTCACTGCCTTTCTACTGTTCCTAATGTCTGAATTGTTTTTCTCCTCTAATTTATGTTCATTGCTTCCTGTCTCAGCTTCATATATAGACAATATATAATTAGGAAACCAAGCTCTGAGGTCTTCATAGCCCTGAATTCTGGAGTGCCAGACAGCCTAGATCAGATTTTTTTTTTATTATATATAGATATAGATTTTTTTTTTTTTTTGTACCCACAAGTTAAGCTAAACATGGGGTCTAAATGTCTCCACTTGCCCTCAAGGGAATGCAGATCCAGGATCTCAGGCTGGGAGCAAGCAGTCAAGCAACAGGGCAAATTTTACTTCTCTTTATTCTGGCAGGAACCACTGTGGAAACGTGAGTAAATTGCACCCTTGGTTTTATATTGTCTAAGAGAACAAGAAATATAGACTGGTTAAGAAGTAAAAGGCTTCAGAGGACTATTGCTGAGCTATGGGGCAAAGTCCTGAGCGAATATATCCCGGGACCTCAAACAAGAGACAGCTGACAGAAGGGAGGAGAGGTGGGTAGGAGAGGTGCTGAAGCCTCCTCTGTGAGGCCTGGGACTTTTCCAACTCAGCCAGAATACCCTTTTGGCAAATATTTCAGAGCCTCAGAAAATGTCAGATATCTGCTTAGCCCTCCACAAACAGAGTGGAGCAAGGGGTGGGAAGAGGGGCTGCTCCGTTCAGCTGTGCCTCTTGCAGTTACCTGGCAGAGTCCTGGCCTGACCCTTCTCGGTCTGTTCTCTGATTTGGCTCCATGGATAATGACAGCAAATGACATTTTGACAGCATTCTTAATTTTATCTTCTTTCAGAGGTCTTGTTCAGAAATCTGCTCTTTTGCTGCTTCACCGGTTTAACTCCCCTATGAACTCTGAATCCCCAAATTATGAAATTGCAGACAATACAAGAGGAAGCTTATGAACTAGCAGCAGTGTTTTGGCTGCCCCAGCAGACAGCTTTTAGACCAGCAGATAATCCTCTTAATAATTTCTCACCTCTTCATTTACTGATGCGAGCAGAATGTCTGTCTGATCCCCAGAGTAGGATCTCTCGGGCTGTGCACTTCAGAGAGCCTGTGAAAACACAGTGGTTTAACATGCTCAAAACCCCCCTCCCAGGCTGAAGACAGAGAGGCAGAGAGACATCCCATGTCATCAGCAGGCCCATCTTTTGAGGAAGACAAGAGTGGTGGCTGTGCCTGTCCAGGAAGGTTTGGTAATGATTTCTAACTCATGCAAAAACATTCCTCTGTTTTGGTGATTGATGCCCAGCACAAAAGTCAAGGCAAAGGTTTGCTTTGCTTGTGTAATCCAAACTTCTCAGCTTCGCCCTTGTAATTTGGCTTCTGCTTCATCCTCCAAGCTGGGAATGTTCCTTCAGGAATGCAATAAGACCTGAACTGGGAACTATGGCCCCAGGGCTGCGAGGCTATGGCTGTGTTGGCCAGATGGGGTGGGTTCACTCAGCTCTTGGGTTGAAGTCAGCAGTCACTGAGCCCAGATAGAACACAAGTCCCAACTCGACCTCAGCACACAGCCAGGCTGGGAGAAGTGAACCAGGAGGGTTTGGAAAGGAGAGTGGAGGATAGAACCTGTTCTCCACCTCTATTTACAAATATTGCCACTTTGGTTGATTCATCGGGTACCAAAGTATCTCTCTGGTGTCTGTTCCTCCCACTCCATCACCCTGGACAACTGCATCAGCCAGTTTTTCCCTCCAGCTCCTACCAGGACTACTAAAGTCAGCAAGATGTCACACCTTTCCACAGGGTCTCAGATATCTCCTCTGGAAGAAGTGACAAGACTCTGGGCACGCATCACTCACTACTTTATTGATTCCTCTGCTTCACTTTTCCTTTGATACTTCCACCCAGGGTACAGTTTGGACAGGGTACAGATTGGGTTTATTGCCCCAGCAGGTGCCTATCTATCCCCCTGGCCAGTACTGAGAGAGTGATACGGGGCACTTGTTACCCAGCTTTTCTGCCCCAGCTCCCTCTACAGAGAAGCTGCTGTGCTGCTAAAGCTGCATCCTGAGATTGGCCAGTATGAACATGCCCCTTCATCAACACCATCTGCAAGATGGGCTGCTCCCTTCAGTCTCTGAAATAGGGAAGAAATTTTTGAGCTTCTCTACAGTGGCCTGCATACCAACCCCGTTCACTCCCAGGGCAGTAAAACAGAGCAATCTGCACCTTTCACCTCTGCCGTCTGCTTTTCATTTTCCCCTTTAATCACAAGCAGACTTCAGCCATCAAGTGTGAAAGTTTAGCAGACCCAGAGACCCCTGCAGAGGAGGAGATCCAAACTCAATGCGAAATTCATTTTGTGCCTGCTGATATACCTGATCCCTGGTTTGAAAAAGGGGATTTGCTGAGTGTTTTACCCCCATAGAGAGAAAGAAAGAGGGACGATTTACACTCGCAGGAAGGTAGTTAAGCAAATACCAGTAGTACTACAGGCAGTCTCCCCCTGCTTCAGGAACAAAAACTACCTTCTCTGTGATAAAAGGAAGCACAAACCACAAAGAAGAATGTGCATGGTGACTGATTCACCCAGCTCAGTGCCAGCTGACCTCTGCTCATTCTCTGACGTGTTCTGCATTTGCAAAGCTCCTCGCACTGTGAAAAAGAATAAGTTTAGCTCCTACAGGATGGGTCCCAATAACTTAAAGCCCACCAGCAGGAAAGGTGAGGAAGAAACAGGGAAGCACACTCACTGTAGGGACAGGCGTGCTCCAGGTGTAGATTCACAGGGAGGTTTCTCTCAGGGGGATCTGTGAAATATTTGGGAAGGGTCTCCAGCTGAAGGATGCATATGGGATAGTCAGTGAAACCTTCAAGAGGCAGTGGGTGGCTTCTCAAAGCCAAATCTAATACAAGGAATGATTCAGAGTGCAGCAGGAGCAGCTCCCCAGGTGGGACAGTCTCTCCTGGAGTTGTTTCCATCACCCCATGGACTGCTCAGTCTGTCAGGCTGGAGTAGGGTGAGGTGTACATGGAGGAACAGGTCTGCTCTGAATCACACACCAGAGCACACCAGGGAAGCTAAAGAAACAGGGAGCAAATTCCTCAATGCCTGAGGGAGGAACAGCTATATTAAAAGACTTTTCTTAAAGTTTCTTTCACAGCCATCAGCATCAGCTTTGCTTTCTCCACTCTTACTTATTTTAGTGAGTTTATACAGCTCCAAACATTGTTCAGCTGAGCTTGTCCATACACAGGGGAGAAAAACACATTGTTTTTGAGCACTTGAGCACAACCCTCGACATGCACACCCAGTGCCCATTAGAGTGGGGGGAGCAGAGGGGCTGTCCTGGAGAAGGCTTGTGTGAGCAAGACTGGGGACTCACTGTTCACCTCCCAACCATCTGGTTCCCTTAGGAAAATCTCACAGACAGGAATAGCTGCTACTACTTGTCTTCTCTCACCGTGCCTGGCAGCGTCCCATGCATTCACCTTTTGAAGTGTGTTCCCAAGGCTGTGTTGGCCGTGTCAGTCATCCCCCAACCCTGGGCTCTTTGAATTTGTTGACAAAATCTTCATTCTCAGCATACCAATATCTCACCACTTGCATCCAGCTAAGAAGCCACGTCTCCATTCCTCTTATTCTTGTAATGTGTATGTTGTTCTGATGCTTTAACTATTTACTATTTTTGTGTCTGGGGAAAACACTGAAACTTAAACAGTAGCAGTCTCAAGACAAACATGAAAACAAATCTCCAGCAGCATAGTGTGACTTCTATTAATCTCCTCTGCAATGTCTCCCTTCTCTGAACCATTAGTTAATATTAACTCTCCAGAAGTCAATCAAGATTAGAGTTTTATCATGTTAGATACTGACTCTTGCACAAAAGAGCAACTAGTTCTTGGGTACTGAATAGAAAACTGTAGGAAAAAAGTGAAGTGACTTGAAAGGGACTTGGTACAACCACTTTTCTCATGGCTGGATCACAGCAGCAATGGGCTCAGGGTGTGTGTGAAGGTGCTGTCAGTGGACACAAGTTCCCCAGGATCACTCATTTATCAGATCCACCCTCCTGGCCCTACCACACCTGAGCTGAGGATGAAATCTCCCCGTGCACATGGCATTTCAGAGAAGTTTAATTATTCTGTGGAGAAGTTTTAGTTATTTGGTGCTTATGCTAGCATTAAGGTACTTTTGTACTGTAAGTTTAACAGCGTGGCTACTGAGGGATTGTAGCACATGTTGTATTAAAATAACACCACACGGTGCATTTTAATGGGAATCAAGGCTGAAAAAAAGTCTTGACAGTTTGGTAAGTCTGCCTCAAATTATTTTGCCATGCAGTGAAATAATTCCACATGACTCCATAGCTTTTCTGTCTGACATTTCCTACATTTAAATGCTCCTGAGAACCAAGGGGACTGGAACAGACAGGTATAAGCTCGTCTATTGTGTAGATGGAAAGGATTATTCTAGTAAGCTGAAGTGGCTGTAGGGAGGGGGCATTTCTACTGAATTTGCTGTTCTGGCTAATAAAAGAGCTGAGGCTTCATGTCAGTTGTTGCTAGACTTGCACTGGTCCTGTGTGATGTGCACTTCCCAGGCCAGCACCTCCCCTGCACACAGTGGCATTTGTGAAAACTCTGTTTGCTGGCTCTTCTGCAGAGACAAGACAAATGGCTTGTCTGCAGCCAAACAGCTTTGTCACCTGCTGACACCATGGTCCTGAGGGGACACTGCTCTGACCACTTCAGGAAAGCAGACTGCAGTTTGCTGGGGAGGGAGGGTGCTGTGGAGACATGCATGGAAGGCATCACCATGAGCCACCTAGCTCTGTGCTACTGGCAGAGGACCTGGCTTCCAGCAGGTATTGTCCCTCCAAAAGAGACTCTCTGGGTTGTCTCTCTGCCTTGGACACATCACTTTCCCAGCTTTTCCCCTAAATAAGTTGTCTTTGCAGTGGTCAGTTCCTCAGCAGCAGCAGCCACCTGAGGAGAGGCTGCTCCCTATCAGCCTGCAGAGGAGGGCTCACAAGCAGCCGTGCCTTCTGGAGCCACCCCAGTTCCTTCAGAGGGCCTACACCCAAAACCACTTGCTCAGATTACCACAGTACTGACCCATGAATCCCAAATTAGATACACAGGAAGCACAGCAATTTTCAAGAGAATCTGTGTGTGTGAGTGGATTTGAAGTCACTTGGAAATGTCACCTCTCCAGACTTGTGGTGGTGTGGGGCCACAGCCCCACCAAACATACAAAGATGCTTAAGTTCATGTCCCTCTGTGTCTCCCCATGCTCGCCACATTGTAAATATTGTGTTTATGCCTTGCCACTATTATGAACCTGGGACTTTGTTCTTATACGTAACATTTTCCTTTCCAAGGACAAACATAATAAACAGGCTTCTAATATGCTGGAAACGCTAGGGAATAGTCTGTGCTCAAGACAACAGTCCACCTGCACTGAGTGCCAGCCATCCTAAATTGCTGCCTTGGCTCTGAGCTGGGAAACACCCACTGGTCTTGGATAGCTCTAATCCTGGAAGAGTGGCAAAAGCAGGGAAACCAGGTAGCATCAACACACCCTGATGCCACAGACGCCCCCAGACTTACCCTCCTCAGAGGAACACCTGCAAACTCCAAGCACAGCAAAGATGCAGAATTTTGAGTGGGATATTGAGAGCTGGAGATACAATGGCCCTGTTACTCACATGCTATTTGCTGTATGGAGTAAAAGGAGTTTCTTGCTGCTGAGTTTCAGAGAGGTTAAGGGTCTTTGGCCGATGGAAAAGGCATATTGTGGAGCAAAAGGTCACATATCAACTTACTAATATTTGTGGACACTGAGGCAGAACAAAAATTAAAGTTCGGACCTCAAACCAGGAATCTCAGGAGGCAGACTGACTAAACCTGCCAAAAATGCCAGTTGCTTGTAAAGCCCTCGCCTGGTGTTAAACTCTTGCCAAACAAGGTAGCAATAAACTTTCCAGCCATGCCACTGGAGCTGGGCATCAGAGAGGAAAAGGAAGAAGCCCACAGGTGAGTGCCAGGGCTGGCGAGCACCTTGCCGGCCAAAAGCAGCCTTCCCTCAGTCCTCATTGAATATGAATTCTGCCACTGTGCAAGGCAGAAATCTCAATGTTTCCTGACGTCCCACGCTCCTATTAAAAATAAACCAAGAAGGTTTCCAACAAAGCACCATATTTTTTATACGCCAGGAAGAAAATGAATCAAAAATGCACGTCTTTGTTTCTTCCTGACAGTATCACATTGATTCAAAGCACTGAGCAAACCAGAGAGCAACAATCAGCACTCTGCAAAGACATGCCCATAACCACACAAGGAGGAGGTTTTGTTCCCCACCCTTGGACTATACTCACTAATAATCTGGATTTCCACGCACATCTCCCTCCTCACCATGGGGAAATCTCAAGGTCTATTTGTGTGCAATGACTCTTGAAGGAAGAAAGCTCTTTAAACCATCCCTGACACTGTGGAAAAATCAGGAAACTTTAATTAAGGGAGCAAAAACAAAAAACCACCCACAAGGCATTTTTGTATTTACTTTCACTAAGTGCAAAAATGAACTTCACAGGAATTTCATCCCACAGGAATTTCCAATATTTTAGTATTTGTTTCCGTTATGACTGGGGACAAAATGTTGAAATATCAAAGCATTTTCATAGGATGAATGTTCTGGGAAGCAGTGTATTTAACGTCATTTTGACGTGTTTCAGATTTGAGCTTGTACCTGGCTGAGCTGCCCAGCAGTCTCCATGAAAGTGCCTTGTGGTACCAGGCTCCTTTTTCAACCAGCTCAGGACATCCAGGACTTCCCAACCAACATTTATCATCGGGTCCCATGGCACCACACAAACATCCAACAAGGCAGAGGGCAGCAGTTCAGCACAGAGCTCCTAATCCAGCCAATGGCTCTGTCTGTGTAGGAGAAGCAGCCATCAGATCTCCATCCTGTGTGAGCTGAGCATGCATAAATGCTTAGCACAGCTGAGCCCAAATGTTTCATTTCAGCACTGTTTGCCTTGTTTATTTTTTAGCATAAATGGTGGACAATTCTTAGCCAGCTGTATCAGTTTATTGGTCTGTCAGCACTCCAGGGTCATCCCCACCTCAAACTGCACAGCAGGACTGCACCCCTGCTGTCCTCCCTGTGACACAGATGGGCAGGAGAGTGAGGCTGTAGTGGCCAGTGTTGGGAATATCTGTCCACATCAGAATGTCCTTGGTCTGGATCCATTCTGGGGGCTGGACCTGTCCATCTATTCCCTCCATCACCACCTTCAAGACATCAGGCTCTCTCACTGAATCTGTCCTCCTCTTGTGGTCATTTGTCCCAGCCCTGCCCCACAGGGTTTTCTAGAGGAGATCCAGGTCAGGGAGCAAAGCAGTAAGTAGGGACACCAGGAAGAAAGTCATCTTTGGAGGAAAGGGGGAAAACCTCCTTCTCAACACAGAGCTGTAACAAAAATTCCCAGCAGTACAAGAGCCCTTGTGCCTTTTTCTGCTGGCTAGTCTCAGCATCAGGTTTTGTCAGGGTCCCTTCCCCCCTGCCGTGTGGTCCTGGGAGAGGGGCCCTGGGGGGAGACACGGGGTTTCCCAGCCCCTGGTCAGCCTCGTTCCCCATTGGTTGTTTTGTGTTTCCCTGTGCAGGCAAGGACCCTCGGGTCCCATGATTGCCACAGCTCCTCGGCAGATCTCGGCCATGCGGCTGGAGAAATAAACATCTCTGAAACATCTATCAAGAATCAGTCCATATGTATATATTCTTTCCATGGGCCTCGTTGTCTGATACGCGTGTTGCAGTATCCGCACTGTAACAAATGGTGGTTAAGGCGGGCAGAACAATCCCTGATCCCTAAGGACAGCGACTGATTTGGGAGTAAACTCTGGATTTCTCTTCTTGTTTTTGTTTTGCTGTTCCATCTCTAAACTATGGAGGAACCGTGGAAGACTTTTGGCTCTCAGAGCTGCATATGGACATTTATCTTAAACTTGAAAAGATTCTTGAACAACGATTTGTAAATTTTAGTTTAATTCAAGCTCAAAAGGAGCTGAAACACTTCCTGGCATGGTTGTTTAAGAACTTTTCCTATGTTTCTTGGGATTTGATTCTTACCAAAGACTTTTGGAAGACCATTTGGACACAGTTAATTTCTGAGTCAAAATATATGCCGATGGAAGAATATTTTCAATGAATATTATTTAATTACTGAGACTGTTGAACAATGTCAGCTGTGTCCTGGCGAAGGGAAGCGTGCCTCAGGGACCGTGCGACCCAGGCCACGTGGACTGAGCGCTCTGAGAGCAGCAGCGAGGCAGTTCCCGCATGCGGGCAGAGCGAGGTGAGCTGCAGTGTTTGGGGCAGCAGAGCGAGGCGCGGCGGGAGCCCGCCCAGCCCCGCGCAGCGCGTGGTGGAGCGAGCCCTGTGAACACCCGACCAAGAGGGGTGGCCTGCGGGCGGCAGCTGGCGGCAGTAGTGGCAGAGAGGAGCCGTGCCTAGCCAAAATATGCGCTGGAGCAGGGCACGGGGGGCTGTCGCTTGGGGGCCCGGACGAGACGTAGGCACAGCCCCAGGCAGCAGCAGCGCAGCTGAGAGCAGAGGCGGCGGGCGTGGGGAGCTGAGTGGCGTGGCCCAGCCCAGCCTGTGTGGCCCCAAATGCGACCCCGGGAAGAGCGCACAGGCATGAGCAGCCCCAACGGACCCGGCAGCACTGGCAGTTCCAATATGGGAGCGAGCAAAAGCGAAAAAGAAAGCAAAAATGCAGCGAGACAGAAAACAGCAGCCACTCGGAAAAGGGAAAAAATCATTGTAGCTAAGGTTTTAGGAATAGTAAAATGGTATAATGTTAAACAAAATTAAGGATTTATAACAAGATGTGACAGCCAAGAAGACATATTAATTCATAGAACTGCTATTTAAAAGAATAAACCTGAAAAATACATCCCAAGTTTAGGAGATAGAGAAGTAGTAGAGTTCAAAATTGTGCAACGCAGAAAAGGGTTACAAGCAGCAGAGGTCACTGGGCCTGATGGTGTTTCTGTAAAAGGCAGTATATATGCTAAAAATCGTAGTCATGTTAGACAATATCTCCATTATAAGCCCCCTCTCTACAGTCTCCCTTTCCTAATCCCACCTTTCCCTTTTACCCTATATCCTATTACCCCCAGTGTATTCCCAATCCATTTTTTCACCCATGGTTTCCCTCACAAAACCATGCCTTTGCCAATTGTTTCCCCAAAAATCCCTTTCCAATGCCGAGTGGGGGATGAAGAGGGGGAGGGAAGAAATTAACTATTGTTGTTTAGAGTTCCAACAGGTACAAATGGAAGAAACCCTCTCCTGCCTCAGTTTCCCCACAAAGCATGCCAGAGAGTCCTGTCTCCCTTCTGTCAGCCTTAAGATGTTCCAGAGAATCTGTTTGGACATTTAAAGACTCAGGAGGGTGGCTTGTTTTGTTTTGAAACTGTTCTTGTTATGTTTATCCAGTTGTTTTCTACGTTAAGTTTTAAATCTCTTTTTGTTAAAAATAAGACGGTGAAATGTCCCTTCCCTCCTGCCGTGGGTTCCTGGGAGAGGGGCCCTGGGGGGAGACACGGGGTTTCCCTGGCCCTGCCCTCGTTCCCATTGGTTGTTTTGTGTTCCCCTGGCGGGCAAGGACCCTCGGGTCCTGTGATTGAGCAGTTCCTCGGCAGAGCCCCGGCCATGTGGCTGGAGAAATAAACACCTCTGAAACATCTAGCAAGAATCTGTCCATATGTATGTATTCTTTCCATGGGCCTCGTTGTCTGATACACGTGTTGCAGTTTCCCGGCTGTAACAAGGTTTCACCTCACCGGGCAGAAAAGGATGGCAGAACCAATTGTGAGCTTTAATTTTTCAAACATGTCTGGCCTAGAAATGCTATTGTACATTTTCCACTTCTGGTACTTTCTCACATATTGTTTTGTGCTCTCCAACCATTGCCTTTCTGGGAATTCAGGTGATGTGTGGCTTTTGCAGGCATTTCTTTGCCTAACTTCATTTTTCCAGACATTTTTGGTATCAAGAAAAATAAGTCCCACTCCACACAGACACTTTTTCCTTAAACCTCAATTTCTCCTGGAGCAAGCGTGGATCAGTAGCTGGCCAGGACCACACACAGCTCTTCTAGTATCCCAGACTGATGAACAAGAAAGGGATGGAGGAGACAACCAGCACACTGTGAAGAAAGGAAATCCAGCCATCCGCAGGAATCAGCTGGGAAGCCCTTGCTCAGATCAAAAAACCTGTGAACATTTAGTGAATCTTTTGATAGAGTAAGGACAGAGGAACATGATCTGCATCCTAGAACTGTGTAGGAGAGATCCCTCCTGGCATGACCCCCACTTTGGGCGGGCTGGCATGCCCATTGCTTTCCCTCAGATCCCTTGCAGGTCTCTCCATGGGCCAAAGTCTTGTGGGCAGCCAGGGACACAGGTGGGCACAAACACACTGTGTGTGTTGTGGGCGTAACGAATAAAGAGAATTTGTTATGTGCTCCATCAGATCATTTCCACTAAGACATGATGAATTTTAAGGTCCAGACAGTGGAAGATTTTACTTATGAAAAGACTGGGCAGGATGTCAGTTGGAGCAAGTATCAGCTGATATTAACTGGGAGGAGAACATTATCTCTCCTAATACTATGCTAATTCAAGCCAGATCAAATTTCCTCAGAGACTATGGTGGCAAGCTCAGGCTGCTACAAGAACCAGGAGTATTCATAAGACCAGACTCATCTGACCAGACCTAAATCCTAGAAATACTGCAACCTGGTCAGAAAGTACCTGACTTATTGATGGGGTAGGTTATTGATGGTGCCACTACTGTGTCATCTGCCATTCAGATGTCTGATCCCACATCAGTCCAGGGCTTCAAACCCTTCAACCCTTGCCTCAGTGTCAAGAACCATGAGTCCTGTGTGCTGGAAAAAGCTGAAACACACAGCTCTCTTTCCAGTCAAGTATCAAGGAAACCCTAAATTTGCAACTTTTCAGTAACCTTAATAACGCACAACTTAGAGAAGCTGGGACAGGTCATGGCATTTTGCATCTTAAAATCCATCTGACAGCTGCCCAGTAGGAACTGATAAGGAGTCACTCTATGTGGGGAATAATTTGTTGGTGACAAGAGAAACAGAATTGACTACTTCTGACTCCTGTAGCAGCACAAAAGTTGAGCCCTTTGACTCAAATATCTCTTTATCCATTATGTCTTCCTATATCACCTGAAAAACTGTAGGTCAGTGTGCAACAGCATCTACTCATAGCTGGGTTCACTGTATCTTCAATAACAAAAATGAAAAAAAATAAATTCCCAGCACAAGCACAGAAGCACCAGAACTAATCTTCCGGCAGATGCAAGAGACCGTCAACTAATGTAGGAAATTAAATGTTTAAGGAAATTATAGAATGAAAATATAAACTCTTGAAAGGGAGCCAAAAAACACAAATTCCATCATATATTCAAAAAAACTCCAAAATGGGCCTGAAACGGTGTGGGAAGAGCTGAATGAAAGGCTATATTCAGGCAGCAGCACTGTTTAGCTTACTTTTTGGACCTTTTCCCCTTATTGATGCAGTTGGGAGGCGCTCATTCCGAAACCTCTAATGCCGTCGTGTTCTGGGATGAGTTACTAAAAGCAGCCATTCTTCCACATATGAAAACATTCGATTATTTGCATGTTCAGTGTCTTTAATGCCTCTTTTGTGCCTCTGCTTTTGTGGGAGGAGGCAGATGAGGGATCTTGAATTTCAGCAGTATTCTGATATAAACTTCCTCTGAGAGAGGGGAGGTAAAGAAGAAAAAGTCTTTGCAAGGCTGAAATGGAGTTGAGGAGGGCTGGCTTTCTCGATTTACTTGAAGGGTCTGATGAAGGTGTTATTCAGGATTTGTGGACTGCTGCCAGCCCTGAAGTAAAGACTCAGCTCTAAAGTTGAAGCATTACCTAGCATTCCTTAAGCCATGTGACAAAAAATGCCCAATCTGAACCATCCCAAACTGCTGCTGCAGTGGTACAAATCCCAGCACTGTGCACTGGACAGATGAAGGGCTCAGAAAGCTGCTCCTCAAGCATCTCCACACAGAAAGGGGTGAGGGTATGCAGTGCTAGGCAGGTATTTTGGGGCAGAAAACCTCCTGGCAGGTCAGAGCAGTCAAGTCCAAGCTTCTCTGTGGTCATCTTGGCTCTCTTTTGCATGGGCTAGAAGGTTACAGGAAAGCTGGAGGCACCTGGCCAGCCACAGACATGTTACCAGCATTAGGAAATACTTTAAATACTGTCCAACTGACCTGTGAAACTCATTGCTACAGGACATTACCAAGACTCTGGGAATAAACAGACCGTGGCTTGCTCCTTAGCACACTGGATGACGTTGAAACAGGCTGGAGCTGGGGAGATCCTGCCCTTCTGTAAAGGCAGGTTAAATCTTGGCTAAAATTGCTGCTGAGCTTTGCTGTGCAGAGGGCTAAGAGCTCACAAATGGCCAGTGGCCACAGCTCAGCGGAGAAGTGGTAATTCATTATGCCATGATACTTCAGCTCCTTGTGATTTTCTTCCCATACACAACAAATCTAGCAGGAATCCAAAAGAGAATTGCTTGCACTTATGGCTAACAAGATTAGCTAGTCACAAGAGGCAGTATTAAACAAACAAACAATAAGATGTTTGGAAGAAATAAAATTCCTCAGGGCTTAAACCAGTGAAGGGAGATTAGGAAGATATTTCTCTGAAGTTCAGTTGTTCTCGAACTCTTGTGGTGTGCTACATCTCCTCCCAGGGCCTCCAGCCTGTGCCTAGGGAGTACTGGCATGGGCAAAGCACCGTCCTGCTTCACCTCAGGCAGGCAGGGTCTGCAGAGAACAGCAGAACACCGTGGTGAATCCCACAGTGGTCCATGATTACTCCACAGTCTCTCTGCATCCCACTTTTGAGTGCAAGTGTTTGGCCCTGGAGCTCAGGGTTTACCCATCAAGGTGCTCCCGCAGCTCTGAGCCGCCCTGGTTCTCTCAGTCCCTCTGACTTGCTCGTTTTACATTGGAGTTTTATTATGGGTGACTGAAGAGCCCAGCTTTGCTTTCCCGGGAGAGCAGCACCATCTAGAGCCTCCTCCGATATGTGCAGTCCCCATCTGCCCGCGGGAAGCACCTCCTCCTTCCAGCCACAGCTGAGAAAAACGAGAGACAAAAATAATGTGCAGGTGTTAGGGTAGAAAAGAGAAGGTGGCAGACTGAACAGCACCTCTGGGGCTAGAAAACCTAATGTACAGTCATATACAGCTGGTGAATTGCACTAAAAACAGGTAGGTAGGCTTTGTACTGTTGGAGGGAAAAGGGGTGTGATTTGTAGCTGTAATCTCATTCTCAGGTAGCACTCTCATGTATTTGGAGAAAAAAACTCTTCGGGGGTGTATGATCCTTGTATACTGCTTCCCTGATGTAAAACAGGGGAAACAACCTGGGCAGAGTTGTAAAAGCAGCTGGTGACAGACAGAGCCAGGGCTGCAGCCTGTGGCCACTGCTCCTAGCCAACAGTGGGGTCATTGCTGCTTTTCCAAAGGCAAATGAAGAGGGTCACTGCCTCCAGTGTCTTAAAAACACCCACCCAGTTCAGATGGCACAGGTCCTCCATGCTTCTGGGCACGCAGTGGTGCTCTGCAGTGCTTCCAAGGGCCACTTATGGGGTGAACTTACATCCTGCAGCAGAAAACTTTGGGAAATCACTCTAATGTGCCAGTCGAAGAGAGCAGGACAAACCCAGGTCTCTGGGCCATTCACTTAAGAGTTGGGCTCAATGATCCTTGTGGGTCCCTTCGAACTCAATATTCTGTGATTCTGTGAAATTCATTAGGAAGGGATTTGTAAGACAAAGCTCCGAGATAATGCTGGCAAGCAGAGCATGCCCCATGCTCACAGAGGAGATCAAAAGTGAAAAAAAAGACTTACCTCTGTCTTCTGGTCTGGGGGAAAACCCTGCCTCATGAGCCATCACTTCAAATTCCCTGGGCTGGCCTTTGAAGGACTCAGATGGACAGGGAACCTGGAACCCTAGACACGAGTGTGGGATAGTGTGTGCCTTCCCCAAAACGATCTGGAAATGTCATATCCTCAAAAATGGGTTAGCCAGACACTAAGGTTGGTACAGGAAAGGATAGTCCTGCATGGCCCCATTTGCAATAAATCTGTGTTTTGTTTTGCTGCTTCAGGAGCCATGGACCAGTGAACACAAGGGAACAGAGATTTCCCCCTCTCCTCTGCAGAGAGCAGGACCTGCTGTACTGGCAGCAGCTGAACCAGACCCCACCACCATTCATTAGACAGAGCTCCTGGAAAAGAGATTGCAGCTTGTGGCTACATCCATACTAGAATCCTAGATGGAAAAATACCCTCTCTATAGTCCCATGAGTGTCCACAAGATGCTGGGGCACAACAAAGCAGCATGGGCCAGGAACCGGTTTTCCAAAAGGTGGTGTGGATGGAAACCTCTGCCCCTCCTGAGGAATTGCTTTAATCACTTTAGGGAAAGTGTTTATATGCAGTAGGACACCGCAGTTTTGGGTACCCAGGCAGGGCAACAACCAAGTCCCAGAGCCACAGCTGCAAAAATTCCTGGCAGGAGGGAGCAGAGATTTCCCAGGAGATGTTGAAGTGCCAGGACCACGTGTCTTTGATCTCTTTCAGTGCCTCACTCTCTGAGGCACTGTAACAAGGGACTGTATGGGAATAAATCAGCATATTAATGGGAATGCTAATTGCAGCTGAATCTGGATGGACTAAAATAAACACGTTCCTTAAATTATGAATTCTACAACCCAGTTTGGATCACACTTGGAACAATTAATGAGGGTAACTACTATTTTAAAGATCAACCATCCTTTCAGTGGCTTTGATATTTAGATTAAAGTATAAAGGCAGCTAACAGGACAGGTCCCCTTTTCAATATCACAGCATAAACCAAACCACCTCACTGCAGTGTAGAGGCCACTCGGAGTAATTGAGGTCAGGATAGGGCCCAGTATTTGAAAGTGTGCCTTTTTAACAAGAGGCAGAAATCCACTTCTGTTCCCATTTCTCCTTGGCTGAACAATGCTGCTGGGATACGTAATTGGCATTTCAATGCCTGTGTGCAGTGACCACATTCTTGAAGTGTCTGTAACTATAAGCCATACATATCAGTGTGTATATATATATATATATATATATATATATATGTATATGCTGATTTGTTACCACTCCTCCCTGTGCAGAGGAATCAGGGTGTTACCTGTTATCCCACCCCAATTTCCCCAGCCCAGGATGGCTTCTCAATGGGGTTTTAATACTTCTAGACCTTTTTTTTTGGTGGCTTAATGAAGTTTAAAAGAACGGAAGCATTCCTTCACACACACAGCTTTACACATGGCCCTCAGCCTTGCCTTGCATCTGCCCCCAGTGAAGCCAGTATGAGTCAAAGACCACTCCCTTGGGCCTGTCTCAGGAGGGGATGATTTACAGGCACAGTTATGAAGGTTAAGTATGTCTTACAGGACTCTCTTGAAGGCAAGAGGAGAGGTGAGGAACCAGGTTCTGGATCATCCCCACGTGATTCCAAGGTCTGCTCAGAATAAGCTCCCAGCTCTCATGGTGTCCTGCAGCAGTGAGTTCCACAAGCCACACCTGTACTTGTCACTCAGTCCACTACTTTTTATGAATTATTCCCAGGCATTGGTTATTTAGTGTAGTCTAGCGGTGCAGTCTGCCTCCTCTTGTCAGGCCATCCTCCTGCCAGGAGTTTTTCCTGCCCTTTATTTTATTTATGGTTATGTTCACCATTCTCCAGTACCCCACTGGAGACTGCTCAAGCCACCCAAGTCTCATCTGCATTATGTCAATGCATGATATCAGAATCTGCATTGGCTGAGTGTTTCTTGAGCTGTAGATATTTCCAGTGACAGAGAAGCTGTGATAGCCTTTGGAAATAATTTTAATTAGTCATTATTTCCTATTTTTCTATTGT
The DNA here is from genome assembly GCF_000738735.6 of Corvus cornix cornix. Lineage (NCBI taxonomy): Eukaryota > Metazoa > Chordata > Aves > Passeriformes > Corvidae > Corvus > Corvus cornix. The sequence continues at coordinate 65,891,003 of NC_046334.1, forward strand.
CTGTCCATTAAACCTTGTGTAGATCCCAAAAACACCTCACCCTGGTCGTCTTCAGCCTTTGGCTGCCTGAGATCTCAATCCCAAGAGGTCTCAATGCAAGACCAAATGCTGACCTCACTGGCACAAGAGCAGCATCCAAAGCTACTCTCTTTGACTTCTCCAGAATGCCACTGCTTAGAGGCTCCTCCAAATCCCTCCTTCCCCTCCCCACACATGGCATCTTCTTCATGGCTTTCTGTATTTGTCACAGACACTTCATACCTTCATCCATCCCAAAATGTTTGCCTGGAAAGTAAGGCATTTGATCAGTTTCCCCATTATACCTTATTCTTGTTTCTTTCTGTGTCTTTGTTCAGGAGAAATTGAGTCTGTCTCAGGTGACAACTCAAACCTGAAGATTATTTAATTGTGGCAAACCCAGAGCTATTACAGCATCTTAATCTGAAATATAGCTCTACTAACAGAAAGGCTCAGAGACTAGGTCCAGGAATGCATATACTTCCTTCTACACTGAATTTATTGTGTGTTGTCATATAAAGAGCTGTTAAGTGGAGAGCTAATCTTCTTCTTTAAGGGCGAGCTGTAATGACACTGGGATATGAAGAGGCTGCTGCATATGAACCAGCTGAGTCAGATCTCTGCAGGCCTTCTGCCCCACAAGAGAGCCAGGGAAATTACAGCACTGCTGACATCAGGGTATGAAAATACATTGATTTCTGATTATTCCGCATATCCTGATATTTCTGATTATCTGTGCATACATATGAAAATCTGCTCTGCATTTTCATGTTATACAGGTATAGGCAGAGACTGGCTTTGTTTGTCTGGCAGAGATCTTGTGGCTGGCTGAAACATCCAGGGACCAGAGAGTGCCCAAGGACCCTGGGGCAGTGGTCCTCTGTGGCACTGGTGCAGGTACATGGCACACAGCCCCATGGGGACACAAGAAGGAAAAGGTCAGAGGATAACAGTGGTGCTGGGATGGCTCTGGATTTACCACCACCGATCTAACCTCCTTCAAGGACTCCTTGTGGGGATATTTCAGACAATTATGGAAGTCAGCCCTGCCTTAGAGCATGGGATTGTAAAAGCCAGCTTTGAGTTCTCCCTCAGCCCTTCTGGGGTTTTGATTCATCCCATCCTAAAGAAGGATGCTGAGAAGGTTGAATCCTTCTCTGGAAATGCCTTTCCCTCTCCAGTAACCAGGCAAAGCGCAAGACAACAAACTCATGTCAAGCACGTATCCCCACTTTTAAAGAGCTACATCCACCAAGAGTAACCCTTCCTCATCCTCTGTGAGTGTGAAAGGACCCTCTAGGAGAGAGGGGGAATATGCCAAATTCTGGGTGAGGACCCAAGCCCACAGAGGGTTTTCAGCACTCGAAAGAGTCTTCAGCTGCAAGCCCCAGGCCCAGCAGTCCCCACATGGCTGTGGGAGATGTACACATCACTGCTGGAGGTCAGCAGGTTTCTCCATGCTTCAGCCTCACCATGGGCTGAAGAGCACCTGGTTCTGAGTATGTCACCAAACAGAAACTTCAGCTGCTAAAAAAAATTAAGCAGAAGGACCTCACCTCTTACCATGGCTTCACGAGCTCACCCTGCCACGAGCACAGCTGGAGCGTGTGGTCAGTTGTTTAACCGGGCAAATGTGCCATAAAGTAAATACAAAAAGGGTCAAAAGTAAACAGTACATTTTATAGTTGTTATATTTATTCTGCTGAGGTGTTTTGATACCATATTCAAGGGGAAGAGGGGAGAAGTTCAATCCAGTTAATAGGAGCTGGCTCCACTATAAATATCCTTTCAAAGCTTTGTCAGGCACTGCTATAAAAGGGGATGGCAAGGTGGATAAACACACCAGCTCTTCAATCTTGCATATTTATGTTCAGTTTCACAGCCACACACTGATTCCAGCCCTCTCTAGATCAATGTGCCCTTGGTGTGGGGCTTTGCTCCTCAAGCTGCAACCCCTGCAGTCAAGTGGACAGGTGAGGTTCTCACTCCTGACAATGACCATAAGCTGTCCCTCTGTCATAAAACATCACAGTAGGGCAGAAATACTAAAAACAAATGCATAGTAAGGAAAAACATTAAGATTGGAGAAGGCCTCTAAGACCATCAAGTCAAACCAGTAACTTGACACTGCCAAGTCCACCATTAAACCATGTCCCCAAGTGCCACATCCACAAGTTTTTGGACACTTCCAGGGATGGTGACTCCAACACTTACCTGGGCAGCCTGTTTCAATGCTTGGCCACCTATCCAGTGAATAAATTTTTCTAAATACCTAATCTAAACCTCCCCTGGCACAACTGGAGCCCATTTCAAAGACCAATATACAAAAATACCAGCCACATAAGCCTTTGCTGGTGAAGTTTTCCTCATGATTATTGACATTTCTGCACGAGGAAACACCAGGAATACAAACAGGCTCCCATTTAATTTATTGCAAAAGTAGAGCTTTAAACCAGTGGCACTATGCAGCAAACAAAAAACCTCAAAAGATCTGAAGATCCTAAAAAAATTTAGCCAGGCCCAAGCCTACACAGCAAAGCACAATGGGATTTTAGTTCCATATAAACCTTTACCAAACGACATATAGAAGCCAGTGCCTAAATTATAGCATAGGCCAAGAGAAATATGACAAAAATATGTGAAAGTCAATGGAAATGCACTGGGAGTTGGAGGGCTCGTTGGCTGCTCCCTAAGAAATGGTTTCTTGTGTTTTCAAACGTGCTAAAGAGGCAGCCAAAGAAAACCTGTGGGTTTTCATAAAGAAAACCAATGAGAGTAAATGTCTCTCCTTGGTGCTCTCACACAAGAAGAATTTCACATTCAAAGTCTTGGGATAAATTTTTCACGTCAGGTGTGTCCTTTACCCTTTGGCTGGCAGATGTCCAGCCAGGCTGCCCGCTGGCCAGACCCTCATGCCAGGTCATGTCTAAACAATTCCTAGATGAAGGTTTTAAAGAAGCTGCTGCTGGGCACAGGAGCAATGGGTGTCTGCTGATCCATAAACTACTCACCCCAGATCCTCTGCTCTCCTGGCCAGGTTCAATGGACAAGAGGCACCATGGGCATCCTGGAGCTGTGCATCCACTGATTGCCTTGCCAGCAGCTCTGACTCCCCTTGTGTGGACATTGCATGTTCCCTGCCTTCTCCCACATGCATCCTCTCATTCTCTGAACACCCAGACGTGTAACAAATCTTGGGCAGATCTGCCAGCTGCATTTACAGCGTGGGCTTAGAGCATCAGAGACACCTCTGCATCTTCAGAATGAAGTCTGTCCAGAAACAGAGGGTAAGTGCAGCCACCCCCTACTTGCAGTAACAGGGGTTTGTGTGAGTGATGAGCTGATGCAGGTGAGCTCTGCCCCAAGCAGTCTCCTTCCCACTGACCTCCTGTCTCCAACCACACCACAGTGGGACCCCATCTCCTCCCAGCTGGACCCCCGAAACTTGGGTAAGGCTTTCTTGTAACCCACTGGCACCCCAGGAAGAGTCCTTAACCTGTGCTTAGCACAGAGTCACAGTGCACCTGTGGTGGGAAAAGACCTCTGGAGACCCTCTCATCCAACCCCCTGCTCCAGTTGGATCAACTGGAGCGGGTTGCTCAGGTTGCTGGCACCCCAGCTGGTGTCACCAGCACAAGATGCTCCCATTTGGAGTGGGATCACTCCCTCAAGGAAGCTCCTGGTGCAAGGACTGATCTGCAGCCCCACACAGAGTGGTTCCTCTGTGTGAAATATACAACACCAGTTAAAATCCACATCTTCACCGCAGTTTTTACTCTTTCTTTGGGTTTAAAAAGAAAAATCTCCATTATAAAGATTGTAAGTTGGATCAGTCTGTGCGTCTGTGAGATGTGATGGTGTGGGTCAGACCAGAGACGCTCTGGAGCAGTGTGTTGGTAGGGACACTACTTGGGAAAAAAGCAAACCAGTGCCAGAGCCTATGGGGGAGATGAATTTCTAGAGAAAAAAACCGAACAACTTTCAGACCAATGTGGAAGCAAGCACAACATATATAAGGGGCTGATGATGGGATAAAGAGGAGCAGACAAAAATGCGTTAATTTTACTGCCTCACTGTGATAAAAAAACTGTGAATTGAGGCATTGGAGAATGATGTCCCCAGGTTTGGTTTTTGTTGTTGGGGCTTGGGGTTTTATTTTTTCACTTGAAACCATGGAACGGAGGACAGAATAGAGACTTCTCCACAGTTCTCAGGAACTTTGGCATCTGCATACAAACCAGGAAGCACAAACACTTCCTGACTCGAGAGAGAGCTCTCTGTGGGACCCAAGATTTTCAGGAGGAATTACAGCAAGCAACAAAGCTAGACCTGCAAACAGGAAGGCCATCAGAAATGTCCAGGGAGAGGATGTGATCAACAAACACTGGAGCTGAGCAAGGACAGAGCTTCAAGTGAAGGGAGGCTGGGAATGGGGAAATCATCTGTTGCAGGTCAGTGCAGGGATGTAGAAAAGTAAAAATGTATTTATATTTTGGACACCAGACCTGGGGGAAAGAGTTTTACTTTTTGTCCCCAGTCCTACTTGCCAGAAGTCAGGCAAGGAAAAAGCAGATTTCGTGACTGAGTCCTTGGAATCCTTCAGTATAATGGCAGCTGTCCGAGCAGGTCTCAATGCTGGGTGGAATTAGACAGGATTAGAGGAATTTTCCTTCCAGTCCTCTCCCCTCCATGTAAAGATGCTTTTACTCCAGGACAGGATAAGTCAGGGGAGAGGCTGTCCTGAACCATGGCTCTGAAGATGTGCTGCCTCCCCCATGGAGCAGAGCAGAGCAGGACAGGATGCAGAGCAGGATGTCCCCAGCATCCCAGGCACTGACAGAAGAACCTGCATCCTAAAGAAAACGTGGAGCACCTGAAGGCTGACAGCTCTCTGAACATGTCCTCAGAGATAAATCTCAAAGAGGTGTCACAGAGACAGTCAGGACCCAGCTAAGGATGTCCTAAGCAAGAGGGCAGCCCTAAACTACTGAAACAGTGCAGAGCAACCAAGGACCAGAATGGGGAAAAGGCATAAGGACAGCCCAGCCAGCAGCCCTCACGGTTCAGGTGAGGGACAAACCCATGAATGGATCCAATCCTTTGGCTTCATGAACGTGGATCCATCATGACTCCTCACCCTGCCAAATTCCAGTTGTGAGCCTGGCCCACACAAGAAGCCCAATGTCCCAGGAGCTGCTTCTCAGGTCCCCTCCTCCCCTTCCCAGAGGTGTCTTCTCCAGGACACCTCCCAGACCCCACATTTCACAGCACACAAGCCCAAAGCAGCAGGTGCCCACTTCCCAAGCTCCCCAGGCTGAGCAGCATCGTTCTGCGGAGGAGCAGCAGCACTGCTGTGCTCATCCTACAGCAGGAGTGGGATGGGGCCCTCACCAAGTGCTCCTCACAGCACACGTCAGCCCCAGGACCATGGCCCTGGCACTGCTCAGCCACCCGCTGGCAAAACTAAGGCAGCTCCCTTGTTGGATGGCATGGAGTATTTTAAAGCATATTCAGCTTTTATATTTGACAGTGGCTTGCTATGCACATTACAGTATAAAGGATTTTATTTGTTCCCATTGTTGCAATGTTTATTCCCCAAACTCTTTTAATAGTGGGCTTTTGACAAAGTGTTTCCCCAGCAGTGGGAACTACATACACAGCCCAAAGCAAACACTTGCAAGATAAACATCCTTCACACCCCAGGCTGGTCCTAACCTCTTGGAGCTTGCCATTACCTCCCTTGGAGCAATTCAGCACAACATAATCAAAGTTAAAAATGATATTGTTTGATTTTATTTTTTGTACTTACCCAGTGAGCTTTTATTGGCAGCTACTGCCAGGATCTGGGACTCTGCCAAATTCCCTGGTTATATTGCTCCAGTGTGGACAAACAAAGAAAGCCTATTTAAAAGTTTCTTGGACACAAATAAGGTAAAAACAACAAAACCAAAAAACAATGTGTAATTATTTTTTTCCTTTATGAAGGGTCTCCTTCAGAGTCCTTTGAAATCAGTTCTGGTTTCTACCTACTAAAGTCACCCAAGTGAATTATTTGATATTAATAGACATTCCTGAACCAGAATGTTACAACCAGAGGCACAAAATTCAGAGAAAAAAGGCCATCTACCTTTCCCTTTCATATTATACTTCCTGAGCCAAAATACCAACTTTTGCTCCTTGCCTTTCTCGGTAACATTTGCTGCTTCTAAACACAACTCAAAAAACTTTGTAACTTTGTATTCAAATTATTTAAGCACAATTGTATTATTTCAGAATTATATCATTTTAATTTTTATATTTTTAAAATATAAAAATTTTATATTTTATATTAATTAAATATTAAGGCCCCTCTCAACAAAGAATGCCTTTAGGAGCCTGGATTGATCTCCCTACCTTTGGCATTTCTGCATGAGGGCTGCCACCTTCTCCTGTCCTTTTGCAGGTAATGATCACTCCTGCATGAGTGACACTGTGGGCTCTGTCACCTTGTTAAGGTCACTGCCATGGCACTGGCTCCTTCAGCAGTTAAAAAGTCAGAAACACAAAGGCACTGCTGAATCCACAGCCTGAAATTCATCCCTTTGCACAGCACAGCCCCTCACCCCATATCCTCTACAAGTGGAAGAGGTGGAGAGAGGACAGGAGAGAAAGAGAAGCAGGGAGAGGGACAGAGAGAGAGGAGAGAAGGAGAAAAGAGAGAAAAAAATATCTCTGTTTGACAAGGCTATTTGGCAGTATTTTGGAGCCAAAGTGCCTCCTGTCAACAACACACACAATGTGCTTTTGAAAAAACAGAAATGTACATGTAGTTCCTTGGCAATTGGAAATAACAGTCAATATACAGACACACAGATTTTGGAGCATATGTTTTTGAACTCCCTAGAAACTGCAGCTCTTCCACTTTTTTTTCCAGGTTGCCTCCAATTTGTTATGCAGAGGCAGTCACTTGCTAGTGTGCACAGTTCTGAGTCACAATAAAGAATAAGGAAAAAACCCACCCTCTCTCCCAGCAGAGGGCTTAAAAAAAAAGCTTCTTGTTTCCTTACCAGTGGCTTCAAAAAGGAGATTAGGGAGTAAATAAAATCCCTGTTTTGCTTCTCCCTCTCACTCAGCAAGTTTGTGTCTGAGAGAGCCTCTTAGAACTCATTTAAGAAGCTTGAAAATTCCAAGTCTAAGTAAAATTCAGGTCATTTGCAAGAATTTCTTGGTCTTGGGAAACATCTGAAATCCTACCTGTAATAGAAAGAAGGAGCTGAGCTAGACCATCTTCCCCACCTTGACTCCACCCTGGCTCAGCAGGCCCACCTGCACGAGGACTTGTGTTACCTGTGGACATCAGGATGCCTGGATGGGAGCCTCCTGCCAGAAACTGCCTTTGCCCACGGACACCCTGCACTTTGGGCAGCCTCAGAGACATGGGGACAAGGGCTGGAAACCCCTCCTGCTGCAGTTCAGCTTCCTCCACTCCTGGAGAGAGACACCCCAGCACCTGCAGTGTCTGTGCCCCAGAACACACACGGCTCTATGGGCTTGCTCTGTGCCTCATAAAGATACTGCTGTCTTATTCTAGCAAGGTGGGTTTAATTCCCCTTATTTCTGTGCAAGAAGGTGTTGGCCTTCATTGCTTTTGTCAGGATGGATGTGATTAGGAAGAGTGGAGGGAAAGAATTGAGACTTCACCCCACTGAGCTCATTATTATTGAGATGGTGTTGTTTTCTGTTGGTGCTAACGCAGTCACCCAGGTTTTGCAGTGGGAATAAAGCAAGTTGACAGTGCACAGTCTGACAGTCAAGGCAAAAACCCCCTAAATCCTTAACACACCTGGCTGCAGGTGGTGTGGAAATGCTGCCTTGTAATTTGCTCTGTCTTTTCTTGATTGTCACAAATTCCCAGCTCAGATCCCTCTTGGCACTCTAGTGTGGACCTGGAGACACACTCACTGCTAACCCAGGAACCCACAGCCCTGCCTGAGCCACATCAGAGGACCTGGAACTCGAATTGGCCCATCCTGTTAATTTCTCCTGCAATTTTTATCACCTATAAAGCCCTTACCTTTATATTTTACTGATTGTTAATCAGACCAAAACACAAGCTGCAGTTCATTTTACTTGAAAGAATGCAATTTTAAATCCCTTTTATCCATTTCTTTAACATCATCTGGATTTCACAGCCACAAATCACAGCAAAATCCAATTGAAAGATGCAGTTTGAAGTAATTGCTTTGTTGGTTGGCAGGAGGATAAAGTTCCTATAAATAATATTCTTTACAATGCTGAGAAAATGAACATTACTGTGAGCACAGAAAGTAATTAAGCGCACAGTAATGTCACACTTGGACAGGCAGTACAGCCAGCCTAATTCCTTGTCTAGAGCAATCAACCTTCTTTGATCTCTGCCCATCCATGCAAATCAGCTGAAAAGCACCTGTCACCCATGCAAAGTGCTTTCCTGTCAGTGGATCAGAGGTCCTGTTTAGCTGTGTGTGCTGGTTTTGGCTGGGATAGAGTCTGTTTTCTTCACAGAATCATCTATGGGGCTGTGTTTTGTGCTGGAAGCAGTGTTGATAACCCAGGGATGTTTTGCTATTGCTGAGCAGGACTTAGACAGAGCCAAGGCCTTTTCTGCTCCTCGCCCCACCCCACCCACGAGGAGGCTGGGGGTGCACAAGGAGTTGGGAGGGGACACAGCTGGGGCAGCTGACCCCAGAAGACCCAAGGATATTCCATACCATATATATGGCACCATGCTCAGTACATGGGGAAGGGGGAAGAAGGAGGAAGGGGGGGATGTTTGGAGTGGTGGCATTTGTCTTCCCGAGTCACGGTGACGTGGGATGGAGCCCGGCTGTCCTGGGGATGGCTGAACACCCTCCTTGGGAAGTGGTGAATTAATTCCTTGTTCTGCTTTGCTGCATGCACAGCTTTTGCTTTACCCATTAAACTACCTGTATCCCAGCCCATGAATTGTGTCACTTCCACTCTTCTGATTCTCCCTCCAAACCCACTGGAGGGGTAAGGGAGCAGCTGCGTGGGGCTGAGTAGCCAACTGGGGTTAAACACCACAACAGGATTTCTGGGAGCTGGTGAGCCCCAGCGGGGCTGTGAGGGGCACTTCACATCCCTGGCAGTGCAGGGCATGGGCAGCTGAGACCAGGCTGCCTGACAGTACCACTGCTGTTTTGTAATGGGACCTCTGAGATAAACTTATCAGCACCTGCCTGTGAACCACTCTACTCCAGAGCACACAAAGATTTTAGGATATCACTTGTAGGGTCAAGAACCTTGGCTACCTGTACTCAGGAGACTGTTGGACCCTGACTAATTGCAAAGCACTAAAAGTTACGCAATTACTTCTCATAGAGGGCCTCTTGAATGATTTAAGGTTCTTGTGCAAGGGGGGAGTAGTCAACTGTCTGAAGCCAGGCTCAGCCTCAGAGATCCCCCAACAAAGACACCAGGGACCAGCAGCTCCATCTCTACATAACACTTGCCACGAGTGGCATCTTGCCCAGCCAGTGCTGCGATAAAAATGAATATTAAAAACACCCTTCTCTGTGCTTCCCAACAGACAGATGCACACATCATGTGTTGCTGATGTCCCAGGAAGCTTCGGCAAAACAGCAAGAGGTGAAACCTACAGATATCTGCATATACATACAGACACAAGTATATCTATATATATACATAGGGGAGCAGAGAAAGACAAAGATGCTGCCAGCATTTCCAATTGCAGATCTTTTCCTTATCAGGTTATCATAGATGCTCAGATTATTGGATCTAATCCTGGAAATTAAGATTAGGTACTCCTAAATCCAAAGGGCTCTGGGAGCCTCATTTCTTTCCAGATGGGACTCTTCCTCTCTCAGGAGCCAGCCAAACACAACTGATGTTTACTCTCAAGTGTACACAGATACTTCCTAATTTTTTTTTCCTGTGTGTGTGGTCTGAATGGACATAATCTTCTCAATCCATACCAAGGACAGTTCATGGTACATTCACACCTCGGCCAGCTATTTATCAGTCACACACGTTTTTTAGTCACCTCATTCCACATCACCAGCTGGTGTCACCACAGCATCCTCCTTTGGCCCCTGAGCTCTGTCATTATCCAAGTGCTTTCCCAGGGCTCCTCAGAGGGGCTTTATGGTAAAACAGGACAACAGCACTTGGAAGAATGAATTACAGATCCCTGCCAGACAAACAGACTCCAGGCTGCACTTCACATAATTGTCACTGCAGGGACCTCAGGCTCCAGAAGGAGGTTAATAACTCTCACTACTTGTGTTGAGTCACTCCAAGCACTGAAATATCCTGAGCTGGAGTGATGGATTTGTCAGTACCAGCTGCTCTGGCCTCTGCAAAGGGATGCCCATGAGGTGCTTCTGCCTTGCTCAGGGTCCTAACAGCAACCACACCTTACAAACTCCTTAAAAGCATTCATTTTACAGAAAGCATGGAGCTGTTTCCACTTTTATTTTGAAACATCACATTTTTCTCATTATAAACAAGTGATGTTTTACCACCTGCTCTAAGAACAGACACAGCTCTTACACTGCTTGTCACCTGAAAAATTTAGATCAGGTTTCTCTTTGGAAGGGGGAGTTCTGGGCATCACCTACATTAAAGAGTTAAATCCACAGCAAATCCACCAGCCCTGATGTCCCAGATTCCAGTGATACTAGATCTGGTCTGGAGGCTTCAGATTTGGGACCCAGATATGAGTTCTATCATTTGGAAACCAACTGCTGATCAAAACACTGTTTTGGAAAGGATTTTATTTATTTACAGAACTCTCCATAGAAACTGCAGAAGAGATTTTTCAACCAGATGTGATGCTTCATTGTTAATTAGTTCATCTATTGGAACAACAGCTTTCCTATCATGAGATCTGGGTAGCTAAAATTTGAAGTGCTAGCTCCAGGCTGCCCCTCAGATGGAAAATATTAGCTACACACTCAGCTTTTGGAACTGAAAACCTCAAGTGTGTGGCATAAAAGCAGCAGACATTGTTAATCTCCAGACACCTCAGTGGAAAAGAGAGGTGCAGAGCACCAAAGTGGTTTCTCCAAGAGCATATTACTACTCAGCACTCAGATCCCCGTGCTCAAATTCTCCTCCCATCACCTAAATCATTACACCCTGCAATGAACTAAACCCCATCTTTGCTGCAACATCCAATAAACAACATTATTGACTGATATAATGGATTATCTCCAGTGATTTTCTGTATCTAAACTCTGGGGGCCAGGGTCAATACCAGGAAAAACATCAGGGTAGCAGCCCATGATGCTGTGATTGGGAAAACAAAGCAGTCATTGCATCCCTGTCTCCTCAGTTTAGGAGCCAGGCTGGATGTATTTTTAGACCAAAAATTACGGCTCTTCCAACCCAAACATAGTTCTCCCATGTAATACCAACAATGCCTTCAAACAGAGCAGTGAAGCATGGTGCCATGACCATAAATAAAATTATCAGCTGTCAGGCACAGGCTCTCACACAACTCCTCAGTGTAAGCCAGGGTAACACTTGTCACTTGCATCCCAAGCACAGGCCAGTTGGCTTTGCTAATGGAAAGAAAGGCAGGGGATGGTGTTTAAAATGCCAAGAGACAGGCAACCAATGGAAGTTTCTGCTTATTGAAATGTTGCATAACTAGCTTTCCCAAAAATGTTCAATTCCTGGGTCTACCATCCATTGTTGGTTTGTTTTGGTTTGGTTTTGCTTTTTTATTCTTTAATGACACCTGTCCTTTAAACTGGAGACATGAAATTCATGGGAAACATTTGGATTTCCTCCCCACCTGGCCTTGACTGGCACCTTCCTGAGCTCCAGGAAGCACAGCCTGTTCATACTGGCTAATATGTGCTGCTTGATCCCCAAAGCTTTCAGTTAGCTTTGTTCTCTTTTGAGCTGGTGCATTCCCCAGAGGAAATAATGGAGAACTGGCTTGAAGAACTTACACAAAAGGAAATGGGTTCATCAAATTTGACACACACATTCACTTGTGTTGGGAGGGGGGGATATAGGTTCTTGATTTGGAGAAAAAAAAAATTGATATGGCACTGAAGAGAAGAAATGAAAAAGTAAAAAGTAAAGCAATTAACTGGGCTGCAGGATGCAATATTGCTTAGCAAGCTTGGAAAACAGAAAAGAAAAAGTTTAAATGACTCATTAGCTAATTCAGTGCCATCCTGCACCATTTCCTCCAGAAGAATCTGAAGTCAACCCTGGCATTGTACAAAAGTCACCAGCTTTGGGACTGAGGTGATACAGAAGCAAGTATTGGAAGGGTTTGAAAATCTTCCCCGTGTAGTCTTGTGCTGCAAGTCTAAGAGGATTTAAAGAGATGGAGGGAGGAAGATTCACCACATTTGTGTCCCCAGTGGCTTTTTCTTCAAGCCAAACAAGCCATACAACACCACTGAGCACACGTGGTGGCACAACATGTGTCAGCCCCACTGAACAGCCACAGCTGCTTCTGGGCCACTGCAACCTATCACACACACGGGCAAGCCAGTCCCCAGCTCCAGCAGTGCTCTGACACGGGACACCACCCGAGGGACTCTCCCCTTACACAACGAGAGCCAGGACAGGCTCCATGGAGATGAATAAAGTTACACCACAAACCTCTTGAGGACAGCAGAACTTTGTTGTGAAACCCTCTCACAACAAGGAGAAAAAAAAAATCAGGGTTTGATGTTGCAGCGGGGATTACTGCAACGTGCATAAGGCAGCGAGGCCCGTGGAAAAACAGGGACTGATTTCTGTCTTACACATGTTGCAGTAATCCCCACTGCAACAGTTTGACCAGATTCTGTCTGCAAACTACGAGAGAGACTTTCAAACAGCAAAGACATCACCAGCAAAAATCTGGCAGCAGGAGCTGAAAAGTAAATAGCTGATGTAAAATGCTTTTAATTTTACATGTGCTATCATCAAAAATAGGACAAAACTCACAAGCTAAAGTCAGAGTTTGATTCAGCCCTTGCCTGGTTTCCATTTCACACCAAGGTGACTCTGTTGAAATTCCTTCATGTCAAACTGTGACATTTCTTTACATACTCTGTGCTGTCAGAGCTGCACAAAAGGACTGGAAAATTGGTCAGAGTACAACTCACTGACTCTAGAATCAATCTGGAGAGATTCCCTGACTCCAAAGAGGTTTAAGCCACAATTTCTGAACGACAATCTTTAACTGTGCAGGAGACTGAAGTCTGTTCTTGGACCATAATGAATGTCCTGCTGAAAACTGGTTTTGGCAGAACAGGAGTGGAAATAGCTGGGAAGAAGGTTCAGTACCTTTGATCCACCTTAATCAGCTCTAAGATTGAATACACCCTCTCCTGTACTTCAGCTGGAAACAGGCTGTCTGGAGCAGGAACTGTCATCCTGTTTGTACAGCACCTGGGAATTTTTCATATAAGTAATAAATAAAACTAAGTGAGCAGAGGCACCAAGCAGTATCACTTTTCCCTCCTATAACCTGCTTGCAGGTTCACATCAGTAAGTAAATGGCAATAAGGCAAAAACCAAGACAGCTTAATTCTTATTTTAGTAAGCAAACACTAACTAATCCCACTGAAACACATGTGTATTTTCCACACAACATTTCACACAAATTGATTAACATGTATTTTGGCACCTCCATTTTATGCTGTAAAGGTGAATTCTTCTGAAGAGGACTGTCCAGTATTAGAAGGATAGTAACAATTCTTTAAAATAACAAAAGTAACATTTGACAATGGTTTTAATGTAGGAAGTACACTAAATTCTTACAGACAGTGTGAGTGTTAAGTTGGAGGTACACATTGCACCTGCAGAGAAAGATAAACCATCCTTTCTGAGCAGTTTAAAATGCAGAGGCCTTCCCTGCCCCCAGCCTCTGGAAAGGAAAATAGTTATCCAAGGCAATGCCTTGAAGTTAAGCCTCAGGGACTCACACATAGAAAAGCTGCTTACTCATCCTGCTCGGTTCCCTGGCATTTTATAGCCATATCCATTCAAGCATTCATTTCCATGGATTATCAGTGTTCTTGTAGGTACTGACACAATCAGCAAACAGGAGAGCCCCGGGCAGATTTCCCAGGCAGGGGTCACAGATTACAGTAGGAATGTAGTGTGCTGTCTTTCCATGTTACACTGAAGTACAATTTCCAGTATTTAATATCAACAGGCAGTAACTGGCCTCACAAGGTGTAATTCTTAATGAAACTTTTGATATCAGACAAGAATTGTCAGGCACCAACACAATCATAGCACCTGTATCCAGGCATGCTGATCTCTACTGGCCTTCTGTATTACCGCCATCAAAACACTGGGGATGGTGGTGCTTGTACAGCTGTTATATTCGAGAAACAGAAGAAAATAGGTTGAACATCTCTCACTTCATCCAGCAAACTGGACCAGAGATATTATGCATAAATAACAGAAAGCCAGAGTGAAGAGCAGAAAGCCATTTTACCCTGAAAGAATAGAGGAACATAAGGAAGAGCCCAGCGCTCCCTGACGTAGCAGTTTCCTAAAGGTGCACACAGGTTGTGTAACACTTTGGCACCTGTAGCACTAAACTCCAGACAGCATTTATCACTATTTACAGTTTACTGGTTATCATACATCACTGTGCAGCTCTTTATCCTTTCCAACAGGAATCCATAAAAACACTGTTCTTATTGGCTTTAAGCTCAACTAGAGAAGGACAAACTCCAGCTCTGCAATGTGCTGAAGCACCACTCAGAAAACCCCGTATTTCAAGGAGCAGCAGCTACATCTTGTGGAAGTATTTAGGATTGCAGGTTTATTTATCCCTGACAAACCCACCTTCATCCCTGAAACGTTCTGCCCTTTTCCTACCCCTCTTTTTATGCACAAAGTGAGCCTGCACAACACAATGATCCATCATAAAACAGCAGTTTCAATCAGTCACTGCCCTTTCCCCCAGACCAGTCTGGCTCATCACACCACAGAGATGATCCAACACCAGAGCAAAGCACAGGTCTGGCCTCTGGGGCTGAATGCTGGACCTTTCCTAATTGTAGCCTAATAGTAGCAGCAACTTCAGTGCCAACCTCTTGTGCTGCCCAGAGAATTTGTGGATGCCCCACCCCTGGAAGTGTTCAAGGCCAGGTTGGATGGGGCTCTGAGCAACCTGGTCTAGTGGAAAGTGTCCCTGCCCATGGCCAGGGATTGGAATGAGAATCTTTGAGGTCCCCTCCAAAACATTCTATTACAAATTCAGTAAAAATCAGTTTCCATAATTATGGCATCTCACAAATTAGACCAAGTACAAGACTTCTCATCAGCATGGTTGCCTATTTATAAAGAAACAGCCCAAGGCAGTCTGGAGTAATTCCTGAAATCTGAAGTTGAGGCAGGGGGTAGTAAACTTTGGTTTTGTACACTCTGTACTATGGCTATTTTTTCTCCTCTGCCATTTGCCACTTTCCTAAGATACAAGTTGAAAAATACAGCCCAACTTCTACAAGAGCCAGGCATTTAATATCATCGCCACTGCTGTCACCCTCTCATGTTTGTGATTTCTGCACTAAGAAAACCCCACAAATCATGAACCTGAAGCATGCTAATTAACTAGCTTTGATCTGTAGGGTGTTCCTGATACCTACACTCAGGAGTAGCTGCCTCAGAGGAGTTGACTGTGAACTCTGAGGCACTGCTACTCATTTTTCCACCTGCCCTGGCAGCCTACCCTAATTTAAGGGAAGGGCTCCAAGCACAGCTCAGCACTCAGCAGCAACAGCCCTTTGGAGGAAGATGCATCTGTGAGTGAGGGAAGTGAGGGAATAACCTCCCAGGTAATTTTAGGAATCAAAAGTTGTAGCTTGCACTAAGACAGTCCTGCTGATGGCTGTTGGGTAATAAATCAGTTGAGTAATAAAAGTTTATCCAAGATGTCTGCTGTTGCCTAGAGCAGACTTCATCATAACCTGTGACCTGCAGCCCACAGCTCTCAAGGCTTTCCATTACAGGCAGGGCCAGTGAGATTGACTGGAGATTTTAAAGTCAGTAGTGTCAGACAGACTAATGACATGGAAAACCCCAGAGAGATAGAGAGAGAGAGCAGCAGACAATCAGGCCTGCCATTAAACCTCTGCTTAGTTATCTGCAAAAACAAAGTCACTCCAGCTCCCCTTAATAATAAAAAACCCAAAAAAACAAATCCACAAACCAAAGCCAAAGTGAAGTTCCAAATATTTTTACATTACTATATACTTTATACCATTTGTGCAGGTTCAGTTTTATTTCAGTCTTGTAACTCTGGAATGCCTCAATTTAAGTGAGAGAGCAGGCAGTGCAAAATAGAGACATGGCCCATGGCAACCCTCCCCAGCACAACCAGGTCACAAGAATAGAACTCTGAAGTTCTTACACAGGGAACAGACTGAAGGTACACTGATTAAAAGTTTCTCCTTTGAGCAACATGGGAAAATGTTATGGAAGACATTGTTACTTACTGGAAGCAGCAACTGAACTTAATACATGTTTCCTACAAAAGATACAGCCAATCATATGAAAGACAAGTGTGAATCAAGTATTTTATTTTTTCCCAACATACATAAAAAAGTGAGTGAACACACAAGACAGCAAGTCAGAGAAACTAAACATATTTACAAGACAGTTACGATATCAATTTTTTTCCATCTTCGAGATCAAGTCATCACAGATTTTTGTTAATTCATCATTTTCTTTAGTCTGTGGAAGAAAGAAAAAAGTGAGTTTCAGGTATGTCCAAACTATGTTACAACCTTGTGAGCAAGTTGAAAGTCCTGTTCACCAATACATGGAATAGAAAGTCCATTTACATGGTAGTGGCTAATGCAAATGTAATGTAAAGGACAGTCTACTATGCCAAAGGTCACATGGCATCCTTAGGAGCCTCAGGAAATGAGCCAGAATCCACTATACTCTTTCTACTTCTTCCCCAGACATTTCCATAATACTTGCAGACCAACTGATCCAGGAAAACAAGACTTTTGGGACTCAAAGCCTTTGTTAGGTACACCAAAATTCAAGACAGGGACAGTTTTGCTTTTAATCTTCACAAGACAGACTCTGTAAAATGATGCCTTGACACTTTTACTGACATGTGACAACTTCCAGTTTGTAGAATTCCTTATAGAATGTTTAAACCATTTCTTAACAAAGTGTTACTGTATCTATGACAAGACCAAACTTAGTTCTGTGTTAAATGGCTTCTCTCATCTCTCCAGTTACAGGCCTACTGTTTCCTTAGCTAGGCAAACTTTAGCCCTAAGACTGAAGACTCACAAATATGGTTTTTTTCCATAATAGGAATGTGTCAGCATTATCCATTTTTGAGTCTTTAATGCTGGCAGAGACAACAATGATGCAGTAAAACTAACAGCATGCATCTCCAGCAGTGACTTTTAATCCTCAAAAGTCTTATTCCTTTGAAGGCTTCCAACAAAGGAAACAGATGCACCTTTACAAAGCATTCTGAGACTTTACCTATCCAATAGGAAACAATATAAAGTACAAGGATTAATGGCCTGAACAATACTGAAAACTTGAGTCACATACAGTTAAATATATATTAGTGCTAACAGCTTACAAGTCATGTTCATGAACAAGCTGAGCCAGACAGTTATTCAAAATTTATTCCCAGATTCTGCTCTGCATCATGTGTAACTGTTAATCACCATCTCCTTCTGTAGTTCAGGTAACCTCCTGACAGTAGCCCAGACTGGTTTGGGAACAAACCTTGTGCTCCAAGAAAAATCTAAACATACAGACAAGTCCTGACATGACAACTTGTGTCTTAGGTCTCAATGCCTAATTCCCAAAGCCTGCCAGGACAGCAGCCATCAAAACCAGTACAGTTAGCAAGGCTCCTTCTAGCCCTGGCACAAGGGAGTTGCTGACCTAGTCTAAGGCAATAGCTTGAAGAGACTCACCCAATGGCACTGTGACTGACCTTTTGTTCAAGGCTCCTCTCTAAAGACTGGATCCTCATCTGTTCTTTGCGCAGGGTGGCTTGAAGTGCTGCAGTCTCTGATTTTGCTTTGCTGCGAACCTGGGCAATTTCCTCATTGGCTCTGAAACAGGTGCAAGATGGTGTTTACATCCCTTCAGACAGCACAACAAAACTCTTCACAGAATCACACTAGATGATTGTACTTTGGATTAATCACCAAATGAAACATGTCTAAGCCAAGTTTTGGCACTATTGAACCACATTCTGCAGCAACTGTGAAAACTATATATTTCACTCCTGGCACTTGACATGTTACTTACTGCTGCAGCTTTTCTTCAGCATGTGCTTTGAGTGCCTGATATCTCTGCTCCTCTTTTTTAATTCTAGCCAAGTAATCTTCTGCACATTTCTTCAGAACTTCTTCATTCTGTCCCAAAACCAAAGAAGTTTAGTCAGCCTTTTATGATAGTAGTTGGAAGAGTCTCTCCACTTGACAAATGGGCTATTTGACTACACTTTTAAGCAGCAGTATTTGCTCACTGGAGTAAGAAGAACAACTGTGAAGTCCCACAGGCCTACATGGACTAAACTGCCTCCTTTCAACTATCTTAACTTTGCAAACATTTATTCACCATATTTCCCCCAATACACTACTTAGTAGCAAACTCTAGTAAAGAAAGTCACTAAAACTACAGTCACTAATTGGTTTTGTTTGTTTTGCTTTGATTTTTTTAAAATCAGCTTTGTATTAAGTTGCAATTGTCCCAAAAATACCTAGAAACCCAACTTCTAAGAACCCATGGAAAGATTCAGCCCTGATGTAAACAAATCCACCACTAACAGCAAGAAAATTACCTTGGTAGTCACACTATGAACATATTTTATTAGCTATTGTAGGAAGTTGGAACTGTTCAAAACAGGTGCTAAGACTTTACTAATTGCAGGTCTTGAATTTAGGAACTGTGTTTCCAAGTGATGCTTATCTCTGTGCTACAGAAAAGGCTTCTGAATTTAGAGTGGAGCTGGAGGGGACACAAGATGAAGGAAGCCTGATATCTCAGTAAAGAGGAAATTAAAGTTGTAACAGACACTATGCCTGTTTCTCAAACCTAGACTACCATGGAACTCCTAACAGGCTAGTTTATAAGTTTTAGTAAACAGGGACATTAAAGGATAACTGAATGAAAAAAAATCTGAAGGCACTTTTTTAAGCACCAACTGAATCAATTTCAGGCAGTAAGAAACTATAGCTTATACTCATTAGCTTCCTTCCTCCAGCCTCTGAAGAGGCTGCAGAATGAAGGCTTGACATTAG
Organism: Corvus cornix cornix; assembly: GCF_000738735.6. Lineage (NCBI taxonomy): Eukaryota > Metazoa > Chordata > Aves > Passeriformes > Corvidae > Corvus > Corvus cornix. The sequence goes on from NC_046334.1 coordinate 65,910,286, forward strand.
CTTTAGAAAAAGCCCACAAACATCTTCGTAAAGAGCACTCAAACTATTATTCTGATTTATAATTGCAAATCCTCTTCAACGTCCATTCAATATGATGTAGGGGAAACAAGCTGCTCTCATGCAGCAGTTGCTACATGAGAGTATCTCTATGATTAACAAAAATTATGTGTTGCAGCAAAAAACAGCTCACTTCTGAAGAAACTTTGCCTCCTAACAGCTAGCATTATCTTACTTCAAGTCAGTCACTAAGTACAACAAATCAATAGTCTTTTTATAATCTTTTATTTAAAGAACTTAGCACCTGGTTTTACAGGTAGTCCCTATACTACCTAACTAATGGCTGCTCTAGAAATTTCATCATTTCCTCTCCACTAAATCTCATTTATCTTGGAAGGACATTATTTGCATTAAATCATCTTACTCTGTGGTAACCCTCTAACGCATCTTTCTGTTTTTCAAGTCGTTTGAAGAGTTCAGAGAAAGACTTCTCCATAGAGTTCAGATCTGAAGTAGCTTGCTGATTCTCTTCCATCAGCCTCTGTATTTCTTTCCTTGAGGCTTCCTTCTGCTTCTGAGCATCCTCTAGAGAAAGCAGAGTTAACCCATGATAGTTATTACTTTAGAATAAAACTAGTTCCACAGTACAGAGAGATAACCCCCACACCTTCAATTCTTCCTCCTACAAAGGTTCATAACACAGCCTCTCACTGGAAAGACACCATTTCTGTCTTGCTTTCAAGAAGTCTGTCTTTGTCTCTATTTGCTACATATTACCTCACATCAAACTTAAGGCCATTAAACACAATGACAGTTGCTTGCCAAATGCATTTTTTTGCCTGCACTGTAGTCAAAATATTCCACCCTAGTTTACTGTAGCAGGAGCCTCAAATGTTGTGATAGAAGCAAGGAATCCAAAAATATTTTTCATTCAACATACACAACAGCTGGAAGATCTGGAGGAGACTGGGATAACAAGTCAGACTAGCAGAGCAGACTTTCAGGACAGGTTTGTGTTAGCACACCCAAGCTGTGTTTCCCATAGTCTTAGAGAAGCACAAAGGAGTGGGCACAGATGTGCCTATTCAGCTTTGAGCAAAGAAAGTACACCTATACAACAAGAGTTTCACAGTATGTCTTCCCTAGTTTTGAAGTCACAAACTTGACTAAAGCAAAAGGCCAGATCTGTCCAGCAAGAACTTCTAGTGATATCTCACCACTTAAATGATGCCAGATAATAAACAATTAAACAGAAAGTGCTGACAACTGGATCTGCAGTTTTAATTAACCAACAGCTCAAACTCCAGTGTGTTCATGCCTGATTCAAAAAGTCATCCTTACCTACCAAGTGACATCATGTCTATGAATATGCATAAAATTGTTAGTCAACTTTGTCTTAAACCTTACACTAATCCTGCACTTGAAATATTAATGTCAGAGATGAAAGAGTACTACCCTCATTTAGTAACTCCGGGCTAAGCATGCTCCAGCCCCCCAAGACACTCAACGTGTAAATATGGAACTTACCCATAACTTGTGTTATTGTCCGTTCAAATTCAGCAACTATTTTTCTACAAACCATGAAAAAGAAAAGTTGACCATAAGTTAGAAAAAGTATCAGGAGTAAATAAGTAGATATAAAAGTCAGGACAGATTCATACCCCATTTCCTTGTATTCCATATGAAGCTTATTATACTTCTTACTCCATTCCAGCTCTTTCTCTTGAACCTTTGAGGGTAAAAAGGTAAGTTTTTATTTTTGCACAAAAAGAGATAAAAGATTTGATACTAAAAATAGTCTGAAGGGCAACTTTGATATACTTTTAATACAGAGAGAGAAATAATTTCTAATTGCTTAACAGAATCTAAATCGTTTCATTACAAACTTGACTTAAATAAGATTTAGATTAATACATAGATCTTGCATATATGACTCCCAGCATATTACCAGTATCTCTTCAAGTGACAAGATCAGAGCCAACTCAGCCAACCAACCTCTTGGCTTCTGTTACTCAGTGTCTGTGTCAATCACTATAACTTCCGAGAGAACACAATGGGCCAAGGAACATTCTCTCAAGTGACACATATTTCCCTCTTATTTACAAGGCAGACAAAAAAAAAAAAAAAAAAAAAAAAAAAAAAAAAAAAAAAAAAAGCACTTCACAAACCTGCTAATCTTAACACATGAGAGAACAAATACCAGAAGCTTATTCAAGACCAAACTGCTGTTTGAAATAATTTATATTCAACACTAAATTAGGAAACATGGAAAGGGGAGGATAAAAAGATGCCTCAATTCATTTGAGAATAATCATAACTATTTCACATCAGCTGAACTGAAGCAGAACTCACAGTAACAGTAATGGAATTAAGCAGCACAAATACTTTTTGCTAAACGCTTCGTGCAACATCCTAACAGCGGCCTCAGGACAAAGTTACATTTAAGAACTGTAACACAGCTGACTGCAGTGCAGGAGGCCTTCAAAGACAAGAGGCCCAAAATACATAAAATAACCTGGAATTTTTTAAAAAAAAGAAAGTGAAAGCACATGATTACTGCTAATTCTGTCCCAAAACTGCACAGTAAACTGTAGCACACCGATTTTTCAGTATTTATTTTAGAGCAAACTCACTTAAAATATATTCAGATGAGAGGAAGCAGGACACTAGTGAAAAAAGAATGCACAACCTATAAAGAGAAGTAGCGATAGCTAAGCTAGAAAAAAATGTTACAAAACATTACAAAAGCAAAAGTATGAGAAGATGGAAACAAGTTAGAAACTTGCACTTGTAAACTCAGAAAGGGTTCAGTAGACCCCAAAAAAGCAAGCTTTCATAAGTGCTGTATTTGCTCACAGGGAAAACAGGTTTTCCCTTTCCTCCTACTCTTGAGTTGTTTGAGAGAGGGGAAAAAAAAAAAAACCCCTGAAGTTTAGTCTATCTTCCTTTCAGGTTAATATTGTAATTCCAAGCCTTTTTATTTAAGCAACACAGCTGGAGTCATCCAGTCACAACTATAACGGTGTTTGCAGGTTTAAAATAGTTCTTTCAAACAAGAAAGTAGAGCAGCACTTTTAAGATATTACAAGCTTTACCCCCTGCTATTATATAGATTCTTAGTTTTAGATCAATGCACTAAGAGCTGTCCCCTGTCAAAGCCACATCTGTTTTCCTGTACTAGATAATATGCTGGGCAAAAGTCGTCACCTAAATGACAAAGTAAAAGCTACTCCTAGAAAAGCCACTGTCTCTGTACTCTAAAACAAAAGAGTAACTTAAGCAGCAAATAATCATAGGTCATCTTTGTTTGGTGTCCCTATTGTCACTGCCTGCAGTACAGCAGTCAGGAATTTTGAAAGCCACATTTTTTACTGAAGTGATACAATTAGTTTAAGGACACTTATGCTTCCATACTCCTCTTACGTTATCTAGTGTTTGTGAAGTTGCATACCTCAGAAGCCATAATGAATCAAGTACTCAAATTTTTAAAATGAGTGGATATATAAATCATCTTGCATCTGTCAGAAGATGGGCTTTTAAAGGCAATTTCTGTAATTACAGAACAGGCTTAAAATCTTACGAACTACTTCTTCCCTCCTTCACTAATGTCCTTCTCCTCTAGAGAGAGCTCCAGATCTCACCTTCACTTTATTAGCTGGATATATTGTTGTGCATTCACATCCCACAAGAAAAGATCTGACCATAGCACTGAGTTGGCACTGCAGTTTTATCTGGTTTTTGGAAATTACATAAGAAGTCACTCTCTTCCATTGGTATGAAAATGTATTTTCTGCCTGTTGAATTAGAAGTATCCAGATCACTGATATTAAGCCTAACTATCCCATCTGATAACATGTGCCTTTTAATAGTGACCAGATCTAAGGCAGAAGCTGACTAATAATGGAGTTTATCCTATTCCCTGAAGTGTTAGCTCTAAAGAGTTCTATACCTACAGCATCCACCAAGTCCACAGCAAGCTTTTCAGAATGAGATACTTATGTCAAGTATGATGAAAAAAACTGCAAAGTAGAGATTTATGCCAGATAATCTAAACCAAAGGACCTTCCAAGGCTATACCAAGTTCTGCTTTGGAAGGGCCACGATACCTCTCTCTTAACCAGCTCAACAGCTGTATCCATGTCTTTTTGGCTGTATTTTAGCACATCTATAATAGCATCCACTGCAGCATCTGTAGAAGCAGCAAAAGGGACTGGAGGAACATCACTGCTCAGGGAGCCTGGAATTAGGGGACCAGTGTCCTGTAAAGAAAAGAAAAATGCAAAGTTTCAAAAGATTCCTACTGTCATGCCATTGAGTAGCTGTATGCACATTATTCAGTATCAAGTCAACACATCTCACTTAAACATACAAGATACATCCAGAAGTTTGTTACCATCAAACTTTCTTACTTTGAAGTTGACCAGATAGCTCTAAGAAATATCTACAAGGTAGAATCAGAACTGCTGTCCACCAATTACAGCTATCAGAAACAAAGCAGATGACACCGTGCTGTTTCCCCACAAGTAAAAAAGACCATTTCAGGATGAGCTGCTGTTTGCAGATCTGTTCAAACTATAAACCATAGCTGTAAGACCATCCAGTTTAACCAAAGTGCTTCTCATCCCACTAATGCAATTACAATACAAAGCTTGTCTTTTGTGGCTTGACTTGCATAAAAAAAGATTGTTCAACTACAGCATTCTTAAAAACAGCTCAAATTCTCGTGGACTATGTGCAATAGCATCAGTTTCCACAAAAAACACTTTTAATTCTGATGAACATTTTCTTAATTAAGTTCAACTTTGATATAAATGAGTATCCAACCGGGTTTAAAACAACAGTTTAAATAAACATTTATCACATTCTGCAATCCCTAAATTATCTCTGTAAGTCTTAAGTCCAGAACCTAGGCTATCCCCTTCCCAAACTATCAACATGAAACCTGATAGCATTCCAGACACCCTTACAGAAGTTGTAAACGTCCCCAGAAGATCTAGTCCTTTTGGTTTTTCTTCACTTTGAAGGCTCACTAGAGGCTTTCCAGCTTCCTCAAGCAATTTACTTAAATCAGCAACGGGACTAAAAATGAACAAACATACACCATTAAATTCAAGTGCTGCCTTTCTTTGCAAAGCTCCTGTACCAGCAGTAGTGTGTCCAGCAGGGCCAGGGCAGTGATTGTCTCCCTGTACTAAGCACCAGTGAGGCCACACCTCAAATCCTGTGTTCAGTTTTGGGCCTCTCACTGTCACTTTGGACACTGAGGGGCTGGAGCATGTCCAGAGAAGGGCGCAGAGCTGGGGAAGGGTCTGGAGCACAAGTCTGATGAGGAGCAGCTGAGGGGGCTCAGCCTGGAGAAAAGGAGGCTCAGGGGGGACCTTCTCACTCTCTACAACTGACAGAAGGTTGTAGTGAGGTAGAGGTTGGTCTATTCTCCCAAGGAAGAATACTGGATTAAACAGCCTCAAATTGCACCAGGGAAGGTTTAGAAAGGGGAAATTGGATATTAGGGGAAATTTCCTCACTGAAAGGGTGGTCAAGCACTGGAACGTCCTGCCCAGGGAAGTGGTGGAGTCACCAAACCTGAAGGTATTTAAAAGATGTATAGATGTGGCACCTGGAGACATGGTTCAGTGGTAGACTCCCCAGCACTGGGTTAACTGTTGGACTTGACAATCTGAAAGGTCTTTTCCAAGCTAAACAACTCTGATTTTATGTACTAAGACAGTACCTACCCAGGCTGAGGTGCAGCTGTCATGATACTCTCACTTGATTCAACAGTACCACAAATTGGTTTTCTTGGACTGTCTCTCAATAGCGGGTCAAACTTCAAATACAGTGACTGTTTTCTCAAGGCTGATTCTTTGAACTGAAGGAAAAGAGGCAAAAACTGGCAGATCTGCTGCTTCAGAGCACAACACACACATCCCACCCACACACAAATAATCCTCTGGACAGTGGGTGATCCTATTCTTCAGTGGCCAGAGTATTGTTCTCAGGAGGAAAATTACATAAGAGAACTTTGTGCCCACATGCTTAGGTCCTTATGTAATATCAAGGGAACTCAATCTGCTCACAGACAGAATCAAAAGGGCAATCGTTAATGAACTATTCCAAACCAGCAGAAGACACTGAGAGGGGAAGGATAGTATTATAAGCTGAAAAAGCAGTGTCTTTGCTCCATTCTGTCTTTGCTCATACAATAATAAGGACAAACACAGCATGACCAGAACAATTTCAATTCAGTGCCTCCACTGTTGAGAGATACTCTTATTCTAGACCCAAGGAGGAAAAAATAACTAAGCTGAACTGATTAAAGACAAGCCCCATTTAGAGACAGATTTCCCAAAACTGGCCATAAAGCAAAAGAGCTTAGAAAGAAATCTTTTTGAAACAATGATCCTGCACTTTCAAAGCATCATGTTCTGGCAGTTTTGGACAGAAGTAAAACATCATTCACCTCAGTTTCACTGCTATTAAAGAAAAATAGCACCTTTGCACACCAACAGCCAGAGACCTTTGATTTTTAGTTGAACTGCTATAACTACATTTCCTTGCACCATCACCCCCTACACAGCCTTGTCATCACATTCTTTTGGACTAGGTGACAGTTCAAAGGGAAGTTAATTCATGAAAACATTTAAGGCTTGATAGTTACATCTTTCCTTTCCTCTCTTCTCCATACTGCCAAGACAGCAAACAAAATACTTAAAGCCATACTTACTGATGAAGTCCCAAACTGTTCCAGATAGTCTATGCCCATTCCTAAAACTGGAAAAGGAGGAAACAATACTATGAAGATGCAATATTGTCAAATTGTCCTACCACAGACAGAAACAAACAGATGTGTATAAAGCAAATAAATCCCTTCTCTCAGTCTCATGACTTCTAGCTCTTCATTTGCTCAAAATACTGTCTTTCTATCTAGACCTGAAAAAAGCAAAGACTTTATGCTAAGCAAACTTACAGCTTCCATTTGTTTCCAAATACTTGTAAGAATATGTCAGATTTAGCACACAGTTGAAGAACTTTTGGTGTTCTATAGTTAAAGTGACAAGCACACTCAGATACGCTGTCATACGCAATGCCCCATGAAAGAGCAAGATTGTCAATCTCACCATTAAAATTAGCACACAGCTCAGGTTTGACAGATGAAGTTATAGCCATTTCCCAATACAGCGATTCCACTCAAGTATGAAGGTGAGTGACAGACTGCACTGCAGTCAAACCATTTGCTCCTCCTTCCACACAATGCTCCTACCAGGAATAACCCTTCCAAGTGGTTAAGTCACAGCTATGTAGGAAGCTCTCAAGACAAGCATGCTTGTCAGAAAGATCATTCACACTGCAGTATGAAACCAGTAGTGCTAAGGCCTAATCTACAAGACTCACAAATACACACAGCTGTATAGCTCTAAAGCTCTCAATTTACAAAATCTTTAATACCAGAAATTATTTTAAGGGAGCAATTTTTCAGCACAGAAGCTGCCACTGAAACTTTAAGAAAATAGTTTCTGTACCAGCCTAAATTTCATCATCCCAGGCAGCTGAATTCTAATAGTCAGCTTTTTGAACTTAGCTTAAACCAGAGAAAGTCAGATATAGGCTTAGGTACATTTCCCAGTGCTGCTAGTCATTGTGGGTTCTGGAGTCCTTTCAGAGGCTCAGAATGAGAGGAAAAAAAAAACTAGAATCCATGATAAAACTTAAGTAGAACAATATATACACACACGCTGTTGTAACAATACATCTTCAGTCCATTTAAAAGAAATGCCCTTACCTTCTGATGATGGTCTGAAGAGCTCCTCAGGTTCAGCATTAGCCGTCTCATCTGCCGTTACTTCAGTTCTGGGGGAACTAGGTTTAATTTCTTCTGCAGACATTGACTTTTTTCCACTGTCAGTGGAAAACAAATTATCTTGAGAAGGGGCAACATTAACTGGAAACATTTTAGATGGACTTGCTTGCTTCTCCTGATGAGAAAAACAAAATCCTTTTAATTGTTAAAATAATTATTTAAAAATGCAATGAAAATCATTTAAATGATCAAACTGGATTGTCATAAACTAAGTGGGCAGCCAACATAATAAAATGAGAATTCACAGGCATAGAAATTAAGCTACCAACACTGAGCACAGCTCATATTATACAAGAGCCTTTTTTTTTTAGAGTTCAAGCCCTTATGTTTATCCCTATATGCAACTGCTGATCAAAAAAGATACTAAATACCAAGGTAGCAATTTAGCTGTTTCTGATGTTACCTTCAAAACACCAGGTCTGCACAGTTGACATTCCTTCTAAAGCTGTTGAAGATACACAAACCCACTAATTCTTACACAAAATATCAAAAATAGGTTTCACAAAATTAAGTCATTAAGTCAAAGAACTCTGCTTCATGGAACAACTTGGTAAGAACTGGCTATCTTTCCTATACCTTACCACTTCTCCCTTTCCTGGAAGTTCAGCTTCCGCTTGAACTCCTGGCTTCTCCTCTTGAGCTTCCAGCATGTCTTCTACCACACTCTGCTCAACAATTCCCCTAAAGAAACACAAAAACAAACAAACAAAATAAAAAGGGAAAATAAAAAAACTGTATTTAAGTCACACAGTTCAAATTCTATATTGCCAGATGAATTGAACAAAGGTAGCTCCTTTGAAAGATTCTACTGCCACAGCACTGGAAGCTTGACAGAGGGTGGGGATGTAAATTTACTGTCTCGCCTGCTGAGACCTTATGTGACAGAGCTCTCTCTCCATCAGAAGCAGTGTTATCTAGGAAGCAGAAAGTCACAGAAGCATCACTTATTTCTATCCTCGTAACACTGTTCTCTTATTTCCATTTGTTAGGCTCATTACTTTTTTAAAATAAGATAGGTTTTTTGTTTAAGTAAGAACAGAATTACAAGCAGTCTGCTCTTCTTTCCGAGGCAATGCTTTGATTATTGGTGTGAACTTCATTAGAGAAGTCCAATGCTCCACTTGTGCTATCAGCAGTAAGTAAACTTGTCACCTTGGTAAACAGTAACTGACCATGTTACACAGGGAGCAAGAAGGCAAACGTTTCTGTCAAATGAACAATTTGTGCCAGTCTAGTTCTGGCAAGTACCTGACTGTCTATAGTAACATCGACATTTTAATAACTAGACTTTCTAGGAAAGGTAACAACACATTCCATTCTCAAATAATTTGTGTGGTGCCAAAAAAAATGCAGCTTCAGAGACAGGTATTTTTATTTGAGAAAGCATTTAGATACCAAGAACATGCAGGGAAGAAATAGCACCTTAAGAGTTCAAGGTGAACTTAGAGCAGAGAACAAAACTGCCTGGTCCTTTCCCATGCTGCACCATGTGCAACACTGCTGCCTACTTCCCTGTTTTATTTAAAGACAGTTGCAGTCACCTGATTGTCCACACTTTAATCCCGGAGGAGTGGGGAAAGCACCACTTGAACAATGCTCTTCCCATCTAAGCCTGCTCCCTTCCATTCTCAAAGATTTAAGAACACCTTTTGCCTAGAGCTAGTCATCTCAGAAGTTTCCCCAATTAAGATCTTTGCAGTTGTAACATAATTGTGTTAAAGATTACAACAGACAAGCAGCATTGGAGGGTGGCAGTCAAGGAAGTAGGAACGGACTAGTTTGAGATACTATCTAACTTTCCTCACATGGATTTAAGGTGCTTCTGCATTCAGCTACAGATTTACTTACAGATTTTTGGGTTCTTTCTCAAGAGTTTCACAGGTACTGGGACCATTATCCTGCTCCACCAGAAGAGGCTGCCCTCTCAGTGAGGCACTATCCTGTTCCTCTGGCAGGTGAGCTTTCTGAGAGCTGGGTTTAGAACACTCGGGTGAGGTGGAAATTTTAGAGCCTCCTCCAAACGGATTGAAGTTTGGATCATCAAGTTTGTCCCAGTCAAACTTATAAGATGCTTTAGGAAGAGGGATTTCATCTTCCACATTACTTTTATTTTGCACTTCAGTATTCTCTGGTTTTGTTTTGGTAATAGGAATTTTTTTGGAAGGTGGTTTAATTCCAGTTCTTTTACCTAATTTCTTAGGAGGTGGTTTTCTAGCAGTGGTATTATCAAAGTCAAATTCCAGTTTTACTGGTCCAGCCTTGGTGACATCAGGCTTTTCTGCAGCTTTCCCTTTGGAGACACCCAGTTCTTCATCAGGCTTTGACTCTTCTGCAGAGGCTTTTTCTGCTACTGAAACTTTCTGAAGCTTTGATTCCCCAGTTTTAAAAGAGTTAGTTACATCAGAACTACCAGGACCTAAGTTGCCAGGTGACTGTACAGGAGGTGTAGGTGCCTCTGCTAATGCCACTGAATTATCAGTTTGGCTTGCATCTGCGGAAGCAGACTTCACACCCTGCTCAGAGTCACCAATCGCTTGCTCAGGGGACAGTTTGGATTTGTTAGACTCCAGCTCGCTCAGTGCAGATTCCTTTTCAGAGATGAGAGTCTTCTCTTCACTTAAGCACTCTGTACTTGCTGTGGTTGAAGCAGAAGGAGCTGCATCATCCCGCAGAAGAGAATCATTACTTTCCTCAATAGTTTTCTCAGGGCTGCTGGATACTTTTACGGAAGACTTCTGCAGATTTCCAGGAGAATGAGGCAACTGTACTGAACTTTGAAAAGGATTGATGTCATTTAAGTTATCAAAATCAATATTGTAGGAACCTCGACTCTTCACTGGCATCTCATCATCTGGGTAAGGAGCCACACTGACCTTCTCTGGCATTTGTATCCGGTTTGTTTCAGCTTCAGTCTTTTGTTGACATGTGCTGCATTTAAAAAAAATGAAGAAAGATTACATGTGCCACAGTTACTTTGCAGGCATGGTTTGAAATTATCTTTAGAAACACTTGCACAAGTAGCTTTGCATGCTCAGAGCAATATTTTTTTTTTTTTTTTGCAGTAAGACAGCTGACAGCAAAATGTAACAGCAAGAATTCACTTTTCACCTAAACAGTCAAGATTTATGAGCTCTGGTACACACAAAGCATAGGGAGATCAACCTTTGAAGTTAGTCAGTGTTCTTAAGCCTCCTGTTCTACACCTTGCTACCTTATGCCAGTCATCCCTGGAGACTGCTCTACTCACCACAGCATTTGGACATTGCCCTTTCACTAGGCAGTGAAACACAGATTGCTTAGGAGTTATTGACAGGCAGCAGCTCAAACACAAGCACAACTTGTGGTACCATCTTCATGCAGATTCATCTGAGTCACAACAGACTCCAATCTGGGACAAAATCAAGCCATGATTCAGGCTCTCCCACACTAGTCATTACTTTGTCTCGTCATTCCGGCAAATACTTTCCCCCCTGAAAGTATGCACTAGCATCTGTCTTACGGGGTTCTATCCCATATACCAAAACAGAACCTGGACTTCAGGCATTCTAAATTCTGTACAACAGCAGATCTGAAGAGCCAAGTGATATACAAGAAAATACTTCTCAAGTAAGAGAAAGATAAGATTTTCTAGCAAAAGAAACAAGTTAAAGAGTTTGTGTACCCACTATTCTGAATATTCTACAAGTTATAGCTCTCCACTTTATTTCCCCAAACTCTACACAACTTCTGAAAGCTTAGCCTCAGACTACAGAGAGTTAAGCCATTACTTCCTGAAACAGGATTTCCTCCCATTGTTTTGTCCCTCCATAAAGTTATTATTTTTATGTGCCATCCTTATCTGCTGCAGAACAGAACATGATTAAAAGCCACTCACTAAAAACTCCTCTTTGATAAACTCGAAAGCAGAGGTGGGAGATAAGAGCTGAAGAAGTCCTTCTCACCCGGTTTGAGCGCCTCTTCCCGGCAATAGCTCAGCCCCAGGCTGCGACTACTCAGGTCCCTCCCACTCTCCTTCCGCGTTTAACCTAATAAATGCCAGTCAGGAGCAAGACACCTGCTTGGAACGGTCAATCACTTGCGAGCAGTCAAAAGTGACCCCGTTCAGCTACGCGGAGCCCTTTCACTTTTTTGCTACAAACAAATCCTCACATTTTAAAACTAGAGAGGACATGTTCAGTACAAGCAGTGCATTGATACAATTATGCCCTAACTAGAACAATTCGGTGCTGATCCTTTAAAGTCACTTGAACTTTCTAAGTACTAAATCTTTGTTTATTTGTGCAAGCAATGAATTTGGGGCATAAATACCATTACATTATTCAATTGTGGTGTTTTAGTTTAGAAATAGCTTTCTGAACCAGACTGTACATGGAAATAAACAGTTCAAGCAAATTTACACACTTAAAGAATATTTAAGTGTTGCCACCTTTTTTCCTTTCTCCTCTTTCCAACAAGACAATAGGGATCAAATAAAAGTATTGGGTACTTAAAAAACAAACAAAAGTATTTGCTTGCAGAAGGCAAAACTAAGACCTGCAACTTCTTGCTAGTGGGAATTACAGGTGTCAGATGTTTATGCTACTTTAAAAGGGGGCTAATAAAAGTCAGTAATAAAAATTTTTATTTTTTGTTGTCACAACACCCCCAAATTGAAACATTAAAGACTTTATGCTCTTCTCCAAACAGCTACCATGAGCCAGTTTGAGACTCAAGCTGCTAGACTATAAAGGCATATAAACTTGTTTACACTTGTGACTGATGTTACATTCACTTTGTGTTGCTAGATTAAAGAAAATCTTAAAACTCCCTGACTCAAGGTGTCATTTCAAGCTAATCCTTCAGAAGATTTATCTGTTTATACTCCTCAAGATAACAGTACTTAACATACAAGATAAGATATTTTAAGGCTTAGCTTCAGCATAGTTGTATTCTTACGTGAAAACCCTACATCAGGTAGGGAATACGAAATTGTTTCTTACAGTATCTCTTCTCAAGCTATTTATTCATACCATAAGTCACCTCAATGAAACTAATTACAGAGGAGTTAGAAATAAAGTTCTATAATTAATATTACGATCAAATTAACTCATTATTTTAAAGAAAATTTTATCTTTGAAAAAAGTTTATGTATCAGTTAGTATTAATTTTGGTCCTCTTGTACAGTTTACATCTTGTGATAGAATAGAAAATTATATTTTAGAGGTTTAAAATAGGGAAAGTTAACTTGAGCATGTCCCACATGGGTAACACAGTTAGCAGTGGATTCACTACTTACTCAGCATCAGAGGGTACATACAAAACATCATCTGCCACGTCTTCACGGCAACCATCAAGTGCAAAAGCAGTCTGAAGTTTGTCTGTCATAGCAGGACTCAGGATTTTTCGAGTGTGAGGATCTCTTTGAGGAGTTTGAAAGGTTACCTTTAAGAAAGGCGTGGGGGGAAAGAAAAAGGAAAAACATGAGCACAATATCTTTCAAGCACCAAATACCACATGCATTCAGTAGCAGAGATCTCAGAAGAAGAAAGAGTAAAAATAATACAAAACCAAAGGTTTACCTTCATTGCTTTTCCCACACTTTTTGGTGGCAAGTTTTCTTTCTGGGACACGCGAAGAATGGAAGGTCTCCCTGTAGGCTCCGGCAGCGCAAAGAAAAAGCCAGCGTCTTCTGCTGTTAAATCATCCTTAATGCTTCCTCCATTTTCTCCATTTTCTGCATTTAAAATCTGCAGACTCATTCTAGAACATCAACACACACAGCAGCGCAGCATGAATGAGAGGGTGTGGTCAGCCAGATGCACTTTGAGATAATGGAAGAAGTTGGCAGCCTGGCACTGACTAGCCAAGATTAACAGCTTCAAAGGGAAAGCTGGAAGCATGGAAAGTCTTCATACAGACAGGTCTATCTCAGAAGACTCTGAAATATCTAAAAGCAGCACAGCCCAGCCCCTCTACTTTTGGTAGGGGCTTGAGAAGCTAATCGTTGATATTATGCCTTCCACAGCTCACATTATGGCCTTACTAATTAAGTTGCCCGTCCTTTAAAGGGAGCTCTGTCACCTGCAATGTTTCCTCATTCCCAACCCCTTCAGCCAGTGATGTACAGCCATGTCTCTTGTAACAGGGCATCCAGCTAAGCAACACAACTGCTTCTGCAATGGACAGGTGAGACACATGACAATGATCTCTCTGCTTTATTCACATGGTCTCATCACTGCATTGTACACCAGCAAACAGCAGAAACAAATTTGGTTGGTTAGGGTGTGTTTGGGATCAGTCCTGGATCAAATTAGCTTTTTCCTGCACTGTCTGAGCCTATGTTGCTCCTGTAAAGCACATAAGATTCAGGAATTCTTTGCAGCATAGACATTATTGGTATGCAAATCTGGGAAAAATTGTCACTAGAAAGGTATTTCTCAAATACTGTTCTTACACTGGACATGCACAAGCTTTAGTAGATTGTTATATGCTGATCTAATTTTACTAGTGTGAAGGACTTGAAACTAAAGCCTGGGCTACAACTAAGATTAAGAATGAAAATAAATTAGAAATAGAGAAAAAGCACACATAAAATACACCAGACAAGGCACCACGCTATATGTAGTTGAACTCTGCCTACTTTTTATTCCCATTGGAGCCTCTGCTGTTCTTAAAGGTCTAACAGTAACATTCAGTGATGCCATGGCTATTTTTTCTTTAAGAAACAGACAAGGTATGGCAAGGAGGATCTAAGCATAACCACTGTCTATGAACCTGTCATGACACCTGAGAAGTACAGTTAATTATCTGGAAACCTGCTATCAAAGTGATTTATTTCATAAGAGCTGATGTATTATCTTGTATCACCTATGCAAGATAACCGGTATCAAATGGAAGAGACATTAGCTTTCTGCAATGTGTAACCATTCTAAGCGATCTCAAATGCTTGATGTGCCCAAACACTTAATCCTTAGCCTGTTTTTCCATCATGTATTCGAGATTAATCTAGAAATCAGCTGAAATCCAGAAAATCAGCTGAGAAAGACTACAAATTATTGTTTTCAGTGTCATAAAGAGGTAACAAGAACACTTGGAAAATTTTAAGTCCTGTTTTCAATCTCCTTGCCCTTATGCATTTAAATTTCTAAGATGCAGCCTCCAAACATTTCTCCACTCCTACATTAATCCTTATGGGAAAATTTGCTTCCTACTCTCCACAGAACTCAGCTGCTTTTTCTGCAAGCCTGACAACAGCACTTTTAATCAGCAGTGGAATGCAAACAATGGCTATGGAAGCAATGGCATGCAAAGCACGCCTGTATTAGCTATTTCTTCATTCCTTCTGTATTCATCACATTAATGCTTTAGCTCGGGTTATTTTATGTATAAAGTATTTCTACATTAATCACTTGTAGAACTTGAAGTGAACTTCATTGCTTTCCTTTATTCCAAACTAAAATTGAGACAACAGATGAATTGAATCTTTACAAACTGTATTTTTTACTGTAATTACTTTAGAAATAAGCCTAGGACATGATAAAGTTGTCAACACCTTCTAAAACAAGCTCCATAAGCACAGGAGGTTTGTTTGGAGACTTTTTCAGCTTTGTCTTTGAGCTACTTGTGCACCATTGCTAAACCAAATCCAAACCAAGCTGACAACATATACATATAACACTTTAGATATTAAATCTAATAATCAAGTTTTTTCTAGGATTAAAATACTAAAAGTAACTCAGCATTTATTTTAAAAATTTGCAGTCGAGATTTGATCTAACATTCCACAAGTTCATTAGCTAGTGGCTGTGATAAAGTGAAATTCATATCTTTGTTTCAAGTGGTTGGCATCCAAGGCACACAAGTATTATGAAAGGCAGCAAGTTTTCCCACTATAGCAAAACAAAGCTCAAGGCCAGGCTGGATGGGGCTTGGAGCAACCTGGTCTATTGTAAGGTGTCCACATCCCTGGGATGTGGACATTCAAAATGAAAAATGCTCATTTCAAAAATGAAAATGCTCCTTGTTTTTGAAGAATATTTATGTGGGCACATGCAGGAACCTGCCATTCTACAGTTAAGAATGAAAATAAATTCAATGACATCAGATAATTAATCCTCAGTTACCTATAACTTGTAAAGTGCTTCAGGTAACCTGTTGTTTAACAAATACTGGGACACAATATCCAAAACACCGACGTAATCTCAAATGCCTGAAAAGCCACTGAACATGCAGGGCAGAGATGGCATTTTTCTACTTAATTATCCTTCTGAACTCTTGAGCAGCCAAGATGCAGATCACTCACTCATGGCAAAGTAAATTGGTATGTGCTCTGAATACTTTCATACAAACTGACACATAGCTGACTGCAATATATACATATACATATATATATATATATATATATAAGCATTTTAATGCTAACATCTCACTTCAGAACAAAAACACTCGCCTGGTAAGCAACTCTCTCATAATCACCTTCTCCAGACTGCAAGGGAGGAGCAGCAAGGCCAGGGAGGGCGTCGCAGGAGCTCCGTCCGTGCCCACCATTGTAGCGAGATGCGTTTTAAGTCAAACCCAAACCCAACCCTGCCTCAGTCCCTCTTTATTCCTGACTCACCCCAGGTCCCCCATCAACCCCGTATCATCCTCAAAACACAGAGATGCTCCCAAGATCCTCACCTCATCCCCGAATTCAGTGGGAGTGGCACTTGAGCTCCACCACGCCCTCCTGCCATTGCCCCCGAGCTCCTGCCTTCTCTCCATCCTCAATCTGACTGAAACGACCCCCAAATGTCTTAATCTGAAGCTCACAGAAGTGCCCCTGACATCCCTAGACAAGAAAGTGCCCCCGGTCCCACAGCACCCCAAGCAGGAATCTCACAAAGGGGTCTTTGAAAGTCCCCCCAAGCACCACACCACCCCAAGCTTACAGAGGGGCCCTCAAGCCACCCCCCTCAGTCCCATACCACCCTACCTCACACAGAGGTTTCCGAGCTCCCTACGGACTCCCCCACCAAACTCAAACCATCTCCAGCTCAGAGGAGTCACTAAGCCTCCCCAGCTCCATCCCCCCCACCCCCCAAAACTCACAGAGCGGCCCCAGAGTTCCCCTACCCGAGGACTCCAGGGTCACAGAAAGATCTCCAAGCCCCTCCCAACGCCAAGCTCCCAAAGGGGTCCCTAAGCCCACCCCCACAGCACCCCAAATTCACAGAGTGGTCCCCGAGCCCCCCAATCTCACAAAGAGGTCCCTGAATAGGCTCTCCCAGCCCCACACTGCCTCAACCTTACAGAGGGATCCCCAAATCCCCCAATCTCACAAAGGGATACCTAAACACTTCCTCCAGCCCCACACCACGTCACAGCGTGCTCCTTAAGCCCCCCGTACCTGCCAGCAGTTCCCGGGACGAGTCCTCAGGGCGCTCGGCTGAGGCAGCGCGCGCTACACCCACCGCCGGCCGCAACCTCTCCGCCGCCGCCACACGATTTCAAACCCAACGGACGCCCCGGCTCACCAATGAGGGAACGGCGTTCGGGGCGCGCCCGCCAATCAGAACAGCGCCCTGCGGGAGGGGGGCGGGGACAGCGCCGCGCGTGACCGTTGCACCCTTTCCCCCCGGAGTGCGCCCCCGCGCGCGGCAGAGCGGGCGGTGCAGGCGCGGCTCCGCCCGGGACAAACCCTCCGGCTGCACCAGTGTCCCCGCGTCCCCAAGGACAGCGGCGTCAGCGATGCATGCCCCATCCCTGGTAGCGTTCAAGGCCAGGCTGGATGGGGCTCTGAGCAACCTGGGCTAGTGGAGGGTGTCCCTACCTATGGCGGGGGGTTGGAATGAGATGAGCTTTAGGGTTCCTTCCAACTCAAATGTTTCTATGATTCCACAGTCTCAGTTCTGCTTCATGTGCTTTTGCGTGAAATCACAGAAAGAAGACTTGCTGCTTCACAACCCGTTTTTTATTACTGAATTTCACAGTTCATTCAACACATTAAAACAGTCCTTACTGTTGAGTCACCAGATAGCAACAACGAAATGATTGTTAAAACAATAAACTTGCTAACTAGGCTGTCTTTTAGAATGAAATAAGACTCACAGAATCCAAGCATGATTTTACTGATGTAACCATCCTCAAGAGTCACTAAACCACCATAAATTCCCGATCTCCATCACAACAGTAACACATCAGCCATCTGCCAGCGTTAGGATGTCACATTCCGTGGGTGGAATTTACTATTGACTTGTTTCCCATCAGTAGTAGCATGTAACATCACATGCTGCTTTCTCTGCTGTGCTTTTCCAGTTATACAATCTCCCCTTTCTCTAAAAGAGACGAATCTGGAAGTCTGTGGTTATAACAGGGGGCATGCAGGGGGTTTGCTACATTCTGGAAGAAACAGCAAATCTTGTGGCTATTAGCTATTGCTTGTACTTCAATAGTAACCAGAGATTCAAGCTAGGCCTCTCCATTTACTGTTTGGGGAGGTACAAAGATATCTTAAAATATGGCTCCCTTTAAGGCATTTTAAGATCTTACATCCCTGTTTTATTAGAAAATATTAGAAAGCATTACATAAAATACACAAGGAGAAACAAAGAGGAGTTTTTTCCGACGCTTAAGTAAAATAGGTCATTTCCCTGCTTCAGAAAGATGCTGCCCTCATCCAACAGAGCTCTTTTACGGTCATGAAGAACTGGAATCGGTTCCTTCTGCCAGGCCTGTGGAGCATGACCTCGAGCGCGTACAATGCCGGAGGCCAGCCGCGGGCAGGGGCTGCGTGTCCCGGCCGGGCTGGGCGGGCGCGGGGCGAAGGCGAGGCCCGGATCCCGGCTGGAGCGGGGACGTGGCTCGGGGCTCGGGGCCAAGCAGGCGCGGAGGGGCGGAGGAGAGGGAGGAGATGGATGGAGGGGCGGGGACCATCAGTGCGAGGGGAGGCGGGTCCCGCCCCGGCGGCCCCGCCAGCCCGGCAGCGCCCGCGCTGCGCATCCGGGGTTGCGGCGGGAACTACCGCTGGAACTACCGCTGGAGCATCCGGGCCGAAGCGGGAAGTACCGCTGGAGCGGCGGGAAGTACCGCTCCCCGCTGGAGCATCCGGGGGCGCAGCGGGAACTGCCGCTCCCGGGGACCCCGGCGCCCGGTGGGGCGCAGCATGGAGAGCCCCGCGGTGACCTTCACGCTGGCCTACCTGGTGTTCGCCGTGTGCTTCGTGTTCCCGCCCGACGAGGTGCGCTCGGCGGGGCTGACGGTGCAGAGCCTGCTGTCCGCCTGGCTGGGCAGCGAGGACGCGGCCTTCGTGCAGTACCACCTGCGGCGCAGCACCGGCACGCTGCTGGCGCACTCCCTGCTGCCCCTGGGTGAGTAGCGCTCCGGCTGCCTTGGAATGTGCACCCCGAGCTTTGTAACCAGCTGGCTGCACCGCGGCACGCGCACCCACAAAGGAATTGCAGTTTAAGTACAGAATGGGGAAGGAGATGCTGGAAAGGAGCGCCGCGGAAGGGACCGGGGGGTCCAGGTCGATGGAAAGTTGAATGTGAGTGAGCAGTGCCTCGGCAGCCGGGAGGGACATCCCTGTCCTGGGGGGCATCAGGCACAGCATCGACAGCCGGACAAGGGAGGGGATTGTCCCGCTCTGCTCTGGGCTGGCGCGGCCTCACCTCGAGCGCTGGGGGCAGCTTTGGACACCACAATATAAGAAAGACATTAAATTATTAGAGAGTGTCCAAAGGAAGGCAACCAAGACGGTGAAGAGCCTTGAGTGGCTGAGGGCACTTGGTCTGTTCAGCCTGGAGGAGACTGAGGGGAGACCTCATTGCAGTTACAACTTCCCATGAGAGGAAGAGGAGGGGCAGACACTGATCTCTGCTCTGTGGTGACAGTGACAGGACCCGAGGGAATGACCTGAAGTTGTGTCAGGGGAGGTTTAGGTTGGATATTAGAAAAATGCTCCACCCCCAGAGGGTGGCTGGGCACTGGAACAGGCTCCCCAGGGCAATGGTCACAGCACCAAGCCTCTCAGAGTTCAAGGAGTGTTTGGACAATGCTCTCATGCACATGGTGTGACTCTTGGGGTGTCCTGTGCAGGGCTAAGTGTTGTATCCTTGTGAGTCCCTTCCAACTCATCATCTTCTGTGATTCTGTGTTTTAACCAGAGAATGCAAATTGGCTTCCTTTAGCCATATAATTCTCCTAAAATTAAGTGGCATCTCGCAGGTAATTTTATTCAATCAGCAAATTCAAATCAGGTTTGTTTAGCTACATAATTCTGGTAAAAATAAGTGGTGCTTAAGAATTTACCTTCGATTGCTTAAGACAAGAGGCTTGAATTTGAAGTCATCCAGAAGTACAGTACCTCTCCTGGAGCTGAGCTCACTGGTTAGATAACCATATGATTCAGGGCTATGTGTTTTTGCAGGTACTTAATTGTTTTCTGAAAGTAAGTTTTTTTCCTTGCAGGTTATTATCTTGGTATGTGCTTTGCTGCACCTGAAAAACATCTTTGCTTTTTCTACCTGGCTTCAAAAGAATGGAAAACTTTCTTCTTCTTCGCAGTTCTCCTCCCAGCAATCACTAGTGCCCTGGCATATTACTGGTCACGGAAGGGTTGGAATAATCATCCACTAGCCCGGACACTTGCTGTTCATGCTCTCCCGCAGTCGGGTTGGAGGGCAGTAGCTTCTTCCATCAACACAGAATTCAGGAGAATCGACAAATTCGCTACTGGAGCGCCAGGAGCAAGGGTGATCGTTACAGACACATGGGTGATTAAAGTGACCACCTACTGTTTACATGTTGCCCAGCAGCAGGACATTCACTTGACGGTGACAGACTCCAGACAGCATGAACTCACCCCAGACTCCAACGTGCCTGTGCAGTTCCTCACCATCCGAGTTGCCAGTGTTAATCCCTATGTGAAGGCATTCGATATCCGGTAAAACAACTGCTAAACCTGTTATGTTACATGTGTGCTGTTGGATGTTGCCGATGGAGCGCTTTTGTGCCTGATCTGGAGACTCCCTGGTCTCATCCCTTCCCTTTTGCTCCCTGCTTGGTGTTCTGAGGTGCTGGCCATGTGCAGTGCTGCCATGCAGTGCAGGGAAGGTTGTTTAGGAAGCTTTGTACACGTGCAGCATTGAATACACAACGGATAAACAAAGGGATTGCCCTCTTTGATCCATTCTTAGGGAGAGGATTGTGCTGGATGCAGAAAGAAGTAACTGGATAAAATTAGGTGAGAGATGGAGAACAGGAATGAAAGGTAGAATTTTTGGTCTTCCAAATTTTGGGTGAAGAGAAATAGCTATTTGTCTAAAACTGTGTGTTGTTCACCCACAACTTTGGATTTTTCCTTGTGCTTAAGGCTCATAATTTTATCACTGCTCAGAAGAGCTCTCACTGAGCTACTGCCCCTAAAGCAAGGAAGTAATATTGGTCCTTTTCTGATTTATGTGCTCTCATAGCAGTAAATCATAGCAAACGTGGACTGTTAGGGCTTGTTTTGGAAGGGCCCATGCTGTTTATCTCAGCAGTCTCTCTGTGTAACCAGGCTAAAGAACTAGTTCTGCAGAAACCTCTGAGTAGAAGGGTGCTAAACTCTTTGTTGTTGTGTTACTAAGAGCCATGTTAGTGCTCCTAAAACTATATTTGAAAAGGTATTTGAGTGTCTTTTTGCTGTAAATTTGTATGTCAGGAGCATTTATTAGGTAATTAGGTAATTAAAAGCAGACAGATCACCAGACTTGTAGGTGTGCAGTGGGGCAAGCACGAGGAAGGCAAAGAGGTGATTATGGTAGAGATGCAGGTGAACAGAACTCAGAACAAGAGGTTAGTTAAGGTAAGCATGACAATCCTAAGAAAAGAGACTTTTATAGACCTGTGAGAGTGGTGACCAAATGAGTATTATACAACTAATGATTTTCTTCTGCAAGCACTTCAGTGCCAGAGTGGTAAAACTACATCCCCAGCTGAGAAAATCATAACTTGTTTGACAATTCCTTTTAGAGAAAAAAGTCCTAACCCCAAAATGTATTTTGTAGCTAAACAGAATAGCGTCAGGAACAGTGTTTAAAAGCTGTTCTAATAAGATGTCAGAAATAGTAAATCTCTGCTAGAATGTAGCAGAATCATACAGGATCATTGCATGTATCCAGAATCAGAATCAAATACGGTGAGATGTTTCTGGAGGAAAAATGTTTTTGTGCAGGTGGGCCATGTTTTCCTGCATGTTCAGTGCGAATTGTTCCTCTGGATATAAAGGTCCCTGTGATTTTCACGGACAGCATCTGTTAACAAATGACATTATCCTGTAGCAGTAAAAACAATGGAGACCACTGGGAGCTAGAGCTAAGCCAGCCTTGCATTGTGCTGGGCTCTGGGAACTCAGTGAGTGGTAGGAAAATGAGGGCAGTCTTCCCAGGACTTCTCCATGAAAGCTGTTTCATGAGTAGAAGCATTGAGCCTGGAGAGTTCTGACACTACAGTTCAGAACTCTTACCATAAAAAGGGATGACAACAGGGATATGTCACTGCAGGGTCTGTGTGAGGTCTCAGGTGCCACTTGAGTGCTGTGGGCATCACTTTAATTTACAGGAGCAGCTGGTGTGGAACACAGCTTGTTGCAGCCTTAAATCAGTAGTGGTTTGTCACCTTTGTGAAATTTCTGGATTTACCTAAAATTGTATCATAAAATCACAGAACCTGATAGATTGACATTCTTCTGCTACTTATGTAGTACTATATCACCTTGTGATGCCTGCTGCATGATACAACTAATTTCTGTCCTCAGGCGTTTAGAAACGAGAATTTAGATATAGTCTAAGTAAAAGGGGTGACAGAAGTGGTGCAAACAGCACTTTGCAGTTAATGCATGATTTTGTTCATGTTGATTACTTCAAAAGCCTTCCTTTGTTTTTGTATGATGTTTTAGCTGATCTCTGACATACCCTGCTGGCAATCTTATACAGATATGAATGAGGACAGCGTGTTCTGTTGACCAAGTTCTGCCAAAACCAGTAACTAAACAGCAAAAGGAAACAAGAAAAGACAATGCTGTGTATTTATTCTGACTAATAACTACCAGCCTAAATAGCTTTTCTGTGGATTCACTTCCTTGATGTTAACCTCTGCAAGGTACTATCGAGGTGTTTGGGTGGATAATCATGGTAACATTTTGCTCCATCTTTTCTTCTTCAGGTTGAACTCCACAGAGTATGGGGAGCTCCGGGAGAAGCTCCGTGCTCCTATCAGCAATGCAGCTAATGTTGTGATCCATCAAAGCCTTAGTGATTTATTTTTAGAAACCTTTACATCTCTGGTGGAAATAAACCAGACATACCACGTTCCAAGCACTCAGGTGAGACTTTCTATCCATGTGAGACTGTAATAATTATACTTTCAATATAGATGAGCCCGTGATTACTGTGCAATTGATAAATGTTTACCTAGGGCCATCTCCGGCGAATTACTAAGAGAATTCATTATTATGGAGTTAACAAAAAGGTTTTACTAAAAATATTGATTAAACTATGAATGATGATTAAATTATAATTATCATGTGATTACTGCTTAATAATCCTCATTTAATAATTAAGCAGTATTCAGTCATTAATTAAATAGTAATTGAACAGCAGTCAAACACTCTACTACTCACTACACTTCTAATAATTCAGCTACCTTGCATACAATATGTTTTAGATCTAATATAAACTGTCACCTTGCTGTAGATAACAGATAGCAGGTAGGGAATCTCTTGACCTCAAGAGGTAAACCTTGAGAGGTGTCCTACCTACCTGAGCCTGCCCTGCAGGAGAGCTCCATGGGCTTGGGGGCTGCAGTCACTTAGAGAGTGACGGGTGGTTAAACTGCCCCTTGGTGAGGGTGTGCAGCTGTAGGACTTACAGTTTCATCTCACTGGCCCCTCATAAGACATGGCCTGAATTCCTTAGCTTCTTCAGAAGATACAGCCAAGGACAATTTCTTAGGGTCTGCACAGCCAGGCTGACTCCAGTCAGGCCTCCTGGTCAGTGATGCCAGAAACACAAGTGCTCTTTGCTCAGTCAGGGTGATGCTTCCCTCTCAAATGCTCACCTGCTGTCTCAGTAAACATGTCATAAATGTAGCTCTGGCTGCTGCTTCTGTTCCTGCTATGAGGAGACAAGCTGTATTGTGAGCATTATGGTATTAAGACATGAGAAATAACACAGTGAAATAAAGTCCACTGTAATAATTTCCATAAAAATGTTACATGAACACATTTGGAAATGATGACATTGCACTTGTAGAAAGTTTATGGGGAGCCAGAGTCACAGCTGCTATTGCTGTTCTTTAGGCAGTTTGCTCCAGTACAGCTTGCTTTTCTAGACTGCCAGGTTTTGCTGGACCTTCTGCTGAAATAAACTAATGATTCTTAATTGGGATTTGTTTTAGCTATAATTATTATGGCCACTATTATATGGTGTTAATTATAACAGCATAGAGTCCTACCTCCAGTAATACTCGCAGAGACCTGGTCATTATTATACTTGTGCAGCAGTCAGAAGTGTGACTGGAGCACTGTCCAGTGTACCAGGGGAAACCAGTTAAACCAGTACTGGTGACCCTGCAGGGAGTTTGGGTCCAGTGATTCAGCTAATGGAATGAGGGGTTGGTATCTTTGGTAGTGTTGTGCAGTTTATATGGTTCATGAACTAGCTAAAATAAAACTGGATCAGGTGTGTCTGCACATCATGTTGTGTGTTCTGATTGCAATGCGAGCAAAAAGATGTTCACAATAAAGAGAAGATACTAAAGCTGCTTTCTTGCAGAGCATTTCATTTGTGACACATTTAAGTGGCAGCTGAGCTACTGAACTTGGGTTTGACGTTGAGTGATAAATGACACCAGAGATTATGATAAGGATGTTAAAAATACAACACTGAATTTTGCCCTATTTTGAAGCTCCATGAATATGTTGAAAAAGTTAGTTAATCTTTCTATGCTAGAATTTTTCCTGCTTAAAACCTGAGATAAGACCTAATTTCACAAGTTAAAGCTGAGTGGCTTGTGTTCAATCTGGATCTGATCCACAGCCAGCTGCCAGTGCAGCTGAGCAGACACTTGAGCTGACAAGGGAAGAGTCACTGGAGATGGGAACTAGAGACCACAGAGAGAGCTGGTTTTTGTTCCACCAGTAGCAGTATGAAGATTCAGGTCTCCATGCCTATTCAGTGTGCTGTCTTTTGAACTTTGTCAAGTTCTTGGACAGCTGGAAGACATGTGGGAAATGCTAATTATTGTTTATTAATTGTAAAACACTTCATAGCAAGATGATGTCCCCATATGCAGCTGCAAGTTCATGTGTCATAATTAACTGTGGGGGAAATCAGTTATTCCAATATTATCCAAGAAAAATTAAGTAAGTTTCTAGACCTTCAGGATGAGTGTCCTTGTGTTCAGTACAGCCCTGGTTTCCTCTTTTATGTCTCTTACTTAGAAAGATGGAAGATAGGAACAGCCATTTGCTGTTTTAAGTGGTAAGAACTGTTTGCTTGGTTTGTTTTCCTTACTTTATATTGGTAGTTTTTTTAAAAAATAGTTTGAATGACAAAGCTGGCTGCTTGCTTACCTTGCTGTGGCTGCTGGAAGCTCTTCAGAGAGTGAAAGAATGTTTATTTTTCAGTAATTTTTGTTTAATCATTAGTCTCATACAGCAGTTCTGGGTTTTCTGTTCAAAGAGAAGCTTTGCTGTCATTAATTAGAGAGTGTTCTAATAAAACCACTTGATATCCTCTGGTGGGGCAGTTCTGCCTTGATTATTCTGGCACAGATGATTTTCTAAATGCCTTTGAAGAGCAGTTACAGGACCCATTCTGTGCAGTTCACAATTTTGATGTTTTTTCTCCTCCCTCAGGAGCTGGAGCCATGCATAGGGTGTATGCAGACTATTGCTAACATCAAGCTCATCAAGAACTGCCAGGAGCCGAACGAGGGGGAATGCCAGCAGTGCTACTGCCGGCCCATGTGGTGCCTCACCTGCATGGGCAAGTGGTTTGCCAGCAGACAGGACCAGCAGCACCCAGAGACCTGGCTGTCAAGCCAAGTGCCTTGCCCGACTTGCCGAGCCAAATTTTGCATTCTAGATGTTTGCCTAATACGATGAGTAGTACTTGGGTACTTTTTCAGTTTGACTGAGTTTCATAGTGGGTTTGGTTAAAGGCCTGCTAGATCTGTTTCTGAGACTTCATGTTCTACCAGGGTACAGACTCTAAGGGTTTCTTTTACAGTGTTGAAAACAGATGTAAATCTTTTCAGTCCTTTTCCACTTTTACCTGTGGATTTTACTCACCTGATGTTAGCTTCTGGGTTTTAATTTTGTTTAAACTCCTATTTTCTTTTCTTACATTTTGGATGGAATAAGGTTATCCTTCTATATTTGCAGTACTGTTGTCTTTTCAGGTTTTACCGTAGGTTAAATTCTTTACATTTTTAAATTTAACGTGGGTTTTGATTCTTTAATAAAGGGCTAACTGAGAAAATTGCTTTGGTTAGACTTCATTTATAATTTTGTTATTCTTTAATCCAGTTGTAAAGTTATTATTAATCTTTGCAGTTGTTCTCCAAAGAAGTGTATCAGTTGTGTCCCTTCAGCTGCTCCTCTCCACTCATAAAGGGTTGTAGTGAGCTAAGAAATGTAATTCCTGAAGATTTACAAGTCCTGTATGGACCTTTTATTCCATTAATTTGCCTCTAGCATACATTTTGATGGATGTCTTTTTTTCAAACAACAGAAGGATTTGTCAACATAACCCATTTACCTACACTGCTAATTTATGGTTAAATCTGTTGGTTTCCAGGAGCTATATTGCTTAGGGTTTCAATACTCTTTAGGTGATGGGACTTTTTTTATATACATTGGAAGGGAGTGCAGCAAACATCTGAGCTTTAATTTGTAAATTAAAATCACAGGTGGGTCAAATAGAGAAAGGAATACTTTAAAGCTTTGGTGTACGAGAACAAAAGCTCTTAGTACTTCCCACCTGAATAATCAAAAGGATCTTACCAGTAAATCATGGGCAGAGGTGACGTTTGAGCAGGAACAACAAGTGGTAGGATGTAAAAATGTACAAGTATTGGAAGCACAGCCATGGAACATTACATGAGTCTCAGCTGAGCTGCAGGTGGTGAATGCACCCACCTCCACTTGGAGTCAGCCAGGAAATGGTTACAAATGCGGCTGCAAGCAAGAATTCAGAGAGGGGTAAGGAATTGAAAACAGATCTGACAGCATCTCTTGAAAACTAACATTTATGTTATACTGTTGGTGTTGAATTCTAACTTTGGATTTTTTAAATAACATTCATTTGTAAAAATCCAAACTGGTTGAGTTCAAGGACACTAACTGTTCCAGCATATCTCAGTTGCTCTATGTACAACATCTACTATGCAAGTATCTAAACTACCTATTAATAACAGTGGCTTCTCTGTTTTTCATTAACTGTTGTTTTAAATTGTATAAAGTGAGAATTTGACAGTGAGACAGGTAGTATGGATTTGTCTCTTTCCCAAAGAGATCTTCAGTGGCATGTCACTCTTCATCTGAATAGAACTAAATTGAGTTCTGGAGTTTCAGACAGATTTGTTGGCAAGTCTGAAAACTAATAAAAAAATCTAGGAGCTGATCAGCAATTGAATTTAAAATATTTTCCAGTACTTCTGTGGGAAATAATTTCTAGATTTAAAATGGTCTCTGCAGGATTTTTCAACTTTTGGAAGATTCTTACAGGGCCGGGTGGTGTTGTCTGACATGCACCTATCACTACACAGCAGCCTTTACAAATAAGCATTTTGTAACATTTGCTTCTGGAAAGTTTACATAATGTGGCATGGATACAAGGGACGTGGCCCTTGAAACAGTTGCAGAAGAGAGGGTAGGATTTTGGAGCTGTGGTTTTGCCACCACCAGTCATTCAGTTCCTACAGCACTTTGCCTGTTTGGAATAAAAATATTTATTGTAAAGAATGTGAAGCTAAAATCATAAAGGCCTTGAGGAACTTAGATAATAGATACATGTAGTTGCAGATGGTTTTATAGAAAACCAGGTCAGTTGCCAACAGTATTCCATGTAATAAAAGCTTTAAACTCCTAATTGCTCTTGCAGTGGAATCTACTCTGAATTGACTGGAAGTTTTCACTTCAGTGGAACTTTGCTTTTGTTCATCTTACCTCTTTTGTCAGTATAAAAGTATGACAGAGTAACAGTCATAAATGTATGAGACCCTTGCATCTTTTAATGCTCTGTCCACAAAAGTGCCTCTTAGAAAACTTAGTAATAATTACTGAAACAAAATTATGATTTATGTTAATTATAGTACCTGACTTAAATTCCTTAAAACAAGTAGTTTTCCTCAGGTTTAAATTCTCAAAGTAATCTGAGATGCCTCCAACGTTTGTGAGCTTCTTAAAGGCTGTGTTAGAGAAACAACTTGTTAAAAATCCATATGAACATGAAAATAATAGAGTACAAAAATAGGCATTTGTATTCATGATAGCTTCAGGTTATCATGCGAAGAGCCACATGCACATATAGGGCCATTTCTAGAGAAGATGCTCTCTGTTTGCAGTAAAGAACACACCATTGCCCCCACATAATCTTGGTACATTTCTTAAATATGAGGATAGGGTTTAGAATCAGTTTTCTTACAGCATTATGTATAAAAAAAAAATAAAAAAATTTAAAAACTAAGTAATGCAAGTGGCTAAAATATTTACTGAAAGAATTTTCTTTTTTATTATTGTGTGTAAATCACTAAGAGCTATTTAGTATTGCATTTCCAGCTATGTGTGTGCTTTTCCACATCACTGACTTGTGGGTGGGCAATGTTAGTAATCTGAAGTATATTATATAAATGTGATGTCATTAAACTAAAGAAAATCTGTGGGTGGACTCTGTCAGTATAAATACCCCATATGAGCATATCATGTGTAGCCCAAATTTCCTGGTGTGCTGCAGCTCAACAGGTCTTTCTCAACACATGGGTCATGGCTATATTATTTATTTCCACATTGTATTACTTCTGTAATTGTAGTGTTCCAGAAGATACTGAGAAAATACATTATCTTTTGGTTTTTTTAGGTTAACATAATTTGTCAACCCCAAAAAGACATTTTTTTCCAAGCAAGAGATATTTTTAATCCAGTATATGAATAGTTTTTCTACCATGAGGTTTGGCATAGCTTGAAACCAAAATACCAGATTATCATGTGATCTCTTCAGTATTTTTACTTGAAACTGGACCAAGTTGCCCAGAGAAGTTGTGGCTGCCCCATTATTGGAAGTGCTAAGGGGATTGAATGAGACTTTGAGCAACTTGGTCTAGTGGAAGGTGTCCCTGCCTATGGCAGGGGGTTGGAACTGGATGGTCTTTAAGGTCCCTTCCAAAACAAACCTTTTCTGTGATTTCGTAAAACTAGTTAGATTGCAGCTAAGCACCATTCCAGTCAGGACAAACCTCAGTAAGACTGTGGTTCTCAGTGCAATTTTTAAAGAAGTGTTGTTGACTTTGAGCTGTTGAAGGAGTTGAGTAATAAATACTCAAGCTCTTACATGGATTACAAGACATTTTCTTCCAAAGACATACTGCAGGATTTCTTATTTGTGGTTTTTGGTGGTTCTTTTGCTAGATAGCTTACCTGTTTAACAGTATTATTTGGAGAGCCCTTAAGGAAAAGGTTTAATGAATACATGCAGTTAATCTTAAAACTCTCTGAAGAGCTGAATAAAAATACGATTGATTCTTTGTAAGAGTTCTGGTTTTAATTTTAAAGTTATGTTTACCAGGTAAAACCTTACATGGGTGGAAATCAATCTGACTTACTTGTATGCAATGTCTTATCTGAGAACATGGGAATAAATAAAAATAGGGCTTAAATTCTCCTGAAGGGGTACATGGGAAGTCGTTCTTGGACGGATTTTCCTACTACAACCTGAATGCAGAGAGTTGCATAAATGGAAGAAGGTGTGTATGAAATCTAAATAAGAACCTCAGGAAAAAAACCTCCAATGACTTTTCACAACTACCAGATGGGAAGGAGTGACATTGGATGTCATGAAATCAGCAGGGGCAATGATGAAAAATTTGTCTTTCCAAGGGAGCACTGGCATGCAGCAATGGTGTGTCCTATATTAAACATTTATTTTATCGTCATCGTGCTCAGATTTATTACCAAGCAACAGCAATAAAGAATCTTACCACATTCCTGTAGTAGAGGACCTACTGGAGTGAGTCCAGAGGAGAACGATGAAGATGTTCAGAGGGCTGGAGCACCACTGGTAGGAGAGAGCAGGAGGTGTTCAGCCTGGAGGAGAGAAAGCTCCAGGGAGACCTTGGAGTTCAGCACTTTGCAGTACCTAAGGGTCTCCAAGAGAGCTGGAGAGGGACTTTTGGCAAGGCCATGGCATGATAGGACAAGGGGGGAATGGCTTTAAACTGAAAGAGAGTAGGTTCAGATTAGTTATAAGGAGGAGATTGTTTACTGTGAGGGTGGTGAGGCATTGAAACAGGTTGCTCAGAGAAGCTGTGGATGCCCCATCCCTGGAAGGGATCCTGTTCCAGGCCAGGTTGGAGGGATCTAGGGGAAGGCATCCCTGCCCATGACAGGGGCGTTGGAAGTAGATTATCTTTAGGGTCCCTTCCAACAAACCATTCTATGATTTTAAAAACTGGTTAGTCTGCAGCTAAGTACCATTCCAGTCAGGACAGTATATAGTAAGAATAAAGTTCTGTGTGCCATTTCTTAAGAAATGTTTGTTGACTTTGAGCTGTTTAAGGAGTCGAGATATAAATACTGGAGCAAATTATCTTTAAGGTCCTTTCCAAATCAAGCTGTTCTATGATTCCATTAATGGTATGGAATGTGGGTCACATTCCTGTAGACTGTAAATTGTCGTGGCCACTAACCCCTCACGACGTCTAGCAGGAAACTACCTTGTCCCAAAACGAATCCTTGGCTATTGCGTGAGGTAACGCCGTGATGTGGGAGCTGGGTTTTCCCTAGATTTGCGAGCGGAGTGGGCCGGGGAATGCAGCCGCAGGGAGATGACGAGAGGGCAGTGGCGCCCTCGGTGTGAGGGAAGCTGTGCCCAGACCCTCACAGGGGCGCAGGACGCGCCCCTTTCCTCCGGTAACACCGACCAGGGCCCCGCACGAACAGCCCCGTCCCGGCTCCCCCGGCTGCGGCAGCGCCCGAGCGCGCCTGCGCTCCCCGCGGGAGGACGGGCCGCGCCTGCGCTGCCGCTGAGCCGGGGCCGGAGCTGGGGCCATGTTCGGCGGGGCCGCCGCCCGCCTCAGCCATGTCCGGCGGGCCGCGCCGCCCGGGCTCAGCGGAGCCGGGCGGGCTGCGCAGGTGGGAGCGGCCGCGGGGGGACGGGGGACGGGGCGGGCATCGCCCTGCTGGGCGGGCGGGGGTGCCGCGCTGCCTGTCCCAGGGCGGCTCCGGGGGCAGCTGCTGGCTATGCAGCCGTGGCAGCCCGTGCTCCTCCGCCAGACGGCCCCTTCTCCTGCGGCCTCGGCCCCTTGCAGGAGCTCTTTCGGCCTCCTCTGCCGGTGGCGAGTGAGGGACCAGCTGCCCGGGCAGGCGAGGCACCCCAGCCCGGCTGGGAGCACGGCGGCTTGGCTTCAGACTGGAGTGGGCGGGCAGTGCAAAGCAAATACCGGAATGTTTTTAAAAGGCATAGTTTTCGGTTGTCATTTCCCCTTACGTTTTCAAACAGTGTCGTACTTACGACATGTGTTGTAGTGTACCTAAGCTGGTGTGCTTTTTAAAAATTTTTCTTTCAAGTCATTAAATCGAGTAATTGCTGAAGGTGGTCAGAGAAGGGTTTTATCCATTCACTGTCTTGGCGAAAACCGAGCGGGTTTGGAAGCGTCCTTCTGCCTGGGTCTGTGATTCGGAGGGAGCTGTTTGTGCTGTGTGTTGTTGGTAACTTCGAGCCTCTGGGAGTAGGAAACTCCCAAAGCCAGGCAGGGTGGAGGAGGAAGGGAAAGCAAACATGAGTGCTTAACCCAGGAGTAAAATGTGAAAAATCCTTCCTTCCCTCTCCCTTGTTTAGTTACGCGCAGAGAGCTGGCACGTACAGAGCAGTGTGTTTGCTGTTACACACACAGAAACACCGTGTATTTACAGTGCAGAGGCTGCAGTACCCGGTCGCTCTCTCGAGCAGGTGTGGTGGGGGATCTGCAGGTGTGGTCCTCAGCCCAGAAGCCAGGTCTGGTGTTAGTAGATGCTGCGATTGTGTTTTGTTTAGTAACCCGTCATTTAACATGTCAAAGCCGCCAGAATCGAGGAGGAAAATGTAGAGAACTCAACCCTTAAGCAATCCTTGGCTGACCCACCAGCGTGTTGCAAGCACTACAGTCAGATCCCAGGCTTCCTTGTGAGGGCTCTGCAGCCATGTCTGGTCAAGAATTTCCTGGGTAAAGGTGTTTCCACATAAACATTTGACCTACTTCTCCTTAGCCATTGCATTGAAGTGTAGTTCCTGAATTTGGCTTTTCCGTGAATTTACTACGGGATGGGGCAGTAAATAAATGTCAGGTAGTGCACTGCTGCCGGAGGATGGTCTGTGGATGTTGGCACATGTCCACAGGTCTATAAATACTGGTGACAGTCCTCAGTTAGGTTTTTTCTCCCACCATTTTGTCTGCAAATAGAGTATATGTTTGGTTGTTTAAATAATAATGGTTTATTTGAAAATGTTGATGTCTTAATTGCATTAATCAAAGACATTTTCTCAGCAATTGCACTGTCTAACATCTTTGTTAAGTAAATGTTTCCTGAATAAGTTGAGGTAAATCACATATCTGTATGCCAAATCAGATTGTCCATATTTGTTTTTTATGGGCAATGTTCAGTGACTACCAGTGACTTGATTTCAGATGAAAATTCTTGTTTTCTAGTTCTGTGCAGCATCCACACTGCTGGCATCAAGAACAGGAATATAGAAGCTGGAAGCATTCAGATTCTTTGGTGCTTGAGGAATATCAGTGTGGCCATTCAGGCCATTGGCTGGACAGGTGAGGAATAAATGTGAATTTTCTTTACGTCTCCACTTTGCTACACTCTTCTTTAGGACTCCAAGAAAAGCTTGGACATACTTAGGTTGAGTGTTTTCTTATAACAGAGTAGCACAGAGTTAGGAGATGATACCTGCATCGTGCCTGAAGAAGAACACCCAGTTTGTCTAATTGAAATACATGCCATGGTATTAGCAAGTATTCCAAATGAAAGGGAGAAATGCTATTTAGTGAAGCAGTAGGTTAAGCCCTTTATTGCTGAAGGCTTCAATATTAGTATAAAATTCCCAATGAAGCCATATGCTGTTATTTTCATACTTTGCTTATGCATCTTTATGTGTAAGTGTGGGCAGGCCATCTTTGTTCACTTCACAGTGCACTTGGTATATTCAGTTCTACTGCAGTTTTTAGTGAGCACCTTTTTTTTTTTCCCTACGGTTATTGAGGAAAATTTGAGATGAGATAGAATTTTATACATAGGTAATTCTAGGAATATTTTTCTTGGCTTTTGGATATTTTAGACTGAAGACCTACGGTGGAGGAAGTGGTTGAGACTTGTATCTTACAGTCTGATAGCAAGGGTGGAAAGTG
The DNA here is from genome assembly GCF_000738735.6 of Corvus cornix cornix. NCBI lineage: Eukaryota > Metazoa > Chordata > Aves > Passeriformes > Corvidae > Corvus > Corvus cornix. The sequence continues at coordinate 65,943,752 of NC_046334.1, forward strand.
GTGAGTGCTGAGATATGTGCAGAAAACTGAACAGAATGTAAGAGGAAATATTTTACTGAGGGTACATGAAAATATTTTTTTTATGTAATTCATACATTTCTGAATATTACGCTGTATGAAGGTGATTTTAATTTTTGATGGCATGTTTAATATTGTTTCTTTAATAAATTAATCTTTTGAAGACCTTAGGAAAGGCCTTGTGTTCAGGAGTGTTTTCTGTGTCTTTGATGTGGTCATAAAAAATACTAACGGTATGGCATGAGTGTGAGACTTAAGTGGATGTGCCAGCAGTGTTTTGTGTTTCTCTTTTGCTGAGTGGATATGTTCCTTTTCAGTGTGGAATCTTTGTCCTGTGTTAAAATGATGTTGTCAGCACGGATGGTAATTTCATCTGTTGATGTGAAACCATTTAGGGAAAGTAAGACTATCAGCTAAATCTGCTTCTGTATTACTTATATCACTTGTTAAATGTTGAGGCATTAAAATTGACAGAAGAGGGCAGGCTGAAGGTGACTTAGAACTGAAACAGAGGAGCATGCTTGTGGTTTTACAGTTGTGGAGTGGTTTTGTCCACTATTGATGTTTCTGTTCATTAACTGTGTTACAAGCAGCAAACATTCATGATGAATTCCCATTATTTTCTCTAAGCTCTACAGAACCAGAACATTCTAGACCTCTTTCCAGTTGCCCCAACTGGGAAGGTAGAATTGAAGAAGGCAAAACAATGAGGACATCAAATAAAAAAATCACAAAGTAGGTATTGAACTATTACTGCTTATTGTTGCATTGGTTTTAGCAATAACCATCTGATGATCTCTGACTACTTTACATGCATTAATGAATATTTGAAACACAGGCTGTTTCATATCAAGCCTGAAGGAAGCCTTAAGGAGGGAGTAGCACTGAGAAGTTTTATCTCAAAAGCTACTTGTGTGATCATTTGAGGTTCAGATTTGATTAGCACAGCTTTCATTTCTGTGAACCAGTGAGTTCAGAGTGGTGCTCACTGTCTATCAGTAAGAATACAGGCAGTTCTAGAATATGTTTATGTAACTTGTAAAACTATTAAGGTTCTTTTCAACTTAATTCTTACTTTTATTTTCAAGTTCTGTTGCAAGTGACTCTGCTAATCCAGCTGAATGGGAAACTGATGAAGTGGTCCTGAGGAGAAGACAAAAACAGATCAATTTTGGAAAGAATACCCTTGCATATGACAGATACCTTAAAGAAGTTCCAAAGTAAGTTGCACTGTGTTGCAGCTTTCCAAATGAACTCTTACTTGTTCCTGGTGTGTGTGTGTGTAAAACAGCACACAGCCTTAGTTCTCTTCAAATTCTTCCTCTAGTTTTTATTGCTGAGTGTGACATTATATGGTGCACGGTATCTCTGGGTAATTTGAGTCAGCTGTCCCAGCAGTTTTCCCTCTCAACTCAGTGTTCACCGTAAACTTAGTGTCTGTGGGATGGGGCAGGGCTGAATGGGGAAAGGAGAAGGCCTTGAAGCTGTGTGAGCACGAAGGTAACTCCATCCCAGCCAGACTGGGTACAATACTAAATAAAAGAAGCTACACTTGACTCAGGAGAAATAAAGTTGAAGGAGGTGGAGGTTGGGATATTATTGAAGGAGTATGAGTTATGCTTCTGTTTTGTGTCTGTTCATGGGCAGTAGGGATCTGCTTTTGGCAGCTGTCAGAGAGCTGGACTGGATGAGCTTCCAGTCTGACTCAGAACATGATGGTTAGTTGTTGCTTTTGTGATCTATTTTTGGTAATGTCTTATATACATCTCAATTAAGTGTTTAAAAATATGAACTTTATTTATCAGACCACTGATGCCTGTGTGATCTGATGAGCTGAGGATTCTTTTTAAGGGAAAAACCTCCATGTTCTGAAATAATAAATCTTACTGTGTATTTACAGGGACCAGCGAATTCCAGGAGTTCACCCTAGAACTCCCAACAAGTTCAAGAAGTACAGCCGTAGGTCCTGGGACCAGCAGATCAGGCTGTGGAAGATAGCACTGCATGCCTGGGATCCTCCTGCTGAAGAAACCTGGGATCTGCAGCCAGTGTGTGTATATGGGTGAATTAAGTCGAGGCTTAAGGAATTTAAGGAGGGCTCTGTAGTTCCTTTAGAGCATTCCTGACTGGGAGAAAAAAGATCAGGCTCAGAAATGGGAGTCTCCTTGAATGCTTTGTTTTCCATTTGAATTCTGTTAGTCTTCAAGATACTCCCATTATTTAGTCTTAAGATTATCTGCAGTCAGGCATTTATGGGGAGGAAGGCATTTGGTCTGCCTGCAGAATGCATTCCTCCCCTTTGTCTTTACACTGGTGGGCACAAGGTAATATTACTTTTCTAGAAAGCGAGAGGCATAAGCACAAATTTGGTGATTACTGTTCCTTGACTGTGATAACCTTTCCTTCTTTCCTTTTCCTGATGTCATGGAACCATGTGTCTCCTACAGTAACAATATGTTAGAGGATTTGAGACGTTTAAAGTGAGAGAGAGATTTCTGTGCTCTCTTCAGGAGAGTGTCAGGTGCATTCAAGATGGAAATATTTTTATCTTTTCACAACTTTGAATTTCTGTAACAAGGCTAGCTCTGCTAATTGATACCACCTCATACTTTACACGATTTGGACTAGTAAATTGGGAGGAAAAGGGTGAATGGAGTTCTTGTAGCTTTGTAACTGCACTGTGTAAATAGTTTTACCTGTGTTGTAATTAACCTGTGGTAGAAGTTGCAGTTTTTATACCATTTGAGTGTCATATGAGATGAACTGTTAATTATTACTTCAGTTTAACTGTTTTCTAGTTGGAGCAGTAAGCCAGATGGGTAGTTTTTTAAAGCTTTTTTTTTCCCCTCCTGTTTTTAGTAGTACAGAACCTTCAGGTAGTTCCCAGGAACGGTTCTGCAAAGATGAGGATGCTTCTGGCTCCTTTGTGTTTGACGAAAAGCAGAAGAGAAATGAGTGTGAAGATGAATGCAGACAGACTGACTACATACCTGAGAGGTATGAGAGAAAACTTCTGTGCTTAACTTAGGGAAATAATTCAGTACGTGTCAGTTTTTTGTAGGAAATGTTTAATGTGGATGAGTAGTTAATGCTCAGCTCTGGAGTTTGGCACTTTTGCTGTTGAATGTAATCCATCAATGGTACAGAGCATTGAATGTGGAAAAATTACCAGCATTGCAGAATTACATGATATAACAGAAGGAAAGGCAGTATTTTTTCAGCTTCTTAGAGTACTGAGGTTTCTTTAGTCAGTGCTGGAATGTTCTGAAAGTAGAGGAGCTTTTTCAGAAGCAGGAGTCCCCTTCCTTAATAGCATCTTGCCTGTCTGCAGAACAGCAGGGAGGCTGACTCTGAAGTACCTTGTGCACTTCCCTGTTTACTGAAATCCTTTGTCCTGGGGGATGTGTGTGGAGCTCAAAATGGTTCTGCTTCCAAACCGTGAGCCATTTGCTCCATGTTCCTCTGTGTGACTGAAGAATCATACCTCAAAAGAAAACTTCCTCTGTAGCATATGCTATTATTTAGCAGAACTCTGATAAACATTTAGACATAGATAAAAAAATGTTATGTGTGTAAAATCTGTGTTTTATTTTTGTAGTTCCTGTTCTCCTGATTCTTCTCCAGTATGGAAACGCAGAAAAAGAAACAGTTCTGACTCCTCTGTGGTTTCAGAGAGCAAAAACCATTATCTGCAGATGTACCACACACTGGAAAGGTATGAAATTATTCTCCATATGGGAATTCATTGATACTACAAACTGCCTTTTGGAATATGACTAGTACTTTTCCCTCCATTTGTTAACAGCTTTAATTTCATCTAAAAATGTGTGCGATTTAATGAGGAATGGAAATCATGTCAGAATAATTGTGCTGTATGATAGCAATTATTTACAGTGGTCCATTGCAAGTGTCAGAAGACACAACACAGGGGGTTTTGTGTGTAGATTTAAGCAACACAAAGGGTTTTGGCAGTTTAGTAGACATTTCACACTAACCTTAGTAAAAAATGTTTATACAGGTGTGGTTTTGTGGTTTTTTTCTGTCCACTTAGCCCCCTTAAGAGGAGCTGTGTTACCCACATGCATGGATTCAGACCTTTTCGTTTTCTTTCCAGCCTTACTGACTCGGGACATCAGGAGGCTTTTTCAAAGTGCTCAGAGTGGGAAGCCTTAGGTGAAAAAGATGAAGTAGTGACAGTACAACAAAGTATAGGAATAACAAGGTAAATACCCCAGTGATTATGATGTTATTTCTGTTTATTGCTTATCCTGTAAAGGTGTTCCTTTTCCCTTTTCCCTTTTCCCTTTTCCCTTTTCCCTTTTCCCTTTTCCCTTTTCCCTTTTCCCTTTTCCCTTTTCCCTTTTCCCTTTCCCTTCCCTTTTCCCTTTTCCCTTTTCCCTTTCCCTTTTCCCTTTTCCCTTTTCCCTTCTTTTTTCTTTCCCTTTTTACATTTCCTCCAGCACATGGTATGTTTGGTTGTTAGTTCTCTTCTTTGAGCTTACTCAGCTTTTTCCACTCTGACTTTCCCATCTGTTGCTTTCTGCTCTCTGCCATCCCAGATAGTGCTGGAAAATGATAAGCCCCTTTCACATTCTGTCTTGTGGAAAGAATTGGAAGTTTGCCTCTCATTTCCTCAGCCTTTAAGAGCTGGAAGCTTGCTCTCTGTCTCCTTAGAGATTAAGTTGTTTTGTAGTGACAACAATGATAGTTTTTTGTTTTTATGCAGTGACCCAATTCCAGCCAGTTGTTCTTCAGGATGGAACAATCCAAAACAGAGGAAATCCAGCTTCTTTCTGCCTGACAGCAAGACTTGCAGAGACGCAGACTGCAGGCTGGAGAGGTATGAAATGCAGCTCATCAATTGGGGTTTGAGGGGTATTTTTTAATTAATTTTATAATTATAAATTATATTAATTTAGAAGCTTAGTTGCTTTCTTGCTGTAATTCAATCCAAGCTTTTATTATAAACATTGACTTTTTTTTTTTTTTTTTTTTTTTTTTTTTTTTTTTTGCTATTCTTCTTAGGGATGTTTTGGTTGATATTTATATGTTGTGTGGTAAAATTCTGTCCTTATGTTCTTTATGTTCTCATGTTACAGTCTGTGTTAATGGATTGTAGCTATTTAATATTTAAAAGTTACCATAATAAAGGCACTTAGTCTTTGGGTTTGGTTTTTTTTATTTGTAGACTTAAACTTTGTAGCAGTTTATTGGAAGGACATCAGTCAGAATACCCTGACAGAGGATGGGGAAGTGCAAATGCTGAAGATACAATATTGAGGAAAAAAATCTAAATACCAAAGTGAGTTTGTGCTGACTACTTACGTGACCTGTTCTGTTTCAGTAGCTCATCCACAGTATCGTTCTACAGAATCCAACTGTTCAGTTCAGGCAGATCAGTTTCTTTTTTATTCCTTTATTTTATTAGTGTTTTATCCCATCCTCTTGCACTTAATACAGCCCCTTAATTAAAAGATCTAATGCTTCAGACTTAGGAAATTGAAATTGTTACCTGTCCGCTAGAAGATGTGTTTTTATCACTCAAAAAATGCCAGTTTTTTCAATTATTTCAGTAGCACCTTTTCTGCCTCTTAATGTTTTTGTGATGAAGTTACAACTTGGCATTTGCAGCAGTAGATTTTAGTGAAAATTTTCTCTTGGACTGTAGATTCCTGTGGTGCATTAATAGGATGGATGGCAATCTGGGTAAAACAGGTTTTATTAGCAGGTAGTCTTTTGTGTAATTAGATTGCCTTTGAACTACATTTGATGCAGGCTCTGAAACATGGACTAGGATATAAATGTCTGTTAAACAGTGATCTTTGACTATTTTGCATAATAAAACTCATTTAGAATATGGCCAAAATTAGTTTTACACTTAGATTTTGGATTATAGCAGTATGAGGAAAAGGCAGCTAGAGCTTTTAAAAAACTATGCTGATGGCATTTTTCTTTTGACTTTATTGATTTTTAAGTTAAATTCTTTGAGCATGAATAAGATTTAACATGCATTCACTTCCCTAAAGTGCTAATTCAATATTTGAAAATATCTAGTCTTTCTTTGTATATAGAAGTATTGAAGAAGGAATTTCTCCTGTGACAGAAAAAAGACTTGAAGAATAGGAATGTAGTCTGAGACCAGCAGATCAAGTCTTGGAAAACTGGTGCTGTCATGTAGGATCTGCACTGAAAGAGGAAGATTTACAGTCAGCAGACGTGCAATCAACATAAGGTGAAATTATTCAGGTAAAAGAAGCATCTCTACGTCACAGTTAAGAGCCTTTCTGGTTTCCACATAGTTGATGCTTAGTGTTTTTTCAGTGGTCTTTGTTGTAAATAAGGCTGTATTAAGGAGTGTATATACTCAGTGGGTTTGTAAATATTTATGTTAGATGTAAAATGTATGAAGTGAATTAAATACCTTCTCTGTGGAGCAACACACTGGTTTTCTGGGATGGAAAGATCAGTATTTAGAGCAACATTGCCTTTAACCTTGGCTTTTAGGTGTGATGAGCTCTAATTCTCAAGTGTCAGGAACTTTATCTGTGGAAGTTTAATCTTGCTTGAAAACCAGATAGTGGGTTACATGATAGAATTCCACACTACCTTCCCTTGCTAAAAGAAGATTTGTCATAATCAGAAATAAATATGAATGTATCTGTTGCTTTGTGGGGAAAAACCTTAGTCAATAGGATATTTTTAAGATATGGCAGAAATTCATTAATTATAATTGAGATAAAAGTCTATTTTATGAATTAATGACATTTAGATGAAAATTATGTGAGTGGTTGAGAAAAATAGGCTCAGCTGCTTCCTTTTCTTCTTGACAAATACTTTAGGAATGTAGGGTATCTAGTACTGTATTTTCTCAGTAATTTATGTGTTCAAAATGTTCATACTAGCTGTAACACTTTCTTTGGTATGGACAATATGGGTTTCTCCTTTATACTGTGCTATAAGCTCACCATATGCAGTGCTCTCTTCCATTTACTGCTACTGTAATGCTACAGCTTAAAAGAGGAAATGTTTTGCTGTTACTGCCTGGATATAGCACATTTATAAAATGCTGTTACCTGCTTTTTTGTTTAGGTTTCTCCAGATCTTTATAAGGATAGATTGTTTCCTGCAAGCTGTGCCTCAAGTGTAAAACTTCAGATTTCATGAAGCCTGTGCTGCAATGACAATGGATGTTCCTTAAAGCTTTTGTGAGGACATTTCTGCTATGCCTGCATTGGCAGGTGACACGTGCATTATATTGCAAAGCTGCTTCAGGTGATGGATCCTGGCATTCCCTCTGGAGATCTTGTTCCTCAGAGTGTGCTGATGTTTCACCAGGAAATCGGTGAATTGACTTGACTCCAGCATCGAGTCAAACTGAAGAATGCCACCCCTCAAACCAAGGAACCCTCTCTGCTCCACTGGACCAGAATTGCACATCCAGCCCGAGGAACTCCTTCAAAGGAATGTAGATAATTTCAGCTTTCCTCCAGTCATTAAAGACAAGCTGTTAATAACTTTTGGATTGGGCAATCACCCATTTGGCCTATTTATTGTTCTCTGAGATGAATTAAGCTGGCATTTGCCTAAGCCAGGTGAGAGAAGAGAAAGGAAAGGTAGATGGTCTATCAAAATCAGACCCTTTTCTTGAAGGGGCTCAGTGACTTTTAGAACAGCAGCCAGCTTAAATACCTGGATTTTGCTTTTATGTGTGTTACAGCCTGACCCAAAGAGCCAGTCTACTGTTAAAGAGTGGGAGAGGATGTATTCAGTGCCTGTTGTTCCTACAACTATTGGGGATGAATAGCAGTGTTTGCAGGTGTGGAGCTGCTCTTGTCCAGGCTAAGGAATTGTGATGATGTTGGGATAAGCTCTCCTTTGTTTTACTCTGCCAGCACTGTGTGCAGAAGTTTGAAGTGAGAGCTGTGGCTACAGTAGTTTATACTAAATTCATGTGCCAGTTGCAAGAATTTTACAGTCCTTGTGTAGCATGTGCTGGGATACCAATGTCTGCTAGAGCTGGGAGTTGTCTCTACAGGGTTTGGTTTTGCTTTTCACCACAGTCTTCTGTGGGGCTGGAAGTACCCAGGGCCAAGAGCCCTTTGTGCTGCTGATTTGGAAATAAGCTGCTTCCCCAGGAACTACTCCCACTCCCAAAATGTTATTTCCAGGCATGCTCAGGCATTTTTCCCAACACAAGGGTGTATCAGTCACACACCACAGAGCACGGAGTGTGTGTGTGTGTACAAGGGAACATCTGTACAGCACTTTTCTAAGAAGTAATATTTAGAACCTTGTTGTTCCAGTGTGCATGCTTCCATGTGATTTATGGTGATTGTAAATAAAGGAATGTGTTACATTTTTGGCAATTTGCCTTTATGCAGAAGAATTAAAAACTTTAACTTTAAAAATCCTTGTTAGTCTGCTTTTGGGGTTGTGTTACCAGTTTGACTGTAAAAGGAATATGTGGGCCCAGTAGTCCTTTTTTGTTTGTTTTAGGGTGTTTTGTTTGTTTTGGATGATTTGCTTTTTTAGCCCTTGCTAAAAGGGGAAAGGAGGAGTCTTCAGAGATGAAAATTAGACTCTTGAAGGGATTCAATTCTGGTTGTGTCCAGCCCCTCATTTTGTGCTTAGGGCATGGTAACTTAGTGGAATGCAGCAGCTGGAGTCTCAGCACCCATTCTGCCATGGAAAGGTGTCCTGCTGGAGAAGATGGAACTGCTAGGTGAGAGTAATAGGCTGTGAAGAAATATTTAAACTCATCTTATGTATTTCATGAGTATTAAGAGCCTTTAAGCTTTTGCCTGAGATAGACAGGGCCTGCAGTGGATTTATGGACACATCTATAGGATTTGTAATTCAGCAGTCCTTAAAAGATCTTTGTATTTCTTGGTTGAAGATATTAGCCTAGACATAGCATAACCAATCTGCGTGTGGCAGTCAAATTTTGGGCAGATTTATTCCCAAATCCACATTCTGTATGCTTGGACAAGCTATGGTAGCACAAGGGAAGGAACGAAACAGCAGATGAGGTTTGAAGTCTGCTGAAGTCATTTCATGCAGTGATGTAGAACATCTACACTGGATGTAGAATCATCCTGTGTTCTAATTAGTAACCTCATTAGTGTAAACAGAGCAGTCAAAACTGGAACACAGCCTGTCCATGCACTTGTTTACCTACCCACGGCTGTCTGACACGGAGTTTACAACTGAGGTAAGCGAGCAGAAGTCTGGCACTCCACCCCCAGTTTTTCCTTTAATTTTACTCAATTAAATCTCCTCTGCATAAATCCGTGCTCAGTTTGTAATTAAGCCAAAATATACCCTGAACTTCAGCAGACAGGTCTCAGTTTCTGCCTAGAAGTGACAAGTGTCTTCTGTTGGCATGCTTCCACTGGGAGAATCTCCTTACAGATGATACATTATCTGTGCTTGTGGAAACCATCCTTCACTGGCAGTTCTGAAATGCCATGGGTTGTGTGTCCTTTGTTTCCTTTGTAAAACTCCTTTGAGGTCACAGCTGAGGATATCTCCTCCCCTTAAATTCCCACTGTGGTGTGAAACTGCTTTTCTGAAGGATTTTTGTTGCTGACAAGGACAGAAAGATGCAGTGCAGCTGTAATCCCTGAGCTGTGTCCCAGCAGATAGTTCTGGATAAAATGAATTTAATTTGTACGTAGTGTTATGCTAAAAGTACTGTGTAGCTTCCAGGCTGTAGCTGTTCTCTGTCTGGCTTGCTTGGATGTGTTCAGGTCATTGTTCTAGCTTGTGTCAGAGCCAGGCTGAAGGGAGGGGAGTTTGTGCACATTTTGAACCTCTGCTGTACTTCAAGCATGACTTTGGTTCAGGAGCACAGTTACGTTTTCCATAGTCGTGTGTGGGAAAGGAGAGGTCCCAGCAGAGCAGACTTCTCTGCAGGAACATGGATATTCATGCAGATGCCACACAGAAGATGCGTGAGTTTGTACAAAATTTACTACAGTAAGGCCAGGCAACAGGAAAGGAATTTTCAAGGTAAATCCCTTCATGCATCGCAAGGCTGAAAGTGTATCTTCATTTAAAAAAATCCCCAAAACCAAACAGCACCTGTTACTGTGTGTTCAGAAAGTCTCTCCAAAACCATTGCTACTCTTCAATAGCTGCTTTTGTGTTTTAAGCTGATTTTAAAAAACCCACCAAACAACTTTTCCTTTGCTACTTCTGCCATCTGTTTTACCGGATGTGGTACCTGGGGACATGGTTTAGTGATCACCTGGTTATACAATAATGGTTGTATTTGATGATCTAAGAGGACTCTTCCAACACATAATGAATCTGTGATTATAAGGCTTTTTCAACCTTAGTGGTCTCTGATTCTAAGGACAGAAGAAACCATCTCTCTGAAGTGTCCCACCAGTCTTCAGGCTGCAAGGGCTGCAAATGTATTACTGTTTAAAGCTGTTTGTGTTCTGTTGGAGTTCTTCAGGTTGTTTCTAAATTGCTGTTCTAAAATGTGAGGGTATGCCCAATAGCAGGACGAATGGGATCTCGTTGTGCATGCATGTGCAATTAATAACTCCAGAAAGCTCCACGAGCCAAGGCCTAGCAACCTCGTGGCATTACCCAATCTTCTTCACTATTGATAAGAAATTTCATACCATGTCATTGTGAAATTTATGTGGTAACCATCGGGCGTGGGGTTTGAACTGGCCCTTGAAATACCCTGTCCGCTTCATCGACTGTAGAGCCGTGCCGGTGACCGTCATCCTTCATATCTGAATCGCGGGAATTTGTATTTTCCCTTTTGTTTGGGCTGGGTTTTTTCCTGTTGTTTCACGTGGGTCCCGCCACCACCGCGCGCCAAAACCGCGCGCCACCGCTCTCGATTCTCCCGCCACCACGCCCCGGGGGCGGGGCCGGGCTGAGCCATTACCCTGGCGGGGGGTGCCGCGTGTGTGAGGCCGTAAGGGTGCGGGGCGGCGGCTGAGTTTTCCCGCTCTCCCCCCTCCCCTCCGCACCTGTTCCCGTGGAGGCGCCCTGCGGGGAGGCGGAGCGGGCGGTGTCGCCCCGCGCCGGCGGGAGATGCGAAGGGGCTGAGCGGGAGGGCGGCAGCGCTTCCTCACCGCCCGTTCCGGCTCTGCCTCACCGCCCGCCTCAGCTCCTTCACCGCCCGGCTCTGCGTCCAGCCCTCCCTTCCGAGGATACCTCGCACCATGTCCTTCCGCCAGCGGAGCCCGCACGACAGCACGAAGAGCAGGTAGGGCCTCCGGGCTGAGGCGGGGGTGGCAGCGCCGGGCCTCGCTCCCCCCGCGCTGTCCGGCTCTCGCTCCCCGCCGTCCCGCGGGCGAAGTTCTCTGAGGGGGTGGGGGGGGGTGCGCAGAGCTCCCTCAGAGGGCCCGCAGCGAGTGGCGTCGCCTCGCTGCGTTGGCGGGAGCGAAATCGGTAAAAAACCGCGGTCTCGGAGGGAGATTAAAGCGCTAAAGCCCAGCCGGGTGCTCACCTCGTGTGTCGCTGTGTTTGTCGCCAGCACGCAGCACCCCCCGCGCTGGGCCCAGGCGCGGAAACGCGGCGCCGATGGGAAGCGGCGGAGGCAGAACGAGCCCGAATCCTCCGTGTTTGAGGAAAACAAGCCCAGGCCTGAGGACAGCCGGCTGGACAGGTGAGGAGGAGGTGGACAGTTCACCAGGAGCTGTTGAACTAAAACCGTTTTGCTCAGTTTTCCAAGCCCTGCCTGTTTATCAATCACTCATCAGCCACAAATAGTTCGTTTTAAAGGAGGAAAAAGGATCGAGTGCAATGCCCTTATCTTGGCATTCTTAAGAGTCAACATTTTTCGTTTTTACCTCTTGAAATACATTCTTGATAATTTATGTTCTATTTCATGCTGGTTTACTGCCATTTATCAAGAAGTAATAACGTACAGGCTAATTATGTTTGTAAATACAGGCTGTACTGTAAAAAGAAATTACAAAAATTCAATTCTTAGAAATCATTTATTTTATGTTTCTGAAGGGAGTACAGACCACCTTGAGAAGCTGTGTTGTATTTCAGCACATTTGTGTGGGGATCCGGTTTTGAGGTCACCCCATAATGGTCACACTGCTGTTCGCTGCCTTCCGTGTTTCCCAGCACAGCTAGACTTAAATGACTTATTTTGCATCACATTTGCAGTCTGAGCTATTCATGCCACAGTCCCTTTAGTCACTTTGATCGGTGGATGGGAGTTGTGGCCACAGCCCAGTTGATTGAATCAAGGTTTCTAATCTAAAACAGGGTGGGTTGTGCCTTGTAACTACCCGTTTTCCTTTGCTGACAACAAGGACCACGTTGGTCAGTGGCTCAAGTTACACTATCCAGAGTAGCTTAAACTAATTCCAGGAAGCATGGTTGAATAGCAGTACAAGAATGAAACTTTACACATAGTTTTGTCAGTTTCAAGGTAAACAAGCAACATTTCTGTGTGTCTTCCAGTATTGAATTGTGCAGACTTATTTCCTGGTTTCAGTTTGGATTGAGCTCTGAGAGAAGTTGTTCTCTTATTGGGCTGAAACTACTTTTTGTTTATGCCAATCCAACCATGTCAAATTAAAATTCTCAAAAGTAAAGAAGATCAGGTTGGAGGCTGGGTCATCTATAATCACAGCACAGGTGCAGAATCAAACATATAAAAAGGTACCTCGCAGGGTTGAGGAAAAAGCTCAGGAGTTGAGAACAACTGGGATTCTGTTTGTTCTCTGCCACAGGAGAGCAATAATTGAACATGGCCTGTGTTCTCTGCAAAACTAGAAATCAGTAAAAGCAAAAGTTAAAAATCCTTGGAGCTTGAACAGATTTTTGCAGAGGGACCTGTACTGTTTGCTATGGATTTTTAATTTCGCCAAGTTTGTAACTGGGTTTCAACTAAATGGAACTTTTAGTTTGAATTAAATAAAACATTCAAAGTTGTGCAAACCATTTTGGGAGCAGGGAGGGAGTTGGAGGTGGTTTTAGTGCAGATGGATCTAATTCCCTGACTCTAAGGGACATGTTTGCACAGAATCCTGGAAAGTCTCCAGAGCATTTCGAGATCTACTGAAAAAGCTGTGCTCTGTAGGATACAGTTTTGAGTTTTACTTAGTGAAAACTGGTCATCAGGAGGACAGATGGGAAACATTGGATAATCTGAATGCAGGCAGCTCTAGATGGCTGGGAAAAGATCTGAGCTTATTCCCGTGCAAGAGTCTGAACCTGCTTTCGATGCTAATGGGCTGCAGTAAAGTTGTTAAACCAGTTTGCAAAGCCATAGTAAGTCTCAGTTTCCTAGCTAAAAAAGGACATTTTTGTGCCTTTGCCTTCTCTAGTAGGCATATATTTACACAGAGAAACTCCTGGTGCTATCATGTAACTTTAATTAATTACCTTTACATCTTGATTCTGTGTTCTAATTTTTGTCTCTTATATAGCTAATGAGTCTGCAGTCATGAAAATATAAATAATTGCTAAGTCATTTAGTGGAGTGAAAACAAGTGAGTGAATAAATAAAGCGGGTATTTCACATACCATCTTCTGAAGGACACGAGCTGGAAGTTACTGAAAACACAGGCTGGGTTAACAATCTATGCTATGTTTCTATAGATACCTACATAAATTTTAAGAAAACCCAACACAAACCACACAACCTCAAGGTGGAACTCCCAACTGATGCTTAATTTTGCAATGATGAAATTTTAATAGAACAACACAAGATTTTTATGGCCATTTTGAGTACTGTAAATAATTATGTTTAAGGGGTCAAGCTGTGAGTGTGGGAGATAAATACAATAACCCAGGCTTTTAACACAGAGCCTTAATTTTTTTTTTCTTTCTAGTTTTACAACACCAGAAGGCCCTGGACCCCTTTCCCGGTGTTCAGACTGGGGAACTGCAGTGGAAGAAGATGAAATGAGGACCAATGTCAACAAAGAAATGGCAAGGTACCCCTGGGTGTTTAAAATGAAGTGGGGAAAGGAAGGGAAATGGAAATTGTCTTATAGAATCTGTTTCAACTCGTATTTTTAACTTCACCTTTGTAGCAAAATCAGGCCAACCTCAGCCTCTTGTCTGCTGCTTTTAGATCAGCTTTGGGTTAAGTCCTGCAGGAATGTCATGGAAAACTCTGGAAATTGGATGTGTATCCCTAAATATCTCCCTTTTGGAAGAAGCTTTTCCTGAATCTCTTAGATTGAAATATTTGAAGTACCCTCTCACTAATGACTGTTTAATATCATTGCTCTAAAAAGTTGTTTTAGGGAAAACAATTAGGAAAAGAAAGTCCTTGTATTTTTATTTTTTCTTTATGGAAAACTGAAATATTTATTTCATAGTGGAAAGGCCTCTACAGTGTCTCAAGTGCTGCTGCTTTGCTGAGAAGTTAATTCAACTGTGAGCTGTGACAGTGCTTTATGTTCTCTTTGTGACATATGTTCTTAATACTGATTTAAACTCTTACAGATACAGAAGAAAACTCCTGATAAATGAATTTTCAAGAGAAAGGAAGTCCTCCTCAGGAAGGTAGGTTAAATTTCTAGCTTAGCTGAGGAAAATCTTGAAAATAGGTCTGAATTTTCGTTGTACAGTGTTGCTTCTTAAACCACACAGTTTAAAATAGTTCATCTTAAGTCTGTTCCAACACCATAGTTCAATAACACCCTGAGCATTTATTTGAAAAGTTTTAACACATTTATTTATAGTCTTTTACAAGTGGGTTTGTTTGAGTGTCACTGGTTTTCTAGTAGTCCCAAACCTAAAATGTTTTTTTTCTTCAGTTCTGATTCAAAGGAGTCCACGGTGACAGCAGAACTTGAGACAGATGAGGTGGTTTTGATGAGAAGACAAAAACAGATAAACTACGGAAAAAACATGATTGCATATGATAGATATATTAAAGAAGTTCCTAGGTAAGCTGCTTGGCTTTATGGAAAACTAAATGTTCTTTATAAGCACATGGATGTACTACACTTGGTATCCAATACACATGCAGATAGAAGGCATCTACAAATGAAACTATTGAACTTTTAAGATATGTTTCGACTGTTAGGTCACACTAATAATGAACTGAGATGTGGTTTGGGTTTTTTTTTTTTAATGAGTCTATAGAAGAAATACCTCATGCTGCAGAAATGGAAATGAAAGTTCTTTTGGTTGTCAACAAGAGGAAATGAAACTGCTTTTTGCTGTGAGTTGTCTCATGACTTAATTATGAAACAAAATGGGCTACAGTTGCAATTGAGTTTGGAATGAGGTTTTCAGACCTATAAATGATAATCCTTTTTTTTTTTTTTTGACTTGTAGTCAGAAAAACTAAAGTTCATATCAAGCTGGCAAGTCTTTGCTTGAGTGCTGGAATTGCACATTAGTCTTTTCTCATAAATAATACAATCAGTCTTTACATTTAAAGCCATGTTATGTATGTGTGAATAAAACACTGATAAATTTTCCATGTCTAATATCTGAATAGATGCCATCGTATACCAGGAGTTCATCCCAAAACTCCAAACAAATTTAAGAAATACAGCCGTAGGTCATGGGACCAGCAAATTAAACTGTGGAAAGTGGCACTGCATTCTTGGGATCCACCAACTGAAGGAGGATGTGATCTGCAGGAAATGTATGTACAGAGTATTCAAGATGCTTTTATAGAAATTATGATGTGAAGTCTCATGTTTAAGAAATAAACATTATTCCCAGCATAGTTCTTTTTGAGACAAGTCTGAATGCTGAATGCTTTCACTAACTATTTGTCCACACTTAGTGCTGTTTAGTTCCTTCTCAGTCAAAATATCCAATAGCTTCCCAAACCTTGCTGGTGGCAGTAGACTTGCCCAGTGTCCTTGGAAGGGCATACATACATATCCCTCACTTTTTTAATGGTGAAAGCAGAGCCAGTTCTGCACTGCTCTATAAAATAAATCACCACACCATCAACATGAGCTGATTATTTCAGGGCAGTCTTCCAATTATCTGGTAGGAGCAGTGCTGGAGAGTTCTCACTAATGGCAGGTCTCCTGAATATTGAGCTTGGACCAATCCAGTGTACAAGAACCTGCCTCACCCTTCCCACTTGCTAGTTCAAGAACAATGCTGTAAAATGTTGTTTCTTGACCAGAGAGGGAGAACTGTGAACTCATCCCAAGGTGCCACTAAACTCAGCATGGCCACAAGTGTTCACAGTCCAAGCTCTAGCAGATTTAGTGTGATGAGCCAGTTATTTTCTTCTATAGAAAGCAATACAGCTGATCAGGCAACATGTGACATAAAATGGCACTAGAGAATGAAGGGGACAAAGATGGAACTTAATTCCTCAGGAAGCAGTTTTATGTTAATAAAGAAGTGTTTTTCCTTGATGGAATGCTGATTTTAAAACCAGTGCAGAGCAATAGGATCTAAAAGCAAAGCTTCCTTTTAGCTTCCCTTTACTTGCCATCAGTGTGAGGGGAAGTTGGCACTTTGGCCAGAGCCCTGCTGTGTGCATTGGTGTTGAAATACTACCTTCAGATGCTGGGGTCTAGCTCTGGGGATAATGGGTATTAAATCTTTGCAAAACCAGATGGATGAAAACCTTGTCTGAGAAAAAAAATTCCTTCCTCTCCTGTAACATTTGTATTGAGGCATTGTTTGAGCATTGGGTTTTCATCTTTGACAAGTTGCACTACTCAGTCTCAAGACTTCTCATTCAGTCCTTGGCCATTTTGGCTGTACTGAGCTGTCCTGCAGTTCTGTTTGCTCTCCCCACTTTGCCACCACTGTCCCTGTGATCTCTGTAGGTCTCTTTGCTCTCCTCTGGCCATTGTTTTCAGAACTGCACCACAAACTGCAGCTTAACACTAAAATATCAATTTGTTTATGCTGTATTATTCTAAATGATTTTACAGTTGTCCAGTTGACCTTGGTGAGATGGAGACAGAATCTGTTGGAAGCAATTCTACTGAATCTCAAACAAGCTGTCAAGATAATAATGTAAGCATATCTGTCATTTGCATAAATATTTGTTGATAATTGCCTCGTTGCTTAGAGTTATATCCAGAGTAGCCTGAATACCTGACAAATTCCATCATCTACTATGTTTAGGGACTGTTTAAAAAGCTGAGCAGTCTTTAAATTCAGGTATTTTCCAGCTATAGCCATTATCTGTCTGTAGTCTTGGTTTAGAGGATTATAATTTAAATGATCATCTCAAATTAAAAATATCCCATTTTTTCATAGCCTACAAAAGAAAATTTCTGTTGAAAGCAAATCAGTTATGAACTGTAATGTAGAGTTGAAATACTACTTTAGATTGCAATATCTAATTTCCTTGTCACACAGAAGTAGGCTCCTTTTATATCCAGAAAGCACTTGCTACAGCTCAGCAGTAAAGATCTAGGAATGCTGTTCTTACTGGATTTGTTTTTCTGATTAATATTAAATCTGCATAATGTTTTAATGTTTGCATATATATGTCCTTAGAACACTTGCAAGGTATCTTCAAATGTGGTTGGATGGGCAGAAGCCTACATCTCTTTAATCATAAGGCTAGCATTGGGTTTTATATGGCCTTTAAAGCATTTTTAAGCCTTTGTTATAGGGCAGTTTAAATGAATTACAGAAGTTAATTGAATTACCTGTACTAATAACCTCTACTTAATTAGTAATTATTAATTGCCTTTGCCTTCCAGGATACCTGTTCTGGCACTCCCACCAAAGTTCGACATCTTGACTATCAAGCAGAAGGAGAATTTGACTTGGAAGTGTGTTTGAGTGAGCCACTGAAAGAATTTGATACAGTGAGTTAAATAGTCTTGTGCAAACTGTTTTAGAGAAAGTTCTTTTTAAATTTGAGAGGTTAGCTTGATCCTTAATCTGTTAAGAGTAAGAAAGCTTAAGCAAAGTTGAAGACTGTTCTCAAAGTTGTGGTTGGTCTAGATATTCTCCAGACCAGACTTCTGTAAAATTGCAATTAAGTTGTGTGACTTCCTGTTAACTTTTAATTTATGTATATCAGATTTTTTTAATAGGAAAACTAGCCAAAGGCTGTGCTATCCCCTAGTAATTATAAATAGTACAGCAAGATCTCACCAATTTCCCCCCACTGTGAACATGATTTCAATTGTCCACCTGCAGATCAAAAGCCAAGTAGGGAGATATTTTTTTTGTTATCTTGCTTTTACATCTGGCTCTTCTAAAAGGTCTGACTTGAAATAATGCACGTGGTAGCTGAACCATGTGGCTGATTAGTACTAGTAAACCCATCTACTGCAGTTACTGTAAGATTAACTACCTTACCTTAAAAAAAACCACTTTATTTGCAAAAATGTTTCAGAAACAACTGGAAATTAAATACCCTCAAGAAATTGGAGGTCAACATGGTAAAGTCTAAGCAATAATGTTTTTTTCAGAAGCAGTAGCCTTAATTTGAAATTTGTAAATAGTCATCAGTCATTTATTAATGCAGTCAAGAAAACAATGTCTAGGGAAAGAGCTTGATTCTTTCAATTTGCTGGTTTTAAATGTAAAACTGTTGTAAATGATAACAACTGTACAGATTTTCTGCTGAGAGCAATTCGTGTTTCTGTTGCTTTTGTGTGGGATGTTGCTGGAAAATAAACAGAACTGCGTTTACTTTTACATGCGACTCTTCATTTCCTGCTAGCAGTGCTCTGTGGATAATGAAACGCAGGGAAGTACTGGAAGCCAAGTGTCTCATATTGGTACTAAGCCAGCATGTATCTGTGTTAGCATCATCCTCTGGCTTTGAGGGAGACCTTAAAATCTGTTTACTTGTGTGCAGGCCACCAGAGTGAATCTGAGACAGTTTAGTTTAGTAGCTGTCCATTAGCTGGTTGCCAAGTTCTGTTCTCTACGAAAAACTGCTAGAAGAGCTGGGTGAACACTTCAATCTTCTTTACATTTTCTACAGTCACCTCACTTGTACTTAAACTCATCGACTCAAGGGACTATCTTAGCAATTAATATTGCTTACAGCTGTCTAATTTGTTAGGCACTCTTGAAATCAGGTAACTTGATCTGATGGGGAAACTTCCAAGAGGAAGCAGTGGCATTGGGATAAGGTTGGTGCTAAACTCTGATGTTAAGGAGACAGCCCTTCCTAACATGTATTTTTCCCAGAGAAGGCAGCAAAATGGTAGTTGCTTTCTACCTGGACTGAGCCCCCTCTGTCCTCCCCAGATTGCTTTTCTCATGTCACATTTTCTGGCCATGCTGTCTCTGGTTGTTCTTAAGTATTTCTGTTGTGCCAGTCTGTACCTGAGTATCAGAACTGCCAGTAGAATTGTTTTTTTAAAAGACAGTTTTTCTATCCTGATGTAGCTACCCAAACAGGTTGGATCAGTGGATATTCAGGAGATGGTTTAGAGGTTTCTGAAGGGTAAAGTTACTTGCACCTGGTTTTAAAATAAGGAAGCACATGGGTTGGGACAATCTCTCCAGCACAAATGCAGGCTGGGGTATGAACAGATGGAGAGCAGCCCTGAGGGGAAGGACTTGTGGATGTTGGTGGGTGGATGAGAAACTTTAAGTGACTCAGCCATGTGCACTCATAGCCCAAAAAGCCAACTGTGCCCTGAGCTGCACTAAAAGCAGCGTGGCCAGCAGGGCAAGGGAGGAGATTCTCCCCCTCTGTTCTGCTTTTGTGAGACCCCACCTTGAATGCTGCATCCAGCTCCGGGGTGGAATGTGGGGAAAACATTGTGAAGAACACTAATCCCTGGGCCCTGTAGAAAGATACCAGGCAAACAACGGGGATGTACTGTTCTGTTATAATGGAGTACACAACAAATAATTCTCCTTTGAATCTCTTGAGATGCTTTTGAAATTCTGCAGAGTAACTTCTCAGTGGTTAGTCCATAATCTGCAATATAATTTTATATTAATCCAGCTAACCTGCTACTACTCAGACAAGGTTCTCAGCAAAGGCCTTGGGGTATGACCCTCTTGCTCTCAGCATTGCCTGTGCCCTGGTCTCTGAGCTGTGCTCTCCTGAACACAACCCCACCCTGCTGAGATGGGTGTTGCTTCTCACTGTTCTGCACTCACTCTGTTCCATCTCTGCACTATCCTGTCACCTTTCAGTGTGCTGTCACTTCTGCTTCACACTGTAAGGTTCTATGTCACTGTTCCTTTTTTTTTTTTTACTAGTTTATCCCTTGTTTTCTTTTCCTGTGTTGTGCTCCAGCTTGTTTACAGATAATTCTGTTGGTGTCATTAAAAGCAATCTGAGGTGTTGTTCAGCTTTCAGTTTTGTGCTGTGCAGCACTCTTACCCAGGAACAGGGTGGGTATGATCCAGACTAGAAATGTAGCTGGTCTGTGTTCAGTAGCTATTTGTGAAACAGGCTCAGATTTGTTACTTTTTCCTGAAGGAGCTGGCCGTACACAGTAGTGTCTTCACTGAAATTATTCCCCTTTGCCTCAATTACTCGGAGCACTAAGCTTTTATGGTTGGTATTTAAAGAGAGCACTCAGTTTGGATGTTTTTCCAAAGGTACTGAACACCGAATTGGAAAACAACCGGGGTCTTTTTGTGATAGAATTAAGCCCTCTAGTGGTTAAATGTGGGCTAACCCCATCCATTTAGGGCAGTATTTGGTAATAGAGGAATCTTACGGAAAAATAATATCCATATGTTCAGTTGTGCATAGTTGCATGCAGTGGAGTTTGCTTCAGATGGAGAACAGGCAAGTACTGCTGTCAAATTTTAGCCTTATTAGGTTAAATTCCTCTAAAAATGAAACTGAGCAGGTTGTTCTGTAGGCAGCAGAACCTGTCAGCCCTGCTTTTTATAGACCTGTGCCTTCTGGTTTGTGTTTCTCTTACTCCCTTCACACCAAGCCCTGTCCCCTTTCAGCATCCTCATGCCATGCCTGGCTGACAGCAGTTGTGGCTGTGGCTAATTTAAAGCTCCATCTGTTTTGACTGGGCCATTGGTACATGTGTGTGGGTAAGGTGGCAAGCAGAACGCTAAAGGCCTGAGCTGTCCCAGCTTGTCCCTCACTTGGGCATTAATTGGGTCTTCCTTCATTACTCAGCTGCTGTCACATAACCTTAAGGAACATATTTACCTTTCTGTTTAGTACCTGGACAGCCAGTCCAAAAATTAGAAAGTGGGCAGGACGGAGATTTTGGAAAAGACTTGCCAGTACAACAATTTAATGCTCTAAGGAAGCCAAGCTAAAATCAGCTTTCTTCCATGAATCCATTTTTAAGTCCAAAATACCATTCAAACAACTTTCTGTTCATGCAAGTATTTACTGAAGTTATTTTCAGGATTATCTGTTTTATTGTGCTCTTAATGTAAATAAGAGCATATGGAGAGCAACTACGTATGCCTGAGGATGGATCTGTGTGGAAAGCTGGGAAACTTCTTTATCAAAACTGGACTGGTAAAAAGAGCCATTCTGAAAGAATTTTGACCTTACTGGAAGTTCTTGCTCTTCTGTGTTTTCTTCTTCTATATGGTTTCTCGTAATGTGAGAAAATTGGTTGCTATCTGTTGAATACTAAGTTTGAGTGCTTCCTGACAACTAGGGAGAATTTTGCCAAAATATTATATAAATAGTTAAGCGATTAAAATTACTTTGTGCAGTGTCAAAAATCCATTTTACTTTCAAGGAAAACAGTGTAGTTAGGATGTAATATATACACTTTAGTTAGGAGATAAAGCGGTAATGCTGAGCAGAATTTACTCTAGTTGTGTAGTATTTAGTTTTGTGGTATCTGAGTAACACCTAAATACAAAATATGCTAGGAACCAAGATTTAGCATCTGCCACTGCTGGCCCCCCACTGTATTTTTTGATTACCACTCCTGTTCACTCTTTGAGCTGGTCACTTACCTCTTGGATTGTGTTTAAGCACAAGAGAAAACTAATTTATCCAGAAAATGCTGATTCATACACTCCAGAAATAACTTCACTTTGAGTGGAAACTTGGAACTTATTTTGTGGGTTAAAGTGGGGCCCAGCTGTCTGTGTTGGGACCTTTCTATCTATCCAAGCCTCTATTGAGAAAGTTTCTGGGAGGTACAGGAATGGCTCTAATTATTTGCAAAAACAACGTTCCCTTTTGTGTTTCTTTAGAAAGGGGCTATTCCATTTCTGCTGAGAAATACTTTGTTTTCAGAAATATGAGTGCCATATAGAGATGAAGATTTGGGCCTGCTCTTTGATTCCACTTTCATGTGCTGGAATCAAAGATACTTTGGAGCACTGCAGAGGGCAGTAAAAGTGCATGTTTAATTACAGGCACACAAAAGGGAGCTCTGAGTTGCTTTACATTTGTTGTAAATGCCAGGAATCTAATTATACTTACTGATTCTGACCTCAGGAGCAACCCATAGTCCCAATAAAGCCCCCTCAAGTCTGTCATCTCTCACTGTTCATTCCATTTCCAGTTTCACTTGATCTTAAGCCCATTATTACAAGGAATGGAAGATAATAGTAACTTAACAGCAGAGGAAAAATGGACTTCAGGGGGGAGAAAAACTCCTCCTGACAGACAGTACGAGCCTGCTTGCATTTAAAATCCTAAAGTATCTGAAAATGCTTATTTGTTTGAACTTCACTTTTGTGAAGAACAGAAAACTATTTTTTCCTGAGGAGTTGAGATTTCCCAGGGAAAATTAATTTCAGGATTTTATCCACAGCTGACTAGTTTCAGAATATTCCTGAACATGGAATCCATATTCCTTGACATGTGTTAGAAAGTGTTTGTCTCGTACACCTACTAAGCCCCCAGTGCTCTGAAAGCGTTGCTGTCTGAGTTAAAATTACACCTGGTAGTTGGAGTGTTGGATGTGAAATCGTAGCAGGGAATTAGCAGCAGCTGAGAGGAGCGTGTTGGTGAGGTTACCACGTGTGTGCACAAAGGAAAGAACATCAGAAAAAGGAATAGAGAGCCAGTCCTACCTAGAGACTGCTCATGCCGTGAGCAGCTGAATATTGTATTGCAAGGACATGGCAAAGATAGAATTAATAGGTATATCAGGAATAAAATGTCATTTTGGTTGGCCCCTGCACTAGAGCACTTATCTTGAATTTAAAGAAAATTAAGCCAGCCAGGCTTATCTGGAGGCAAGACTCATGCTTTCATATGCTGGTAGAATTTCTGGAACAATGTACTCCAAAGATAAGACTAGTAAGAAATGTGCAGTATTGATTAACAAAGAATGGCCTGATAGTGCTTAGAAGAATTTGATACTAAGTCTAGTGACCTGTCAATTTACCAAAATAATAAATTACTATTATTCTGACATTTGATCATAAAACTCCTTTCTCTCATTCTTACTGGAGAAACTAAACTGGCAGCAACAATCTTGATGGTAGACCATGTGTAAGGCACAGAGATGAGGCTTTACCTGATCCTTAATCTATTTTTAATGGAATTCTGACCATTCTTTAAAATACTTGTAAAGAAACATTCTGACTTTTCATGTTCTCCTCTCCAATAGTAAATATAGATACATCAATTATTGGAATGAAAATATTTTATATATATATATAACACTTTAAAAATCTTCTGAATTGTTGACAGAAGTGCTTCCAGTATGAGTGGATCCCATTATTTCTCTGTATTATAATAATGCCATAGGCTAAGTGAGACCTAGTGCAGTTTTACTGTTGGGAACTAAAGGGCTGGATGGATGGAACTGAAGGTTTTGCAAATCATAATCCAGTCCAGTGGAAGTAGTTGTGTTCAAGCAGATGGTGAGCTCCTCAAAAAGTGTCTACAACTGGGCAGGGACAAGCTTCTCATGGTGTAAAAAATATCTATAGACCAAACTTTTGTTTTTAATGAAAAAAGCGAAACTGTCACTCTGGGGGAGTTGGATTCACATCCTTTATGTGCCTGTAGTGGGAAGGCAGCTAAACCAGGGACTCACTTCCCTGTTCTTATTTGGGGACCAGGGTCTCCTCATGGTCAGAAAAGATTCCCAAAGAACCTTCCTGTAAAAACATCACAAAGTCTGTTTTTACATCAGTAAATAAATTACTTTTGGGTGATGCTAAGATATTCCCTCCAAAAAACTCCATAGCAAATCTGACATGAATTTTCAATCTCTAGTTTGAAGAGGTGAAGTGGATTTTGGTAGCATGGAATAATGTATACCACATATAATGTCTGCCAGCACCAATCTGTTTCACTGGATCCACTGGTAGAATCTGGCCCTTTGCTGGAATTCAGCATAAAGTTGTTTGGGTTTGTTTTTTTTTTTTAATAATAATGTGATATTTTTAAAAGTTATGAAAACTCGTGTCTCTAAGAACACTGAGACCTGAAAATGTGACTTCTTTCATTGAAGAATGTGGTTTTTCTTGCTCTCGTAGCCTGTCTTGGTTTGGCTTGATGCATTCATAAGGGAACAACACCAGCAACTTTATAAAAATGTGTTTTACAAATTAAAATGGGTATTGATGAGGGGGAAAAACCCACATTCTTGCAGGTCAACTAAGTATGTCTGACTATTAACAGCAAAGTAGAGCCCCTGTATGAACTTTGTTGTAAATCAGCTAATAATGTATTAAAGCTCAGAACAGTGTTTTGCTTTCGGAGTCTTGCTGCTGTGAGTTCTCCTTTTCACTAGGATGCAGATAAAAAAGGGATGATCCCTTTAAGAGCTTGATAGGTTAAGTCACAAAATTCATATCTCACACACCAGGCAAAAAAATATGCCAGCAACTGCTGGGAAAATGACAACTGTGGTGTCTGATCGCTTGTCAAATCAATGAGGCTTTTCTCTCCTTTTGGTGAGAATTTATTTGCAGGGGTTGGTGAGCTGAGAAAATAAGATTCCTGACCTAATGGTCACCCCCATTGGTATCTCATTGTGGAAAATACTCTCTGCTGCAGTCCATTCAAGTGATTGGCAATGACAGCTTGGATGGATATTGTCAGTTGACAGGGCTTTGCACTCTCTCTGTTTTAAAAATGATGCGAAAGATCCCTTCCCCAGTGTGCCGTGCCACAAGTTGGGTTTATGAATGAACGGATGAATGCATGCTTCTCTCCTGTCATCTGCAACAAAAAAAAAAAAAAAATTCCAATCCCATCCCTGAAATGATATGCTAAGTAAATTCACACACATGCATTTAACACGCAAATGGTGCCCGAAGGCAAGCTGAGCAAGCCCTTCCAAACACTGGGGCTGTATTTTTTTTTTTTCTAGTCATTAGGAATTTCATGGAAAATGTGAAACTGCCCACTTGATATGGAAAATCTCCATGAAAAATGTGAAATTCCAGTGTTTCCAGCAAGGTTTTGCTGACAGCTCATGCATGGAGAATAGCCTGAAAGACATGCATGCAATTAAGGGATCCATATAGGCGAGCTGGAGAGAACAACACAGGCAGTGGGGGATGTGGCCTTTGCTAGGGCCAGCTGGTGTCTGCTCCTGGACTCTCCGAGGGCACCAGACCATTGAGAGAAGTGGGGCGAAAGGGGAAAAAAGAAAACACAGAAGCTTCAGAGAAAATGAACCAAGTCTATCGGAGAAAATCCCAGAGCTCCTAGGTAACACTGTCCCTCCCTGTGCCCCCCCTGCTTGGGATGCTCTGAGATGCAGCTCAGAGTGTGACACAAGTTTCTTGTTTTCACAGACGTGACAGTAACCATGCAGACAGAGGTGGTGGGGAGCACAGCCAGGGAGCCAGCTGCTGGGCTGGGAAGATGAGGATGAATGGTTTGGGAGGGAGGGCGTCCAGCTTGTGCTCCGTAATCACGTCAGGCCTGTCACACCACTGCTTGTCAGCAGTTGAGGAGAAGCTTCGCCTTCTCTCCTTTCTTTGCTCTTTCTGAATGGTTTAGCCCTTCCAGGAAAGGCTCAACTGTGCTATTTATTCTGGAAGAGGGATTGAAAAACCTTCATGTACGTTGTTGAATGTGGAGGGTAAAACAGAATTCCAACCCTCCCCTGCCTGCCCCCTACTGCCGCTGCAATAAAACCACAGAACGCTGCAGGTACTGACTCCTTGCCTTGCCTGTGGTCATTTATCTGCTGTCCAGTGCCACCAGCCCGGTGCTGCAGCACTGTGTCACCTTAGCTCCTGGTTTAACCAAGGGACACGGCTGGATGGCGTGTGAGCTGGGGGCTGCAGGTTCACGGAAGGCAAGGCTGGAGCGCAGGAACTGCCTTGCAGTGTATTCTGTTCTGAAGACATCCCCATGAAGCCACTTAGTGCCATTGCTCCTGTCTGACAGGGCAGGTGTTTGACAGCAGGCGGAGAGGTCCCTGCTCCATGCAAAGCCTGGGGTAGAGGTGTTGAAGTCATCAGGGATCCGTGCTCTTGGAGGAGCCACATGGATGGGGAGCAGCACGGCTCCCTTATCCACCTGCACTGCCACAACTCCTGATGCTGCTGGATCACCCTGAGCTGGGTCTGCTCTGTGCTCCTTGTGCCCTGGAGACCAGGATTCATGCCACCATGTCAAGGAGTGCACAAGCACATAAAGGAATTAGGAATGAACTAGGAAGCCACTTGCCTTGCAAGGGTTTCCAACGCCCCAACTCATCGTTCTCATTTGGGGGCTATTGCGCAGTTTTCTTGCAAAGCAAATAGGGTTCATTTGTAGTGTTCTGTTTGCTCTGGTTGGGAAATATTTCTTGTATGCCATGCTTGGGAGAGAAGGTGGGAGACAGGGTCATAAGAAGGGGGGAAAATGAAGCATCAGTTGTGTGGGAATTTAGAGCCAAGGTCTGCTCTGCAGGCAGGAGAGATTGACTTGAGAAGAGCCTGGCCATGGAAACATGATTTCTATTTAATAAAGGACAGGAAAACTATGCAGCTTCTGAAATAAAGCAAAATCATCTCAGTTGCCCTCTCACAGCTGCACCATCAAAGGAATTACATTTAAATGTTTTGTTTGGACTCTTCCCCCTTTCCCCCTCCCTTCCCAAATCCCTGAGCACTCACTCCCACGCACACAGAATATATAAACCATGCAGCAAGGGTATGAGGGTCCTGGTGCATGAGCTTTGCAATTGCAGAGAGAGGAAGGTAAGAAGCTTTTGCTGTACTCTAGGTCACTGTTGTAATTGGAACAAATTGTTAACTCACTGACTTAACCAACTTTTTCCAGAAAAACTTGGGCATCCTGTGCAGCAGCAGTGATTTGTAGAGGTCTGTTTGCTTTTCCAGCATCCTGCAGTCCAGGGGAAATGGAAACAAAGGGGGACTCCTTGTTAGACCTCATTGGCTGAGGCTGCAGTACAGGTTATAGCCTTGCTCTGGTTTTTGGGGAGTCGTCTGCTTCCTCTTCTGCTTTTTAGCTCTGTGTTCTTTTAAAGAGGGTGTCTTGTGTGGCCTGAGGAGGACAGTGATGTGAGAGGGGAGAGCACTGCAACATGAGGACAGGAATTACAAGACCTACCAGGTGTTTCTAGTAAAAGAGAATTATGTGCAATGGAGAAGATGCTGTCTGCTGGAGAGGTCCTTGGGGAAGAAAGTAAATCCAGACATCCCCTTCACCTTCTCACAGCAGTATCCCAGTTAACACACTTGCCCTGTGATGCTGCCAGTTTGCAAGTGATATAATGTGGCACATCTGGTCAGCTCATACATTGCCTAGCAGGGAGCAGCACACCTTTATTAATGTCAGATTCCTCACATTTTGGAAGGTGAGCATTTTTTTGATCACCATGGATATGCAGGGCTGTGGTTAACTGTGGAATTGGCTCAAATTGTAGGTATTGTCAGGGATTTGACATATAAAAGCTGTGGAGTAAGGTGGTGGCTTAAATAGGAGTCAGCTGGGCCTTTGTCAGGGTTTGGCTGTGGATTAGTGCATCTCATCAGCTGAGTGTTTTATATTGATAAACAACTCGGTACTATTTCGTACTTTTTTCTCATTTTGCTTGCAGAAGACAAACTATCTTCAAAAGACAAAAAACCCAGCTCCATAGTTCTGTAATACTAATATTACTTAAATACTTGGTCTGTCCTGTTCTGTAGGGAAAAGGCAGAATTGTACCAAGCAGGGCCAAATAATGAAGTGTTATTTCCCTTCATCACTTACATGTACATGACTGGAATAGCCCCACACATGACCAGTCTGGAGTAAAGGTTCTTTCACTCTGTAGATAAAAATAATTGTTCACAGAGTAAGTCACTTATGTTCTGTGACAGAGCCTAGATTCTTCTATAAAAAAGGCACTTTTGCTGTTGCTGCAATAGCAACAGCCACAAATAGATCTATCCAGAACCAGTTGCACCAGCCAAGCCTCTTCCTCTTGATTAGTGGGCAGAATGTGGGTGAAATGATAAGGAATGCATGGCAAATTGAAATAAAGATGATGCATTGTTCTGTATTTGCGAGGCTTCACTTTCTGCATATGTGCCCTTCGTGCCATCATCTTTTCAGGGGAAAAATATTCTCATTCCCTCAAAATGCTGGTGGTCACTCAACCATGGTGAATGTACTTGAATCTCAAGATTTATGATCACAATCCCGTTATCTGCAGTATCAGGATGATTATCCCAGCAGTCCTGCAGGATCAACCTAAAAATTGTTGGACAAGAAAATTATTTGTCAGGAATTACACCAAGAAGATGATTTGTTCTGAATTTGAAACAGACATAGTTAGTTGCAGCTGCTCTGGCTGCCCCCCTCTCATCTTTCCCCTGCTGTCCAAACAAAATGAGATACAGGTTCTTGTTCTGTCAGCATGTGACTGGGAGAAACTTTTTATATCCTCATTTATTTTCTTTATTTTACAGCTGTGAGCATGCAATAACTGCACCATATCTTAAATACAAATGAAATATATTTTATCTTCTGTGTCCAGTGTGTTAATCTCTTGTATTGGGATGGGCATATTTAATGGAGCAGACATAAAATACAGAGGGGTCTCTTGTAAATAGAAATCTGAAGCGTCTTTTTGCCATGCAAAACTTACCACTGCCTGAGTTCTAATCTCTTTAACCAAACAAAGACAGCACAGTGACAACTACCTACCCTTTAAAGAATAATTTCTTAAAGCCTCTGTTGACTTTCTGCAGTACTTCCTCAAAAAATAAAAACTTGTCTTCAGACCAATGGAGTATGAAAAACTATGATTTTCCTGGCAATAGGAGGAACACTTTTATACTTTTAAAAGTAATTTTATTAAGATTCCTTCTCTAAGAACCCTCTCCCCTCAACTATGCCTAAGCATCACACTAGAAATCAACTTCAGCATCTGTACAAATTTGACCAAGGCAGCAAGTTCTATAGACTTCAAGAACTGAAAGATGCCCATATCCCAATGCTTTATAGATAACTGGTCTGATACGAGATCTGCAGTAAATGGAAACCTCCCACTGACTCCAGATGGCTCCCAGATTAGGTGTTTGCGAAGACCACAAACACCACCTGTGACAGAGAAGTAATCCAAGTGGTGTTATACCAGGTTTTCTGCCTCTGATTTCCCACTCTAGGCTATAGCAGTGTGTTAACTATGCTGGGCTGCTGGTCTGGTGGACTTACTGAATATGATTTCTGAACACAGGGCTTCAGATGGCCCCTCCTGGCCCATCTGGGGGCTGAGATTTGAATTCTTGCATTTACAGTTGTGATTTGATGGACTTCAGCATCTCCCATGAACATCCAGGGGCAAGGTGAGGATGGCTGTGATGCATCTCACAGCAATTATCAGCAGACTTCTGGGAAGCTCTCTGAGATCTCTGGGCACTTGCTCTGTCGTCCTTCACAGTTATCTTGGATTGTCAAAGAAGTGCAGCAGAGCAGACTCCTCTTCTGTCCATGTTGCACGTACACTCAGGACTGTGCTGAAGGTCAGAGCCACGGTTTGCATAAGTCACAACCCAACAGAATTTACAACCTGTTAGTTGCTCTTGTATTCTTATGGTCTTCACTGATCCTTCTAATCTGGCTGTAATTTACAACCACATCTGTTTCAGGGAGTGGGGTGGAAGAGGTAAGTCAAATTCAACAGCTGTCACAAGGTCTAAGTAATGCCCAACATCATTTAAGGCTGGAGGAGACCTCAAGACAACCACATGGGCCTGCCACGTTTATACCACCATTTGTAGTTGTCAGACCCCTTTTTAGGCCAAGTAACTGGGGCATCAGCCAGTTGGTTCAGCTCAGTGAAGGTCACAAAAAGAGCCAGAGCCTGTGCAAAAATGGGGGAGCAGGAGGTTGAGAGTGCACTGGAGATGTACAGTAAATCTTC
Organism: Corvus cornix cornix; assembly: GCF_000738735.6. Taxonomy (NCBI): domain Eukaryota; kingdom Metazoa; phylum Chordata; class Aves; order Passeriformes; family Corvidae; genus Corvus; species Corvus cornix. The sequence continues at coordinate 65,973,925 of NC_046334.1, forward strand.
AGGAGGGGTGGAGCTGTGCCCAAAGGCAGAAGTTCTGTTATGGCACAGGCAGAGTGAACAGCAGATCATGGAGAGGGAAAAGCTCCTTCTTCTTCTGTCTGCTTCCAGCTGTGCTCTCCCTTCCTCTCCTGTGGGCCAGCTCTGGCACAGGATGCATCACCTGCATGAGCTGGCAGAAAAGCACATGGGGAATAAAAGAGGCATTTGCATCTTGATGGGATCTGAGTGAGCACAGCAAAGGGTCGGTGTGAGCGAGGGGTGGGGACAAAGGGGTCCTGCAGCATGGACAAAGCCCAGGAGTCAATTCCTAGGGAGAGCAGATGAGTGAAACCAAGGGAGCACCCACCATCACTTTGACCAGAGATGTGAGGATCAGGCTGAGAACACAAAGACAGCACATAGCCAGTGTCCTGTTTGTGCTGGGTGCTGGAACAGAAGACAAGGACAGCAGTACATGCTGAGATTTCTCTGGCATGCTATCCCAATTTCCAGCTATCCATGGCTTAAAGGCTTCCTGAGTTAGATATCATGCTTTTGTGTTTCGTGGCACTTGGCATGCCTTCCTCCTGGAAATTTATTTTTCATGTCTTTGAACCCATGAAAGCTTTGGCATGATAACTGATAAAAGATCCTTGAATGAAAAGAACTAGAGTGATACAAAGCAGATCCTGCAGGATTTCTCCAGTATGATGAAAAATTAATGTAAACAACACAAATGTTTTTCCTAGAATGTGTGTATATATAGAAATCAAAACAAATCCAAAAGTATTCAAGTACTGGCAAAATCTATATACCTCTTGCAAAATCATTCCTCTGTTTTTCTCCTCTCTTAAATAATGAGGATCTTGTTATATTTATGCTGCCCCTGCATAGCTTAAGGGGTTTTGCCCATATTAACAGTGACTCTGTCTCTCTTCCTGCCTTGAGCACTCACAGTGATGGAAATTTGGGCGCTGTGGCTGCTGCTAGAGGCGTAGGTACCGTGGTGTGGTGCTACTGGTGCAGCTTTGAAGTGCCAGAACCAGCCAGCAGCCACCTCCACCCCGACTCCCAGTGCTCACCAATGCAGGGGAAAGCCAAATGATATTATCACCACTAGCAAAACTTCCAGTAACTTCCCAAGCCTAGAGGAGCCCCTGGAGCCAAGACATCTCGGTGTGACCCACTCAGCAGGGAGGTGGATGCTAAGAAGCTTTCTGTAGGTTTCTAGTGTCCCACTTCCACTTTCCTGATGGAAAATCTTCTGTGTTGCCCCATGGAATTGTACTGCACCGATTGGCACCATTTTGCAGACAGCCAGGTCTCTTAATATTTTCTTTTTGCCTTCTCTCTTCAGGAAGAGTGAACAACTGGGTAATAGCCAGGTGAATTTACCAGCTGTGTGACTTTGGAACATGGGGGAAGCTGGCTTCAGAAAAGAAATTTTACTGGAATAAAACAGAATAATTTAAATTGACAGGGACTTAAAGCCACGAGATCAAACCTCCACCCTACTCAGAAGACAGATAGCTTCTGCATTAGATCAGGTTGCTCAGCATCTTGTATGGTTTAATTTTGATTATCTCCATGGATGGAGATACGACCTCTCTGACCTCCTGTTTAACTGCTCTCATCATTAAGTAACTTCTTAATATTGATTGGGATTTCACTGATGCAGCTTGGATCTGTTGCCTCTCATCCTCCCACTAGGCACACGTGAGAGAAGTCTGGCTTCATGTTCTTTGTAATCCTCATTCAATATTGACAACAGGGGATTTAGTCCTTTCCACTCCCTGAAAAGAGGGCAGAGCTGCGAAGCAGAAATGTTCCAGTCCCATCCCTCCCCTCTTTCCTTTTTGGGTTTGTTTTCATTGAATAGTGATTTTCTGTGTGACTCTGGGGTGGTGTTCCTTGCAATTCTTTCAGTTTTTGGCTCTCACTGGCATTGCAGTTTTTCCAGGTGACCTACACTTTACCTGGCTTCTTGTATAGCCCCTGTTAACCATAGTATGAAAACACTAGTATGGCTTTTTTACCTGCAGGGGCACTGGCCACTAAGTGCAGACCTGCAACAGAGCCCTGGGTTGGGTGAGAGGTGTGACACCCCCACAACACAGCCCAGCTCAAGGCTGGCTGTATGTCGAAGGCTCATGACTATTTTTTGGTGGTTCCAATCTCTGCTGAATGTCTGAGCTTGTCCCTGCAGGGAGTGAGCAGCAGAGCTCTGCCAGTGAGAACTCCCTGGCATGATTTGCATTGCTCTGTTCCATGTGCTCAGTAAAACCAGAGCGAACCTGTCCATGGGCGCTCCTTACTTTGGTTTAGTTTCTCACCAGATTAAAGCAAACCGATAGGAGCCTGGGTTTAACAGGGGAGCATCCCTCCCTCTGCTTGCTCCGGGGTTTGTATTAGTTTAATGAATTGGTTTAAATTAACATCTACTTGGATGGGTGCAACTCTTTCATGCAGATGAGGCCCAAGGCTACGAGATAAACAAGAGATGAGGTGAGAAGACCTTAAATTATTCACAGCCCAACAGAAACCCATATGAATGGATTGAGAGCTATTTTTGTCTTTATTCTCTTACCTTTTAAAAGATATCATAAAATGGCTGGAACAACTCTTAGAAGAAAGCCAGGGCCAGGGAGTGGGTGGAGAAGAATTCCAGAAGGTTATGGGTGCAACTTTTGGAGCTTGTACCTGTGAGTGCCTCATCCCAAAGCTGGAGGAGCTGCCAGAGAACTACACATGTGCAGCACATGAATGGATAAAAAGAGGAAACACAGGGAAAGGCTGCAGGGCTAAATCCCAATCCCATTTAAAGTCAGTGGCAGAGCCCTACTGATTAAGATTGGCCCTCGGCCCTGATTTCATTTGTTCTGAGGGTTTGCTTGTGCAATTGTTAATCTGTGCTGATGAGTAATAATTGCTACAGGAAGGGAAAAGTGAAGAGGAGGCAGCACAAAAGCCGTGGAATCCATCCTGACCCTGCCTGGACTCGGCATTTCACTGCATAGTTTCACTCTGTGCATTGCTGGAGGGGAGCATCCTCCCTGTGCCAATGCCACATCAAAGTGCAGTGTGTGGTGCAAGATTTCAACATCCCGGGGTAGCACAGTAACAGCCTGAGCTGCCTGTGAAATGAGCTGGGACATGGGACTGCAGCTGGACAAAGGCCCACATTCCCTCTGGAGATGTCTGGGGAAACATAAAATCTAATCAGTCATAGAGGGGGATCCAGGAAACTCTTGCTGTAATGCATGTGACAGTGTGACAGTCACACGTGAGTTTCACGTATCAGTGCTTCCCCAAGAAGGTGGTTGACATCATCCCAGTGGGTGTAAGAGGAGCCCAGCTGTCATTGTCAGGGGTCTGACATAGTCTGGTGGTCAGGGATGATTCTCCTGGATGAGATTGTCCTCTGTCAGCTCTAGCTCCACCATCTAACTGGGTTTCTGCACTGAGGGTCTTTCTCCATCTCTGGCTGTGGTGGGCCACTGGCACAAGTTCCATGGCCTAGGAGGCAGCACAGGACAACAGCAGCTGTTTCCCACTTTCAAATCTCCATCCCATATGTGGAGGAGCTGGCAAGCTCCCATCTTTTATGAATGTCCGAGACTGCATAACTTCTCTTGGATATTCTTGGGTATCTGGTGCATTTTCTTCTCCATATCTTCCCTTCCTCCCTCCAGCCAGCCAGCCTTAACATCTGGAGCTGAGTTGGGAAGATTACCAGCATGCAAAGGCTTGAGATTGCTCTAAACCAGACAAGTGAGCAGGCTGTCCTGTACTGGTGCTTCCCCTTCTCTCAGAAAAATATCCCATCTAGTGTTTGCTGCAAACAGTAGGTAGCTAGTTTTGGTCTCTAATGGGACTTCTCATCAGCCTTTATTTTCAAACTGGAATGAAAATATCAGTATTGCTTTAATTTGCATTAATAATCTTAGCAGCTGAAAGGTTGGGCAGAACTTCTGCAAATGTTAGTTCAAAGTGTGTTTTCAGACTTTTGGTTCTTCAGATAAACACCCAAACCAAGTTTTTCTCATGTTCTCTCTGAATCTCATTTCAAGCATTGAAAACATAATGAATATATAACAAATAAAATAGAAAATATCATTAAAAACTGACTCTTTATTAAATCTATAAGCTTCTTACTCAGAAGAGATCTGCCCACTAAATCAAATATATCTTTGCATTTTGTATCACGCAGTTTAACAATTAATACAAAACAGCTGCACAGAAGTGTGCCAGAGTTTATTTTCTTTGTCTCTGTCCTATAACTGTCCTATAACACTTCAGACTCACAGGCCTGGTGCTTCAGAGATTCTGACAGTGAGGATGCTGCACTTGGTTTATTTTGTTTACTTGGCAGTATTAAGGATGTAGAGAAGTGGAGAAAAGATCTGTTGATGATATTTCTCAGTAAATGAGAGGGTAGGGCAGTAGGGATATTTGAGAGGGTAGAAAAATGGGACAGAAGGGGCTTCCAACAACCATGGAGGGCAGAGCAAGGAGGAAGATGACAGTCATTTGGAAAACTGCAAGCTGGAGAAACAGTGAGGTGCTGGATGCAGCTCCTGGGCATCCTTGTAGATCCCTGCCTTTCACCTCCACCTCCTCCTGTCCTTGTGCAATAGGAATTGCTTTTCACTGAATGCACTGACCAAAAGTAAGCACTTTTCCTAGAGGATTGTTTTAAATCTTGTTATCCCAACATGATTTGGGCCCTTGTCACTCTTAAGGTACATAACCTAGTGAGGTTGACCCACTCGCTTAGTGAAATTGTCCTTTTATTATATACAACAGAGCATTTTCAGAGCAATTTCAACAATTCCTAGTTATAAGAAAAAACCCCTAGAGCTCAGTTTGCCAAGGTGTGCTTAGCTTCCACCTGTTCTCCAATGTGTTGTTTCCATCCTTGTGCACCTCTTTCAAACCTGAGCTAATCCATCAAAGGCTCATCTGTGTCTCTGTGCAGTCAGACATTCCAGTGGACAGTGTTGCCTTCAGTCAGATGAGATCTCATTTTCCTCTGCAGTAGTTGGAAAATGCAAATCTAACAGGAGGACCTAGAGCTCCTTGCTCCAAGCGGTCTCTTGCTTTGATTGAAGTCTGAGTGGTTTTGCAGCTTTTATTCTTCTACACACTTTATTTTTCCTTGCCTAGTTACAGCTGAGGGGCAAAGGCAATGCAATGCCCAGCTATATGCAAAGGAGCTGGTGTGAGAGAGATGAACAATCCAACTCTACATGGATCCATCTCGGTGGGTGAGGAACCTCCCTCGCACAGTTACGACACAGTGCTTTAGTATGCTAAAGGCTGCCATTTAGTAGCAGTGCTATAAAATAATTTTTCTTTACTTTTCTGTTCATCCAAGATTACTTCTGGGCCATCAGCCATTCCTGTCCATCTTCTAACCTCCCTGTTCTCTCTGCCTCAACAAAGAGACCAAGTCTTACACTGTGTTTTTTAGCACTTCACATTCAGAGTTAAACTCAATAACAGAGTTTATAGTTTAAGACTTTGCCCCCTGACAAGTCCTAGGAGGTGAAATTGTTCCTTTCCATGGTGACAGCTATGTTGCTAAATACAACAGAGCAGATGGTGTTTTCAGCCCCAAAGAAAAGTGGCACAGCCAGCTATGTACAGAAGGTCTGTGGTGCTGTGGTTTCCTCTGGGCCCATGTGTGGCCTTTAGGCCTAAGACACAAAGTATCCAAAAATCATTGCCAAGGCTGTGTATCCCATCCAGATGGCTTTTCATACTATGAAACTGCAGGTGTGTGTATTTGGTGAGCCCTGGTCCGCAGCATGAGGAGGGGCCAGACTTCCCTGCGGATGCAAAGCCTGCTCAGACAGTGCAGGAGGACCATGGAGGGAGCCAGAGCTGGCTCTGACTTTTAGGAATTCCTGCTACTCCCAAAGCCATGCCAGGCATGCCCTGGGAAGGTACTGATGGGCACAGGCCACAGCTTTATGATGAAAGGCACTGCCAGTTTAGCAGGGTGCACTGTTAATAGTCCGGAGCTTAAGTTTGATTCTGTTCTGGAATTAAACACACCTGATCTATCTTCAGTAGAGAAGATAGTTATTTTCTGTGTTGTGATTTTGGGTTGTTTTCATCACATATAGTGTTTTGTTAGTGGCACAGACTGAGCCAGAGCACACAGTGAAACCGCTCCTCACAGGTATTGTGACATTTCTGTGGTCAGCTTGTGATGAAAGAAAGGTTTGATGGAGGGATTTCTTTCAGGCTTGCTAAACACCTCCAGCTGCTCAAAAAAAACCTGCTGAAGTTGTAGGGAATGGCAGTTCTGAGGACTGGGCCTGAAGAAATGATTGTTTAGCATTTTGCTGTGCAAGGGAAGAAAAAGGGAGGGGATGGGAAAAGCGAGATAAGGTTTGTCATTCAAACAAAACACAGAATAGCCTCACCTTAAATCTTTAAATCTGCATCAATTATAATGCCTTGTTCACTTGCAAATTTCACTTTTAGATAAAGAATCATGGCTGGTTTGTCTGCCATTCCTATAGCCAGAGACAAGCTTCACTTACTCCCCTTTTATTTTCAATGACTAAGACTGAAAGAGCTAAATTACATTTCCTCCCCCCTATGGAAACCTGATGAACCAGTGTGAACCTGCACCTGAGAAGCCCCGGGAACACTGCGGATTTGGCCACACAGATCGGACAGTTGGATGTTTAATTGCGTTCCGGGCACAAAGCCTGCTTGAATGTGCGTCTTTTATGAAGTGCGTGGGAGGCCAGCACAAAAAATTAGACCCCATAAAGGTGCCAGAAGGAGGAGAATGGTGAAAAGGCAAAGGTTGCAGTGCCTGTCTCTGCTGTGCTGGAGAGCATCAAGCTGCCCATCTCAGAAACCCTCTGAAAAACGTACCCTGAGCATCAGCCTGGAGCTTGTAAGAAAGATGCAAAGATTTGCTGCGGGTGCTGGTAGAGACCTGGATGAACAAATTATTTATGGAGCTGATATGTAACGCTGGTGCCAGGAGCAACAGCAGAGCCAGACCTCAGGGAAAGAGAACTTGAATGGATGTGAGGGGACAAGCAGAGCACAGGTAGAGCAGCACAAGTAGCTGAAGTGTGCTGGGAGCACATACACCCTGCAATGGAGATGATCCTTCAGTAAAAGTGTTCAGCCAGAGATGGAGCTGAAAACTGAATTTTGGTCGAGACAGGGAAGTGGTGAAGAACAAGGACTCCCTGGCATAATTGGATGAGCTCAGGAAATGCAAATTTTATCAGATAAAAGGGCCACGATTTTTCAATTTGCTAAAAGATTAAATTAGCAGTGTACCATCCACTCCATGTCCATGTTTGCACTTTCCCAGGTTTTGCAAAGTAGATGGTACAGAGCCTTTTTCTGGATGGGAGCCTCCTTACTACTCTATGTATGCATCCTCGCATGAATTGCTGTGGATGCTTGTAGCTGGAGCAAGATCTGTGCCTCCCAGACAAAGTAGCCCCTTATGTCTGCCCCCTCCTACCACCTTGGGCACTTGGTGAAGACACTTTATAGTGCTGGCACACAGATGCTTGTGCTCGCTTCAGTCACGAACAAGCATAGTGTGGTATAAACAGACATGTTAATATTTTGAGTTCCAAGACCTTTTCAATCACCTCCTCATTATATTTCGTAGTCGCAACCCAGAGAAGCATAAAAAGCCAGTCTAGTTAGTGTCCAGTGTATCTTACGGTGCTCACTCAGGATTTGTAACTCGGGGCTGTCCTTGGACTCTAAATCAGGACATGAGTGAAGTGCATTGAATGATCCCATTAATATAAATAGCACTGAAGTTAAAAGCAGGGCTCCATGAAAGGACTTTTGATACACTGGCTGCCATCGCCCTCGAGTCAGCAGGTGGCATTATAGAACAATCAGGAACCCCCAAACCTTGGCCGCTTCCCGCCCGCAGCCCCAGACCTGAGCCCACGGGGGAATGAGCATGAAACCCGCCTGTTCAGCACAGCTGAGGCCGCACAATGAGCACTTGCCAATTAAGGCCGGGGCTATTGTCTGCGAAAGGTCAAGTGCTGGCCTTGCTGAAATCTTTCAACACCGGCTCCAGCGCGATTGGGACTTAATATATTTTATACAGCTGAAAACTTGCTCGGCCCTACGCAGGCAGAGCCAGCCTTTCCTCTGCCCTTCCCCCGTATTCCCCAGGCCGGCAATACGTGCTGGGAAACCTCAGCGAGGGAGGAACCTGGCTTTTTAATCTGCTACCACCTCCCTCCCTGTAGGTATTGTGGAAGAATTGAGTTGTTGGCAGGGTGGTAGAAAAGGAGGTGGTTTGGCAATGTGGGCCAGGGGAGGGTGTTTGGGACTGGGTTTGTTTTACCATCTCCCAAGAGATTTTCTTTATAACTCTGGTGGTACATGTTTTTACAGCTTACTACTTTTAGTATCTGTCACTTGAAAAGAATAGATGGTCTAGATACATGGGGAGAAAAAAACAAATGCAAGCAGCAACACGTAACCAACAAAAAGAAGATTTTCCCATGAAATGCCCAAGTGATACAGATGTTGCAGGGTGCTTAAGGAACCGCAGGTTAGGGAAAGACTCCGCGCTTCTGGCTAGCTTTTGTATCCAGAGGCTGCAGATGAGAGCCTTCAAGCTCCCTTGGGTCTGATGCCAGATGATCCATCAGCCTAATGGCCATGCCAAGACATGGTACCTTCCAGCAGCTGTAGCTGGCAAGGATCTCTTCCCAGACTCCAAACCAGAAACTGGAACTCCATGTGCGCCTATAGCCCCAGTGCTGTAATTAACTGCTGCATGGACGAGTATTGCCTGGTGCGTTCTTGGTGACACGGGGGTTTCAGTGTGCACAGAGGCAGAGGTGAATCCCCTCCCTCAATTCCCAGTGGACGATGAACTCCTGGTGTTACTCCTTTTGCCCCTCCACTTGGGGACAGCCCTTGTTGAAGCAGATGGTGTCTTTGATTCCCAGGCCACAGTGATTAGTGACTGTGGTGTCCCTGCGGGCCCAGGGCTACAGTGTTCCCTTGGGGGTGCAAGTTCAATTTTTAAACCCCTGCACAAGAGCTGACCTTTGTTTCCACCAGTGGCACAATTAGGATGGACTCAGGGTGGTCCTGGGGAGGACCACAACCTCCCTGTAATTGCTGGTGACAGCAACCATAGGCTGGCATTGGACATGGCCCCCATTCTTGTGTTGTCACCACTCTGCTGTGTGACTTCGTGAGGATGTTTTCCAGTGGGCACTGGCCTGGAGCCAGGCCACAGCCCAAGTTACTGGTTAAACCCATGGTTTTAATGTGCTAATCCCCGAGTTTGAACTACATGTACTGTGTGTCTGTGTGTGTGTGTGGTCTTGAAAACTCACCAGACTACTTGCAAATTAAAAAAAGCAAAAAACACTATAATATTTGCCCATTTGTTGCCACGGTGATGAAGGAGCGTGGGACAAAAGAAAGATATTCCGGTTGCCCCCGGGCCTGTGAACAAGCAGAATCGGAGAGAGTGGGTGAGAATGTGCTGTTAATTGTAACCAGAAATGCAGTAGGTCAGCCACCATCACTGCAAAGTGTTCTTCAAACCTCCTTTCATGTCACAAAATGACATCCGGTAAAAGCTGGTGAAAGCACTGACAGCGGGACTTCCATTGTACCAGGCGACACTTGGCCCATAAATTAAGCAAACTGAAAATCTAGCCTTGCTCCCTCCAGGTATTCGTTTCCCTCACTTTATCGATAACCTGGCAGGAGCAGATCTTGAACCAAATGTTATCTCGGCGCTGCCAGGACTTGCCGGCAGCTGGAGGGGGAAGGCAGCGCTGCTGACTCCCGAAGATAACAGGTGGAATGCAACAGGCGCTGCTTTTGTCTGCCATAACTTGCACTTCAAGCTCTCAGATGCTGCCGGGCCCTTTGCTGTCCCAGCCTGCAGACCTTGCCAGACAGAGCACCTTCCTGCCAGCCTGGACAAACGCATGCAAAAGAAATCCGAGGCATTTCACAATTTCCAGGTTCTGACAGCATTGAGAAAAATGCATAACCTCCCTATAAAACCCCGTCTCCAATGCATTTGCTGTGCTAAGGAGGCACATTGCTGCTTCTTGTGTGCAGAACGTGGGCTCAGAAATTAACTGTAATTGTTGGTTCTCATTCTGTATGTGCACAACATTTGGCATGAAAAGTGTCTGCATCTTCTGTAAATCCCTCTTCAATTATGTGGAAGTGTTGGGTTTAATTCAAACCATGGCTGCTCCCACCGAGCTTAAAAATAAAATAACATAAAAACAGAACTACCTAAATTAGTCATAGTATCTTGGTCATGTTTATGTTATATATATATATAGTTAAATTTGCTCCTATATAAATGGAAACCTGAAGCCCACTCTCAGAGCTACCTAGTTTGTAAAGTTTCAAGTGGCTGTTGGATCCATGTGTAGTTGGTTCTTCTGAGAAATTATTTTCCCTGTTTCAACCTACATTCTTCTATTTGCAAGAACCCAGAAAGTGATGCAACCTTCAGACCAATTCCACCACCATGAAAAAGCCAGCACCTTTGGTTCATGGCCACAAGGATGCTCAGGCACAGTATTTTTAGAGGCAGTATTACATAGCTCTTGCTAGTTACAATGGATTTTTTAGGAAGTGAAAGGGCAGTGCATTAAAAATGTGCCCAAATTAAATGCGGTCTTATTGATGTAGTTTTAAATACAAAGCTGGTCAATATAAAGATCACAGGATCTGACTTACAGTCATCAGAGATGGAAAAATATCTATCAGACAAAGCTCTACAAGGGCAGAATCTGGTTCCTCCTAAAAGAGGACTGGCTCTCATCTTTCATTGGTCTTTCTTCCATTAACCTGATCTTTGATCTCAGTTCCTGTTAGAAATATCTGTAAACAGTGATGAAGTCCCAGGCCATTAACCAGATGTTTAACATAGTGAGAAGATCCCTGCCACTAACAGACCATCTGATAAAGAAGACTCATATGAGAGCAATAAATAATAATAATAATAATAATAATAATAATAATAATAAAAATCTTCAGGAAAGAAGACACAGTATTTTCATTTCCTGAAGGATTCATCTGTCACCTTTGAAGCAAATCAGGCTGCTGGAAATGTGGTTCACAACAGCCCTTTCAGAATCATCAGGCTCAAGCATCCAAAGCCAAGCTAACATTTTAGTTTAACAAATATGGGAGTTCGGTTCAACTATATTAATTTCAATCCACCACCAAGTTCTTGACTGAAAAGATACCTGAAGATCAGATATTACAGAAACTGACCCTTGTAAAAGGGTATTGCAATGATTTTAGTTTAGCCTTGGCCTATACGAGGTTCAAATCCCTGAAGCGTCCAGCCCCACACAGGTGACACTCTGGGAGCTCCTGGACCATGGCTAGTGCTGTGGAAAGACTGTGTTCTCAGGGAGAGCTGCCTGGAAAGCCTTCCCAGAAAAGATCCGGCTTAGCTCAGGCTGATGGTGTTCAGAGAAAGCTGAGAAGTGTGTTTTTAAGTTGATAGACAATTCCCCTGATCTAACTGATACATAAACCCACACTGGCAGTGCTCTTCACTGAGGAAGGAAGCAAAGAAAAAAGTCAACAGTTTTACTTTAAGTTTTTATAGCCCAGTAATTTTTTACAGCATGGTAAGCAATGCATAAAGGAAAGGTGTGTGGAACCATCAGGTTAAAGACTTAAATTCTAAGTATTATATAGCCATGATTTATAAGCTATGGCTAAAGCATTATTTAGTCCCATTCACAATCCTGATTATTTAAAAGTTAAAGCCTATGACTGCAGAAATGAGGCAGAGAAGGAGATCTGCTTTAAATGTACTCCTAATTACTGCTAGAGAGCTTTTATGAAGAACAGACCACAGCACTTCCTATTGCTTTACATTTTGTCCTGTTTTAGAGCCTCAAGAGTGATGTCATAACAGGGGGAAACTTGTCATGGACACACATTAAACCCTGGACACAAGGAGAAGACCTTTGATAACAGATATTCAGATACACAGATGGGTAATTCAATAAGGGAAGAAAATGCTGAATTAAAGACATTTTTAGAGTTACTTATATGCATGTCTCAGAAATTCTACCTCTGTTCAGAGAGGCACATGCTGAACTGCAATCAAATTACTATGTCCAGCTCTGCAATTTCAATCATTTATCCCATTTATAGGGGTCTTTTTGTCTTGAATTAGGCAAAATGTGAGCCCAACAGGAAATTAAGCAACTAAGCAAAATCAGGAAATTCACTCAAGTGGCTTAGTCAGTGGAATGCCACTGCTATCTTCAAACTAAAACTCCAAAGAGGTTGAACTGCAGTTGGATTTATTTTCAAAGTGGCTAATGTGCTTTTAATTTGTACAAGGTTGGTAACCAGGAAAAAAATACATTGCTCCCATGAAGCTTGCCTTTAATTTTTTTCACAGAAGGCCTCAGCATACAGACATACATAATGAGTTTAAAAATGTAAAAAAAAAATCCTAACAGCTATTTTAATGACAAAGTTTGAGATGCTTGTTTTAAATAAGTACCTGCTGTCCTTAGAACATTAAAAAAGAATGGAAACAGAAAAACTACACTCAAAGATCGCATTTCTTCCTCAAAACACAAATTTGATGATAGCTCTTGGAGTCGGGAGAGAGGAATTCTTTTAGTGATTTCCAGTGGCCTCCCTGCATTTGGGATCTACAGATCTGTATGCAGAGTATTTTAACTGATTTTTCTGGGAGAACAAGCTACATTTTTTGCTTCACAGAAAACACTCCACTGCCCTGAACCCTCAAAGCAATTTCTTTCTTGCAGATTATTGTTTATCTACCCAAAGTATCTAGGAACTCTTGTGATGGTCCAGGTCCCTGTTGTGCTGGGCATTGCATCAACACAGAATAAGTGTATAATCCTTGCCAAAGCCAAGAGGTGTCTTTTTGTAGTTTAAAAAGAAGACAGAGGTACCATGGCTGATCTTTATTAAGATTCCAGTGGTCCTCATTGCATTGCTCTACTGCAGTTTGAAATCAGACATTTTCTTGTGATTTTAAATAAGTATTGCTGCTTACACAGCAATGCACTGCACTTGCCTTTGATTTAAACTGAGCCATGAGATGCTTCATTAGCTTCAAGAGGAAACCATGGAGCCTCGCCCTGTGGGTAACAGGTTTGGAGCTAGAGAGTTTCACTGCTGCTTTCTGAGCCCAGTACCTGTGCCACACTCTTCCTGCTCAGTTCCTTCTTTCTGGGAGTAAGGCTTTGTGGGCAGCCTTTGATGGACTTGTAAAAACCCCAGTTTGGTATTCAAAAAACAGTTATAATTAAATCTTCTGCCTTTAACCAACAGTATGGGAGATGAGGGAGGAAAAAAGCATAGATTAGACTAGCTATAAGGAAGAAATTTTTTATGGTGAGGCTGCTGAAGCACTGGCACAGTGGTGGATGCCCCATTCCTGGACACACTCAAGGCCAGGTGGGCTGGGGCTCTGGGCAACCTGATCAAGTTGAAGACATCTCTGATCATTGCAGGAGTGTTGAACCAGACGGCCTTTAGAGGGTCCTTCCAGCCTAAGCCGTTCTGTGCTTCTGTGATAACACACAGCCACTGTTGCATGTCCTCTGTGCCTGTCTGTGTGTATCTGTACATGATGTAACAGATTAAAAACCAGTTGGGCAACTTCAACTGAATTTTGTAGAGGTTAGACAGTGCACAGTTTCGGACAGTGCACAAAATTCATGGAAGTACCTAACTGAATAGAAAACACCCTGCAAAGTATTTCTGCTGAAGACAAGGCCTCTTCATCAGCTCCTGTGGTCTCAGACAACAGAGAACACAGAACAAAAACCCCCAAACTCATGAGGTTTTCTCCTAGCCCAAGTGCAGAAAAAGTTTCAGCCAGGACTTGCATCTTAGTCAGTCAGCCTTGAAACAAATTCAAAAGATACCAAGTTTTATTAAAACAGATTTTAAAATGTATCAGCTCCATTATTATCTCCTCCCTTCTTCAGAAACATCCTAAATGTCTCACAGTTCAAAGTGCACAACTGTTTATGTGGGCACTTGGAGGTGATGAGGAAACCCCTCTTTCTACAGGACTGATGGATGTCTCTTGCTCCCTTGCACAGGGTTGATTGGGGGTCAGGAAGACATTTCCCTCCCAGTCAGGGAAACAGGGACATGAAGATTAATTTGTCTTTTTTTATCCCCTCCCTCTACAGCCAGCAGCCTGGCTGACCTCCTGAATCGTTCAGGTCATCATAAAAAAGCCTCAGGCCATGGTGATCACTCTTGTTTTCTGCTTGTGAAACACAGGTTACTCTCCTGAGAATGAAAATGCTTTTGTTTAATTGAAACCTTTGGGCTTAATATATGAGTACCTTTGTTAAATGTAAAGGCCTGAGGTAAGTAGAGGTCACACTGGATGATCTTATGGTGCAGTTCAGAGTGTCTGGGGGGCTCAAGAGGCAGAACAGCTTTTGCTTTATTGAAAGGTAGATAGAGGCAGAACAGGCTGTGAAGGGCTTTGAATGAAAAGATGGGGAGTATGTGGTTGATACAACAAAAACAGAGCACAAAACAAAGCCACCAGAGTTAGGAGGAGGAGGCTCATGTGGCTAAAGGACATGGCTAGACAGCCACTGCAGCAGAAGTCAGTGGGTCTGGATGGGATGAGACTGGGTTAGTTGAGGGGAAAACTGAGAGAAAAATGAAGAGTTCTGTTTGAGTCACAATGGGCTCAAGCTGTCATTTTTGTGTCTGGGACAGCATTTCTGACAGGCTACGATTTCAGCTGGAGCAGAGCAGGCATGTCTGGGAGCATGAGTAGAAATGTGGTGTTTGAACTGCCTTCTGCAGGGGAAATTATCCAGAAATATAAGATGTAAGAGAAAACCCTTCAATACTTGAATATACCCAATGATTAGTATGCACAAATCTATGTGAAGAATTCATGGTTAAAATCTTGGGTACATATCACTCTGCTTGGCTGAAACACAAGGAAAATTCATCCCCAAATCCCTGTTTTGATTTGAGGATTAAAATAGTTGCTGCTTTATCTAACCACAGTCAATTTAGGAATGAGATGAAGTGACATACAGATATTATTGGCTTGCAATCACTTTGTTCTCCAGTGAAGTTTCATGTTTGAAACATCTTTGTTTCCTGAGAGATGGTAAAAGATATTAAGGCCTGACACCATGACACTGCCCAGTGCACATTTTCCACCATTTCACTGCAGAGCTTGAGTCAGAATAAAAGAAAAGAATAGCTATGCAGGTATAAACAATTCTAACACAAAGTATTTATCCAGTGTCTTTCCACAGGAAAATTAATTTGCTAATTGCTCTCTCAGATTCCTGGGTAAGTAAAAGCAGAAAAGTACCAGAACAGTGTTAACTACTGTCTCCTTGAAACAAAAACCAAAGCGAAACAAAACAAACAGAAAACTGCACCACAACAACAAAAACAAAAACAAGAACAACAACAAGAACAAAAACCTAAACAACAAAAACCCCCAAAATGAAGCAAAACCAACCAAAACCAAACCAAACCAAAAAACCCCCCAACCTCAACTCATAGAAAACGAGAAGCAGATGAAATGGCTCATACAGAAATTCTATATCAAGGATGGTGAACCATAACAAGTGTGATATGTTGTGCAGAGTGGGCTTTAAGTAACAGGGCTTATTAATCAGATTTATTTGTTAATGATATGCCTTCCCTATGCCTTGTATTGGAAATACAAGAGCTCTGCAAGCCCTGTCCTGGCAGAAAATCTGCAAGCCTGAGAACTCTGGCAGCAGGATGCATGTACCTGATGCACCTGTGCTGCCCCTGGCTTTTTCAAGGAGACACAAATTGGGGAAAAGTTCTGGGCTGAGAAAAAGCTCAGTCAGGACATGAACAAGCCATTTGGAAAAACAGACAAGTGTTGGAAAGGGCTAGGAAGGAAGTGCTGTATACTGCAAAAGAGAAGGCAGTTGGAAATGAATTTAGGAAGGACTAGAAACTTGAGAAGGCAGAAGATGCTTTGGCTGAACTCTTAGTGGTTTAGAGTTCTCAGGAGACAGGCTGCTCCTCAGGGACTGCAGTGAAAAGCTGAACAATGCTGCATTGGCTCAGCACATGGAGCTTGATTGGCCCTTTCTGAAATCCGGTGGCTAATTCATACCCTGAAGAAGGAAGTATATCCTGGCCAGTTGGCTCAATTTTAGAAGAAACAGGCAACTGTGTAGCTGGAATAACAGGTAATGGAGGTGAAAGGCTGGGTGTAGGAAAAGTCAGCTGTGTTCAGAGTGCACGGGATGGAGTCACCCTTCCATGAAATCCAATAAAAACTGATCTGGTCATGATTAACTCAACATTTTCAAAATCCTTTTAAGAACATAATATCTAGCCAGCTCATGGTGGTATGTAAGAGACCCCTGACTCTAACATCCCAGGATGTCAGCCCTCTATTTGTTTCAGATTTTGATGCTGAACACTGCTCTGCTTCTCAGTTCCAGATTATTTATTTAGCATTCTCACTGCTTTATCTCATTTGTAGCAAGCCTGTGAATATAAGTAAGGAAAAGCACATTATACAAGAACTTCATCTATTTGAGCAGTCTGAGCGAGGTTTACATTAAACCCACCAACTGATACACATAATTAGTGGCAGAACTTCTTCTTGTGCCCAGAACCTGTGAAACTGCTCAACAGAGAGAATGGAGAAGTGTAAAAAGCAGCTTTGATGAGGCTCAGCCATGCTCAAACATCCCTTCAAAACAGGAAGAACATCACCGTGAACTCAGTACCCAAGCAGTGTCTCCTGTACCTGCTCTGTCAGACTCCAGAGTCAGTCCAGTGTCTTTCTTCACCCCCTTGTGTGGGGACTCCCTGGTCTAGGAGATGGAATCCACATTGCCCCCTTGCTCCTCAGGGGGAGTGCAAAGTGACCCTGAGGGAAACAGGATCGGTGAAGGATTTTATTGGATCTGGACTCTTCCTGACATGCCTTTGTAAATCTGTCTTTTAAAACAGAGGCCCCTTTGCCACTATATGTATTTTATGGGAAAGCAAATGAATGGCCAACAGCGATTACCACAAGAAGAGAAACCATTATTTGGGGTAAATTTACCTGAGACTTACTATCCCAACTGAGACCTGCTATCCCAACCCACTTGTCTTGCTTCTGTAATTCATTGTTAAAAGAACACTGTATGCAGTAAATGCACTGACTTCTGGCTTACTAATGTTGATCTAATCAGTGTCCACAGCAAAACACTTCGCAATCAGTTTGAAATAGTGTTAGAAATGCTCATCTGACCCTTACGAGCAGTTGTGCACGTTACAGAGTGTCTGAACTATTTTTGCACTTCATGACCTTACATCAAATAGCTGCTGGGCTCCTTATCTACAAACAGTATGAAAATAATAACAAAAAAAGAACTGAGTTGCACAGTCTCCTCTGCTTCCCTTCCTGATCTTAGGTGGTAATTTGCCTAGATAGGCAGCAGCTTAGTTGTAACACACACCCGTAGCATCATGGTCTGTCTGCTGGTTTTGCCCGAGAGGCAACGCCAGAGTGTCACTCATGCCTATCTGCCATGTTCTAAGGAGGGGAAAACATTCCCTTTTTTGAATACCTGCATGCATGACCTAGGTGTGGAGACAGGAGGTTAGAGGATCTGCTATTTCTTTATGGAACACAGGGGTCAAGATGGACCAAATTTGTGCTGTAGTGAAGACTTCCATATTCTTAATGCAGCAGTTTAGGTGCACAAAATAATGCTCAGAAGGACATCTTAGAGAAGCCATGCTATCCATTGGTTCCCTAGGTGAAAACTGTCTCCTGAAGTTCATTCTGATTGCACCTATTTCAGGTTGTGCTTTATTGTAAAGAGCAGCTTTGTGTCTCTCTTTAGTTTGTTTTCTTTCCTCTTTCTCTTTTTTTTCTTTTTAATTTAGAAACCTGCCTACATTCGTGTCTCACTGTTTTGTTGGAAACAGATGGCCCTTCCTGAAGACACACAGTTGAGTGAACAGACACGGACCACTTTACCATGTGGTAGCATGTTTGTAATTAGATATTTAAAGTGCTAGACAATTACTATCGAACCTTGTCATGAGGGAAATTTAGGTCTGTGTTTACCAAGATCTGAATTATAAACTGGATCCCTGCCAGGGCTTTACTCTTGGGTATAAAATGAAAGAAGACTCTGGTTGAATACTGAGTGACATTGATTAGAGCTACCACCTGCCCTGTCTCAGACATGATCACTCACTCCTGTCTCCCACCCCGTCCTGTAGTTTCTGTTGACCACTGTATGTGGTTTGCCCATATGATAAGTTTTGGGATCATAGGAAGTACCTCCTCTGTGATATCTCTAGTTAAAGGCTCATCTTCCCACCTGGGTTTGGACTACAGAGAGGTAAAAGCAGTTCCACCCCCGAAGAAGCCAGTATAGAGCCATTGCCACACTGGGAAAAAAGCAGATGAAGTTGGAGAGGAGAATGGAAAGTGATAAATCAGGGGAGAAATTACAGGGGAGTAATTAATTACAGGGGAGTGTTACAGGAGAAGAGAAAGAAGTTCAGAGAGTTATCTAATGCACAAGACAGTTTAATTCCTGCAAAGTTTTGCCTAGATGGAAATACCTAGCCTGTGGAAGCTGAGAGCAGCAGCACTGGCTGCTGGGGAAGTGCAGCTGTGCCTGTTTCATGTGCCTCCCCCAGCGCTGCAGCCACGGCTGTGACTGAACAGTTGCAATCAAGAAACTTCAATTTCAAATACACAAAGTTCCCTCTGGTTTTACCCTGCTTGAAACATAAATAGTATAGGAGTCTGGTGGAAAGTATCTTGGAAACACTAATGCTTGAAAACTGTGGAAATGGCTGAAGTCATAGGTAAAGGAAAAACAGTTTTACGTCAAAATCTCACCTCTGAGCTGCTCTACTCCAGTGGAATACTTATAATGGTTGTGAAAGACAAATTATATCATGACTTCATTTAAAAAAAAATGTTATTTCTAAATCTGGATAAGGATTTAGCAATGAAATGCTTCAGGGATAACTTGTTTTCAATGGGGAATTCTGCGAACAAAAACTGATTACAGGATGGAGCCAAATCCCTGCCAAGGATACGGACAGGATCATGGAAGCAGATGAACTACAATTTCCCATGCACCAGAATCCACAACAAGGCCAGGAGCAAAATGAGCACAATCACAAAGCATTTCAAGAGCCAGGGCTGAGTTATGGGAGAAGCCTGTGTACTTTCTTCTGTGTACCTGTAATCGCCTGCAAGATCTTTCTGAAGAGAGGTATGTGTTGATCTTACAGAGAACTGGAACACTGATTTAAATATTCATTGTATAATCAGGGAGAGGAATCTTGGAAAACTATGTGAAAAAAGTACTGTGGGGTTGTACAGAGTGCAAAAGATGGGAGGACAGTGATGAAGACCAGCAGCAAAACCTGGTAATGTTGTTTAAAATAAAATTGGGTTTAATTTATTGGTCTCTTAAGGTTAAAAATTGAAAGTAAGCTAGCCAAAGTAAGCATTTCCCAGGAATACAATTTTGGTTTGGACTCTGCATTGCGACGTTAACTCGGATACCTATCGCAGCATTGTCCTGTAATTCAGCAAAATCTCACAGGGCAATAAGGTAAATTCAGCTGAAAAACTCGTGCGTCGAAGGAAAGGTGAGTGAAATACAACTCCATGTGCAAACACAGAAGAACAGGTTGCAGAAGGCTGAAACAACAGATGGTTGTCACAGGGACACGAAGAGCTTGCTAACAGTTACCGTGAATAAGAAATACCTGCACCGCACTAATGTTAGGCCTGTGGGCAGCAGTAAATCAGGGTTTGGTTTCTCATGACGTTAAGGATTATGCACCCACATAAAGCAGCCTCTGCCCTGACAAGTGCACGGTGTAATTGTTGTCCAAACACATCCCACTTCCTCACTCCGGCTGACTCACGGCCGCCTCTGAGAAGCTCCCATAGGAACGTTTCTTGTGGAGCGAGCAGCAGATGCTGGGCGGCTTTCTGCCCTCCATTTTTTGGGGGCGATGAGGAATTCCCGGCGGGTGTGACGGGAAGCAGAGAGCGGGCAAGCAGAGGGCAGTGTAAGCACACGGACACGGCGCCGGGAAGCGCCGGCTCCAAGGAAGGCAACGGGAGCAGCGGGAGTGGCTTGGGCCGGGGGGACTCCGGCGGCGGCCGCGGGTGTCAGCCCTGGTGCCGCCGCACCTCGGCCTGGTGTGAAAGGCAAACACATTATAATGACTTCATTCTTAAAAAAAAAAAAAAAAAAAAAAACATATATATATTTTCTAAGTTTGGATAGGATGTAGCACTGAAATGCTTCAGAGATAACCTGTTTTCAGTGGGGAATTCTGCGAACAAAAACTGATTACAAGGATGGAGCCAAATCCCTGCCAAGGATACGGACAAGGATCGTGGAAGCAGATGAACTGCAATTTCCCACGCACCAGAATCCACAGTGAGGCCGGGGGGAAAATGAGCACAGGCAGAAAGGGTTCCAAGAGCCAGGAGGAGGAGGAAGGGAAACTGTTAGAGGAGGAAGAGAAGGAGGAAGAGGGAAAGGAGGAAGACGAAGAAGAAGACGAGGACGAGGAGGAGCAGGCTGCGCGTCCCGCTTGCGGCTCCATCCGGGCACGCGATGACATCATCACCCCCCGCGCGCGAAGCGCATCTTACCCCACGGGCGACCCGCGCCCCTGCGGACGCGCGCTGCCCAGCCAATGAGAGAGGCGTGCCCGCCGCAAGGCCTCCTGGGGGCTGTAGTCCGGCGTGCGCTCCCCACCGCACCCGGCACCACAACTGCGCGTCCCCGCCGCGACCGGGGCAGACCCCGCCCCCCGCCCCTTTGTGGGCGGGGCCGGGCCGCAGCGCCGGCCAATGGTAGAGCGGGTCAAGGTTCGGCGGGCGGGCGGCGCGGCCAATGGGCGCGGGCGGGCGGTGTAGGGGGTGTGGCCGGCGGTGTTTTGTTCGGTTGCCATTGAGCAGCCCGGTGCATAGGCGCGGGGAGGCGGCGCGGCCGCGCAGGTACCGGCGGCTGCTGTGGGGGGGCACGGGGTGTGGGGGGGCAACGAGTGCGGTTGGCAGGTAACACCAAGTCGGGCGGGTAACAGGTAGCAGCCGTGCAGACAACAGCCGGACAGGTAATAACAGCCCTGCAGGCAGCAGCCGGACAGACAACAGCCCAGCTGGCGGTCCGTAGGCAGTGCGGGGCAGAGGGGAGGCGGCCCGGCCATCCTCGGACCCCTTCGCGGAGCTCGGGAGGCCGCGGGCTCCGCGGAGCTCCGGGCGGGCGGGGCAGCGAGCGCGGCCCGGGGGTCCCTGCGGGGCGGGGGTGTCACCCCGAGGCTGCGCTTCCCCGCAGTGGCACCTCCTGCTGCCGCAGGGCTGCAGGCTGCTCATCCCTCCAATTACCTTGATAGATAGGTAAAGCGGTGTAGATATTGTGCATTTTGTTGTTATTGTCGGTGCTCGGCCCGGGCCGCGCTCCCCCCGCACCGCCGGGGCTGCTGCCGTGCGCCCGCTGAGGCCGGAGGCCCCGCCGGCGGGCAGAAAGCCCGTAAGCCCCCGAAATGAAGTTATTAGCGTTGATCGGCGCTGCTGGGGCGGAATCCGGGCCGGCTGCGCGGCGCTGCTGTGTCTCCCAAGGCCCTGGCCTGGCCCGGCCGTGCGGGGAAGGGAAGGTGCCCGGCCCCGGCGGGGCTCGGACATTCCTTTGTGCCGCTGCCCTGCAAACACATGTCTGCAGGCACGTACCCCGGCGATTTTGAGGCGATTCCCCCCTGTCTGGCTCAAGGATAGAGTTACCTCTGAGGAGGTGCGTGTTTTTCACAAAAGCTGCCTTCCATAATGATTCCTGGGTGGAAGCGGTGGTTATTTTCTTCCTTCCCCTCTCCTCTGCAATAGGAAAGTTGATTTCTAGTTTATGGCCCCAAAGTTTAACGACCAGTTGGGCTCAGTGGGCGAGTGAATGGGCTCTTTGTGTTATCCTAGCTTCTCTAAGGGCAGTAACATGGCTTTGTTCTGGTTATTTGGCTTATTAAATGTCTTCTGGCCTGCTGGGAGGCTGGATAGAAATGTGTGGTTGAAATTTGGTGTGCTATTTCAGCAGGTCGCTTTAGGTCCTATGAGATAGAGCAGCTACCTGCTGTGGAGGCTTCTCAGGATTGGTGCTCAGGGATCTGAACTCCTGGGGTTGGGATGGAATAGTTCAGGCATTTTCCCCTTTAGGGAATGACATCCCCATCCCAGCATTCAGAAGCTTTGGAGCAGCACCTCAGCTTTGGGGTTGCAGGGTTGAGAGGGGCTGGGTGATTCTGACCCATTAAGTCTCTGGCTTTCACCATGAGTGCTAGGCCTGGGGATGAGTTGAGCCAGCTGGTCAAATCCATTTTCTGGTTCACTGTGCTTACATTAAAATTAGCTCCTGAGAGCAGTTATTAGAGCCTTTACTATTGCATTACCTCTCGTTCATTTGCCTGACAAAAAATATTTTTGTCAGAAAAATTTGCCATTTTTGGCAAGAACCAGTAAGTTTGTCTCTCTTGTGGCAAGCTGAAATGTTTCTGGGTGTGTTTTAATTGTGAATGGTCTGCTTGCTTTGAGTCGGGCTTATGAAATGTGGAGCACAATGTTTGCTGAATAGCAAAAACTTTCCTGATGAAGCATGTTACTTGATCTGGTTTTATTGGAGGTGCAGTGTAATTGTTCAAGCCCAAAGAGCTTGTATCCTTACAGTTACTGAGCTTCCAAAAACGCCTGGAAGAATTGCACTCTGAGCCAGGAGACTAAAACATACGTGTCAGGTAGTTCTACATAAGCTGGTGGAACTCTGAACTAGAAAATGGGTCTACTATTCACTCGTTTTGAATTTCTGTGAAATACTGTTCATATTAACATGTCTGCTATTTTTAATGAGCCCTATTTTTTTGCATCAGTAGCAAGATGCTACTCTTCATCATATGGAAGTAAATGCTGCCTATTAGACATCAGCTCAAAACAGTGATCTGCAAGATCAACCCCTAATGATATGATACCCTTTTGGGATGTTCCTGTGGTAATCTGGCAGTCCTCTAGCGGCCTTTACCTGCCAGTGCGTAACCCATAGTTATTGTCTCTTTAACTGGGGGATTGAAGTTGGTTAAATAATTGTAAAGGGATATTTTAAATTCAGGATGGTTAAACTTCCCTTCTTCCCTTTGAAAAGCTGTTTTTCTGCAGGGTACTATGATTCAGAAGAATGAGGAGACTGAAAGAAGAAATATTTATATTTGCAACCATTGTGTTAAGCTTTGGAAGTTTAGTAGAGTTGTAAAACTATATTTCTGAAAATATGGTGTGCAGATAAACTGAAAGCCTGACTATACTGAGAAGACTGCAATATATTGCATGGATTGCTTTATTTAAAACAAAACCTTGAAGGATTTATCCTTTCCTTTAGGAATTCTTTGAGAGTCTGGTAGCCATTACTGTGGCTCCCTTTTTTAGTTCCTTCTCCTTTTCCCTTCTCTGTGCTTTCTCCCCCTTCCTCTGTTGCCTGCCCCCAATCTACATTCCTTTGTGTTAGCAGTGATGATGGCAGTTCTAGTCACCTCCTGTGGTTTGATAGATTATTCCCTTTAGAATCATGGTGTACTTAAAACTTTCCAAACACAATTCTTTCCTTGCTCCTCCACTTTTTTGATGCTGGCTTTGAGTTTTGTTCTAAGAATTTGTCCTCTCTGGTTCTGCTTTGAGTTGTCTTAAATACTAGTAACAAGTCTCCTTAAGCCTTTAGTGGAAAATATTAGTATTTATGTTACGATTTACATTTCTTTCTGTGTATGTTGATGGTCATAATATAAACAGAAATTTTGTATTTTGGCAACAGTGAGCTTCTCTCTCCCCAGCAAGCTCACAAGTTCTGTGCTTTCTTTTTAGACAAAGCTTTGCTTGCTTTTAACTGTAATTTTGATTTTTTTGTGAAATAAACTTCTTGGACTATTTTTTGATTACTGCATTCTTGAGATCTGCTAGTTGTGTAAGAGTGGTCTTGCAGGTACTGTACTTCAAATAGAAGAGATTCCTGTGCATTGTGGAATTATCTGCAGCTTTTACTTTAGATATTGTAAGTAACATAATCTTACTGGGGGGGTGAAACTACTCACAAAATCCTGTGGAGGGCTTTATGAGCACCCCTGAAGGAAGGGTTAATCAGCAGAAGGAAGCCCTGTTCAATGTTAAGGAAGGAATTCATCCTAGAAATACAGGTAGTTGAAGTCAGTGTAGGGTCTGATACTTCCTTGGTAGGTAAGTTTTAAATTCTTGACTCTACTACACCTGTGAGGGAGCCATTGACATGGAGAGTGTGCTTTTTGGTTGTCATGAAGTTTGTGTCCTTAACGAGATCTTAGCACTGAAGTACTGCAATCCAGTGATGAGTCTGCTTAAAAAAAAAAAAACCACCTTCACTTTGTTGGTTTCTCTTAACTGTAAACACTCTGTTAGGGTGGTTGAGACAGTCATATTTTCAGAAAATGGTCATCTTTAAGGATTTTCTTCTCACTCCAGAGGAGGTCTGTAAAAAAAAAAAAAAAAAAAAAAAGGGGAGGGGGAGAGTGGCATATTCTTAACTCCTTTCTAGGCTGCTCCACAAAATTTTGTGGTGATCCAGCTGGATATTTTGGTACTGTTGAGGATGGAGAAACCTGAAATCCAGGTAATTGTCAGCTCTTAGCATAGTCCTTTCTACGTGTGGTGCTGTTTCGGCTTTTTTTTTTGGTTGTTTTGGGGAATAATATCATTAGCAAGCTGGCAAGAAGCTGCTCAGCTAACTGCTAATGCTTTGCAGTGGGCGTAAATAACTTCTGAAGGCCATGTTTCTGCTAATTTTTAGGTTGAGGGGAGGAAGTAGGCAGGGTTGTTACTAAATACATTATCTGGGTTATGGCTCTCAGTTTACTGACAGCACTGTTTTTAAAGCAAGCAGTTCAATATTATGTTTTAAGGTAATAGGAAGTTAGGATATTTTTTGAGGTATAAAAACAAAACGAATATAATTGGCTTTCTGCTGTTTGAACTTGAGAGTATTTTGGTGAAATGCAGCTGCCACATTTTGCATGTTGAGTGTTAACAGTAAGATCAAGGGTTCTGATCACCTGATATTCACATCATTGCTCTGAACCTGATATGACAACATTTCTTTAAGTGAAAATTAAACTGTAGAAAAGGCCCTGAGGAGAATTCTGTCAGTGATGTATCAGGTCCAGAGCTTGGGACATCCAGTGCCAGTGATGGCAACTGCTCTTCAGTGTGTATGGGTCTGTCTGTATAGATAGAGCCAAGGGTGTGAAATCAAACAGTATTTTGCCTAGAGCTGTCATTAGAAGTGTCATTTGCAAAACTGACTCTGTGTACCAAGACCTACACCTCATTGTGGGGAGGGCATTTGAGATGGAAGAAAGCGGTTTCTGCATTTGCTGAGCTTCAAAATTGGAACCCAGCTGGTACAGGAGATTAGTCAAAGAAATAACTGCAGCACCACTGTCTATACCTTTACTTCTGTGCTTCAGCCTGGGATCTGTGATGCTGGAAGACAGGATCTGAATTCCATTTTTTAAAAGAAATACTTCTTTCTCCTTAAGACTCCCCTCATCCAGCCAGCCTTGACAACTGACTTGCTGTTTGTTAATTCACTTCAGTTTTCTTGGGTTATGAAAGATCACATTCTTAACTTGCCCATTTCTACATTAAAGTGAGGGTATAAAAAAAGAAGGAAAACCTTTACTGTCCTAATAAGACCTCATACAACAGGGCTGTAGCTTCTCCTCTACTGTTGCCTTCCCTTGAGCCTGAATGGGAATAATAGAAACTTCTGTTGGTGTTATATTAACTTTAGGTCCCTAATTTGCATCTCAAATAACATTGTGAACAGCATTAATGCCTTCAAGGGGTTTAGGAGGTTTTTTAATTTTTAGGGTAAATGTATTTTTTAACCTAATTGGGCAGTTCACATTATTATTGCAGCATGTTTAATTTTTGCTCTGCACAGCTTGTGTTGATGTCAGTGGCTCTAAATCATTCCTTCAGTGCTGTGCACATGTTATGTTTCACCTTCTTAATTGTGGCTTTCGATTTTTGTCTTGGTAAAGTATTCATCCATCTCATACAGTTATGACTGGATACTGTATGATATTTTTGTTCTTTATTCTACCCTCAAAAGTTTGTTTATAATGAAAATTCTTGTTTTAAAGTTTTTTTCCTTTAACTCCCTGTGCTTTCCCAATGAAAAATGCACTTTTCTGTCTTCCTTCCAGGTTTCTGTTGAGCTGACCTCCTTTGTTTTTAGAGAGATGAAAGTTTATCATGTTTAAGGAAGGGTGCAAGTGACAAAAGCTGTGTGTCATTTGGATATGTCAAACCCTGGGGCTTTATCAGCTTCCACTGTACAAAAGTAGTATGCAAAATATGGAAGAGGTTAAAGTTTGGAGCCTCAGGTGTGATGTAAGTTATAAAGCAGAATTGTGGGAACGTGGTTAAGGTAGGATGGGTCTGGATCTGGGGTTCTGCCTTCTGCAGCTCAGCATTTCTTAGTCAATATGTAAATGGCCATTGAGGTTGCAGGTGGTTTTCTGTATCATGTTTTCATAACATAGGAAACTTCTGATCTATGGACTGTTGGAGGCTGTGATTTATTGATTTTTTTTTTAAGTGCTGGTCTCCATTTAGATACCTGAGACCTATTTGTATGTTTGTATAGTGTTTTTGATAAACTGACAGTTAAAATTACAATCCTAGTTTTAAAAAGGGAATTTCTTTGCCCAGTTATCCCAATGTGATGGTAGTGGCAAATAATTCATTGCTATCTGTTGGAATGGAGGGTAGTGGTGTGTGAGCATGCCTGAAGACTGCTGCTGTGCTTTAGAGCATTATTTGCTGCATTATTCAGTAAATGAGAGGAGAGAGGGGTAATGAAAACAGCATATAAGAACTGCTTACATGAACCAGCTGAAGTACAGCATGTATTTCTTGTAGTGGGAAGGGGGAAAGGAACAAGTACCCAGCACTTCATCTTTTCATTTCTTAAAAGCAATGAAATGGAACAACAAAGTTGAACCTTGATGAATTTGAGAAGTGTGAGTATTTTGGAGGCTGCAGTTCTGCTGCCTGTTGTAAGAGGCTACCAAAGGTTAAGAGACAGCAGGGGTGTTGCTGGTTTAGAGATTCTGCTGGCACTGGAACATGAGCCAGTGTGTTCCAGTTCCAGCCTGGTACTTGGCCTGTTCCCTTCTCAGGATGCATAGTAGTCCTCTTGAGCTTGGCTACACATGTGCCTGCTGACTTCATCCTTTTCTTCCATTAGCGCCCCATCCTGACCAGACCTTTCTGGTTCAATGTTTGGATAAGAAATTGCTGAACTGCAGGAGGGTAAGGTGGACTGTTGCTGCTCTTCTGCTTTCATGCTCTACAAATCAGAAGAATGTCATTTAATAAAGCAGGAAAGTACCTGGATGAATGCTTGTAGTACCAAATTATTACAGAGGATGAAAAAGGATAGTACTTTGTCATGTTTTATGCTTTTTAGGTGGTCTATTTATGCTTGAGTTCTTAAGAGTTAACTCTTCTGTGCTTTAGTGACTTTAGATTTTGCAGTTTAAATGGGAACTCTGACTGGCTGTAACTAGTGCTCTTTACCTCAGCTCCTCATCTGTAAAATGCTGCATATCTTAGTTTTTATTTTGGAGTATTTTGCTGCTGTGTGCAGCATTTTCCATCCTCAGGAAGTTCTAGCCCAGCCTGAGGCAGTGGGTGTAAAAGGTGCACACATGTTTGTGTGACGGTGCCTTGACACCACATCAGTGAAAGCCATTACATCACCCTGCTGGGCTGTTAGAAGGCAAAGCACGCCTGTCTTTCTCAAGTAATGGGCTTCTGGCTTCTCTTGGTCAGAAGAAAGATGCAGCAGAATACTGCAATATTGCTGAACCTTGCATGCTGCCGTGGGAGGTGATTGAAGGGGATTTATTCCTGTGTGAAGGAAGTATGGGGAAGGTGGTACTTTCTTTTGGTAATAATAAAATAACCTGGTTATGCAAAACCTGAAGTTTTAATTTGAAAAATCAGAAAGGTAACTTCTAGTTCATTGAAACTCTACATTCACTGTAGAAGGATAAGCAAAAACATTACAGGGACTTGAAACTGAGTTCATCATTAAAAAAAAAAAAATTAGGGCTGTGAAAGGTGTAGGCTGGTCGTGAGTCTCCTGCCCCATACTGGTATTGCACATCTAATGTGATTCATAACAGAAGCCTGAGCAGCTCTTCTTTCTACTTAGTCCAGTGCTTTGCTGTCCTCAGCATTAAAACTTGTTCTGAATATGAAACCAGACATCTTCCTTACTGCAGGTCAAGCTTATTGCCTAATTCCCTGGACATAAGGGGCAGCTATTCCTTCCCTGTTGTAAGTAATCTTTCAAAAATATTTGAATTGTTCTTTGCAATGTTCCTGTTTCCCCATCTGTTTGCCCTCCACCCTTGTGATACTTTTGTCCTAAATAAAACTTTTGTATTCAGGTCTTCCTGAGAGGTCATGGTTTTTTTCAGCCCTAACCATTCTTGTTGTTCGCTTAAGTTAGTTCCCATTGAGCTTCAAGTGTGCTGCTCAAAGCCCAAGTCTGTACTGCAGCTGAGACTGTGCTGAGTGGAGTGAAAAAATGGCTTCATGTGCCCTGGAGCTGATATTCCTGTTTATGCATCCCCATACATTTGACTTTTTTACACCAGCTTAACACTCATTTCAAGGTCAGCCTGTTGATCCCACCTAGCTCACAGCTTTCTTCTGAAGAACTTGCCTTCCTGTTCGTTCATTTAATCCTGGCTGAGCGTGCCTTTCAGAACTCACTTGTATCCTATTACTTGCAGAACATTTTTCCAACTTGTCAAAGTTATGCAGAATTTTAAGGCTGTCTTGCAGTCCTTCCTGCTGTTCTCCTACATATAATAAGCCTCCTCTGCCAGCAGCAGATCACGGGAAGCACAGAAATGGAACTGAGCTGGGTTCCTGCTCTGTGTGTTCTCCCACACACCACTGGGAACTGCTCTGTCTATGATTGTCCCCCAAGGATTGCATTTGCTGTAGAGCCTTTGCTTACCTCCCAGCAGCAGGAATCTGTAAAATTTATGTATGTGAGATCACAGGTTCCTCCCTGTCCCTAAACCCTGTTACACTGATGTCCCAGTGAGCCAGGTGGGTGCTGCACACCTCTTCGTAGCTGTTTAGTGCTCACAAAAGGTTCCCACTCTTCCCAGAGGCTCTACTTGAATGTGGGGGAATTGGAGACCAGTGACATGAATTTTGACCTTTTTTTGAAGGCAGGCATGGAACAAAGACAGGCCTAACTTCAAACTGATGTCCAAACCTTTTTTTTTTTTTTAAAAAAAACCAAAAAAACCAAACCCCCAACCATGTCCTGTTTCTGTCTGTATTTAAATATATCACATAAAAGCCTAAATCTAGTACCTTGCAAATAATTCCAGGTGTTACAGGGTGGCTGAAGTCATCTGTAGTTATGGTTCTTTGAAGCTATTCATTCTTGAGATGAAATTGCTCTTGCATTGCAAGCTACGTGTTGAAGGATAAGCTCCACTATTTGGAACAGCTTTTCTTTAGAGTATTTTTCTTGGATTTGTATTTGTAAGTATTTGTTGACATCTCTATAGGTGCAATTTTCTCTCTTTGAAATCTTAGTTCTTGCATCATCTCCCCTGTTGAACTCGGTGCACATAATGAATCATGTGCTGCATAGAAGTGGATTTCTCTGAGCCCTGTCTCTGTTGGGGTTGTTTGACATGGTTCTGTAAGTGCTATTTGTTGTTTCTTCTCTAGCACCTCTCCCTGTAAACTTTCTTTACACTTCTGCCATTCAGTAATTCCCTTAGACTTGCTTATCATTGCCTTATTTATAGTCCCTGCACGTGTAGCAGTTTATTCTCATCACACAGATATATTTGAGTGTAGTTAAAAGTTTTATTGTGCCTGGCTACAAGCTGGAATAATTAATCTTCCAACCATTCTTTCCATGAATGCTCTAAGGAGATGGACAGATATCCTTTGAAATCATGCTGCAGTGTTAAATTGAGCAGAGGTTTAGAAACTCTGATAATCCTGAAGATATTGAATGTTTGTTAGATGGGATTGCCTCAGTGACCACTCTGAATCCACAAAATGTTACCAGAACAGTAAGGCAGCATCACCTGGTATTGGGAAGTTAAAGGCAAATGTGGCTGGTGAAATGTGTGCTGAGTGTACTTAGTTATTAATAGTTGTTTGTAAGTATTACAAACATTAAACAGGGTTATGGGGGAGCTGTGTTCAGAAAAGTTCTTTCACGGTGTATTCATGGTTGTGGCAGCTTTTTCTGTATTAAGTGTGATACATGGCATTTTGCAATGTTAGTAAAATTTGAGTATCCTTGAGATTAAACTTTATAGTCCTGTTAAATACACAGTCTTAAACTTTGGAACTAGTTTGGGGGGACCTTCCCTTTGCCCTTTTCTCGCTGGAGCTCAAGCTGATCAAATAAAACCAAACCTAGTTCTGAGTTCTAAACTAGCTGTTGAACTGAACCAAACTGCAATGAAGTAAATGCCTGTTGCACCTGCAGGAAAGGCTGCAGCTGTCAAAAGCTTGTTTATCACTTCAGTACTTCTTGGGTCCAGGTGTTCAGCCAGCGACTTCCCCTAATGCAGTGGTTTTCTTCAGATCTTCAGCAGAAAAGATGTTACTGCTTTATGCAGACTAGAGTGTGCTTAACCTTTGCATGTGTGAAGATGCCAGGACCCCAGATGTCATTTCAGAGGCTTATTTTTAAAGGAAGCTTAAATTAACTAACACTTTTTGTCAGTGCTGAAAGATTTTTTTGAAAGACTGAGTTTTCAGGTGAAGAGCTAAAAGGATGCACTTGCATTTCTCTTACTGTTGACTTCATTGACTGTACTGTTTTGTCCTTCAGCTTGATTACCAAAGTTGATCTTGTCAGAATGCTGTAGTCTGTAGAGGTAACTACCCAAGTGGGAGGTCCCATTTCCTTTCCAAACACTCTTGGTCATGTCTTCCCTTGCACAGTTGCTGTCTGTGAATATTCTGTGCTGAACTTGCCAAGTGACTACCTGCTGCCATTCAAAAACTGCTAAATTTCTGTCCCAGTCAGGGAAGATTAAAAGTAAAGGCCTTCCTCAATGCTCATTTTTCACCTGGCATTTTTGTGCTCAAATAAAATAGTAATTTTGGCTTATACTGATTGAAGTGTGGTCTACAGTACTTGTGTACTAATTGGCACCTTGTGCCCATTTGCTTCCCATACAGGGGCATGGCTTTACATTAAAGCTTTGTAGCCCAGTCTGCAAGTAAGCTTTGTAGTCTGGAGTTCTGGTGACTTCTGTAAATCCCCTTTGACAAGTACATCTTTCCACAGAATTTGCTTGTAGAAGCAATGAGTTGTTGAACCTCAGATAGTGTTGAGGTAGTACACAGAATATATTAAGCTTTTCCATCAAGCAAAGGTGATCTTCCAGTATTTAAAAAAAAAAACAATCATACTAATGTGCTAAAGTAGTTCACCTTTTTTTCCATTCTCTTATGTGCTGTAACTTTGTCTCATGGGATTTCTTTTAGTTGATGTAATTGTTACAAATGCTTTTTCTGAATACCTACTGCAATGTGTACCCCTTGGTTTGTGTCTTGACCTCTAACACAGTGTTTCCTGAATCCAGCTGTTCATTGTGCTGCTTGAAGGCTGACTGCATAGAGACAAAGTAGTTATCTGGCTTTTGAAATAGTCTAGTGAACTAGTAAGAGCTGCATAGCTCAACTGAACTAATTTTTATTGAAGTACCTTTAATAGGTCTGGCAAAAGGGATGTCCCTGGTGACACTTGAAGTAATGTTTGAATTGAATGGTGAAAGCACACACAGTATTGATGTGTACTGCTTTTGTCTTCGTATTTCATTCCATTATTTTAATGGACTTTAATTTGTGGTATGCTCATACTTGGGGCATTTGTTGACTGAGGGCTCACATGTAGAGCAGATTATATGTAATGCAGATCCCTTCAGAGGCTTCACCATTCCAAAGCTCATGGTATGTGCAAAACAGAAGCTGGAAACCAACAAATAATTAACTTGATAGGAACAACAAGAAATTCTTCATACTACCATTCAGTTTTGGTACTTGTAGTGTGATACCAAGATGTCTTTATTTAAATATTTGAAAACTGTGTGGTACTTGGGTTTTATTTTCTGAATTCTAATGGATCTGGTGCTGCAGAACTTGCCATCTTTTTGTGCCACCTCTTGAGGTGGTTTCTCCTGCCAGATGAATTAAGGTTTCTTCAGTAACAAATTACAGATGGTGAGCCATGATAGAACAAGTTTGGGCCACGAGATGGAATTTGCTTGTCAGCTACACACCATATTTCATATCTGTTCAATGCATTTCCATGCTCTTTCCACACAGATAATGTAGCAGCAAGCTTTAACCACTTTGTGCAAGCCTGCATAGAATTTTACTGTTGTGCAAATGTCTCCTGTAATTTGCTTTCTTTATACTCTAGGGTTTTATATGAAAATATGTAAACAGTGTACTTGTGAACTGCTAAAATAAGTATATACACATACATATGCTCATTCAGTATAGTTGCACAATGATCTTCTGGAGAGTTACAATTTTGAGCAAAGATACACTCTTCTTAAACTGCTAAATTGGGGATAATACTTTGTCATGGGAAGGAAATATTACTCATAGTATGAAAAATTAGGACAGTAAAGCTTGGAGAAGTGTGCTTCATGTTGCTGTAAGCATTGAGATGTATGGATATTTACAGAATGCTGCTCAGAACTTGAGTTCTAAATTTAGTGCTATCTGCAGTTCACCAGCTGTACTATTTACTGAAAAATATTTGGACTACCATAGGTTCCTCATTTTTAATTTCCATAGTTGTATGCAAGCTGATGAAGGGAGTCTTCCCTGTGTGCAGATTATATAGCTCATTAGATCCCTGAAATGCCATGAAGTAGTATCTTTACATAAGTGGTTTTCACCTGGCCTAAGGCCTCCAGCAAGAACATTTCACACTTGGGATCATAAAAACAAACCTACTAGTTGGGCGTTTTATTTTAAACAAGCCAACCAGATGTCTCAAACTCCTCCGAATGAACCTGAAGGCAAACAGGAGGAGGTTTATTAGCTGTGTGTGTTTTGGGAGCGGGATGTATGGAAGAGATTTGTATAATCCCTCAGCTCCAAGCCCATAGGCTTTGGTAATAGAACAGTACTTCAGTGCTGATATTATTCCATTCTATCACAGGGAAGCTGGATGTGCGTGGGGTAGTCGTTGTCACTGCCACATGAGTTGAGGGTCAGTGCTATTTTTTCAACCCTGGGTATTTTTAAAGTATGCATATGTGCCTGTTTTACTTCTCAGTTTTAAGGGCAGACACTGAGATAAAGTAGGTGATACTACTCATTATTTTTATTTTTCTTCCTCTGGCTTTTTGAACTGGTGGAGTGAAGCAAATATCTCAGTAGTAGGGCTGGTTAATCTTGATCTATTTTTTTTATTCCTCAAGCCTTAGTAGAAAAATGAAATCTCATGGGTCTTGTACAGTCTGGATCACTTACTTTAGTGAAAGTCTGCTAGGTAGGTAGATTTCTCCAAACGCTAATATTATCAGTATAAATTACTATGAGTCTGAATTTTGTATCTTGCTGGAGGCTTTGTCTATGAAGTAAATGCTTCAATTGGTTTTAAATAGCATAATTTATAAAAGCAGTATGTGGGGGTGAAACTAATTTGTTGCTAGGACCTGAGCTTTGAGATTTTAGTAGTATAGACTGAAAGTTACAGTAAAAAAGTGGTGATTGCCCACTAGGTTTTGTTCTGAATTGCTTAAACAGGCAATAGCTCTTGGTTTGAGTAGTGTTGTCTTGAAATAATGACTGTTAACTCACTTAGTTCATAATTATGGCAAAAGCCGAGGGCTTGGTGTTCATATGTTCAAGCCTCAGTAGATCAGGCTTCTGTTCCTCAATATCACACTGTATCCTTGGGTTTTCTGCAGTAGGGCTGAGGAGAAAGAGTCCAATTCTCACATTGCAGGGAGATGACTGGTCATGGGCCAGAGCTGATGGCTCATTCAAATGGAACTCCAAACAGATCAGAGGTAAATATTCTTCAGCAAAATTAATGAAATCCTTGCCTGTCATTGTGGTGGATTATTTTAGGAAAGAGCGTAAGTAACATAAGCATCTTGGAACAGCATCTTTGTACAGCATCAGACACAAGGCACAGCTAGTCTGTTGTACTATCTGACATAGATGCTTTAAAAGATGCAGGATGACTTGTCTGTGATATGAGTATTAGTGGTCTTCAGGTGTGAAAGACAGGTTTAAACCTGAGAGACTGACTTCTTACTGATAGGAGTTGGCAATAAAAAATGCTTTAACCTCTGGCTGAGTTGAATTCTTAGCCCTAGTTTTCTGTAGTGATATATTCCCTGCTTTAATTAGGTATGACCTGGAAAAAGTCTCTTGAGCTTGCTTCACCACTTCTGTTGCTTTGAGACATGTACTTTATAAACTGTGACAAAGGTTTAACACTGCCTATCTCCACCCTTTTTCCTTTCTGGAAGGAGACTCTCATCTTGGTTTAAAACCAAAGCCAAACCACTGACACTTGAGAAGTAAAAGGTGGTATATTTATTACAGACAGCAGTTCATTGTGTAAAATATTTTGTGTGTAATCAAAATGTATTAAATTATTTTAGGCCTTTGTTTTGTATGTTTCTCGGCCAAGTTGGGTGAATTGTACAGCTAAGGAAGGGAAACCATACTATCAAAGGTAATACCAAAGTATTACCTTTAACCTCTTTCCAATACATCACCTGCCTGTTTTAAGTAAAGTGGAATCCATAGGCTGTGATGGATGAGGCTTCCCTTCCTTCTCTTAGGAGCTCTTGCATCTGAAGTGTGGGAGATGGAGTAGAAGTGAGTGTGTAGGATGCAGCCTTATTTTAGTAGCAGTTTGTTTTTTCTCAGCTGCCTTAGTGACCAGTTGGTCTTAGTGATGATG
The DNA here is from genome assembly GCF_000738735.6 of Corvus cornix cornix. Taxonomy (NCBI): domain Eukaryota; kingdom Metazoa; phylum Chordata; class Aves; order Passeriformes; family Corvidae; genus Corvus; species Corvus cornix. The sequence continues at coordinate 66,009,042 of NC_046334.1, forward strand.
CTTTAGGGTCAAAACAGTGAAATTCTGGGCTCAGGAGTGATTTTCTGCATTTGAGGTAAGTGGACCTAATATTTATTCTCATCTATCTCTGGAGACATTACCAACCCAAATCCTAGTTTTTGACCTTAAAATGGTGATCTGTAGTCCTGCCTTGGACATTCATTAAGTGATGTATGTTCTTCAGGAGAAAGTTTTGAGCTCTTGATATTCCTTGTGCTTCTAGAGCCTGTGGAATATCTGAAAAACTTGTCTCCAGTGGCCACCAGTTGATGTAAAGGATCCCTTCTAGCCTATTTTTCTTGTCCCTTTTTGGAGTTTTGTGCTGGAGTTGTCAGTCTTAATTGAAGCTTGAACACCTCATAATATTGAGGTTTCCTTGTAATAAAAACTGGTTTATGAAAGCACTGCATGGAGAAAGTGAAGAGATTCTGTAGCTCAGGAAATCTGTCTTCAGTCCTTTTAGAGAAACTCTAAATGACAAATGTTGGAACTGGGTTCTTTGGTTTGTTTGTTCAGAGTTCTAGAATGTGTAGAGTGTGGTGTTAAGCCTTTATTTTGTCACATCTGAACTCTTCAGGGAGAACAACTACAATTTAAACAGAGTTTTCTAGATAGTTGTGGAACAGTTTCTACAGAACACAGACTAGGGTTATAAACTCTCCTCTCTTTGTCACTTTTTGGTCAGAAACTTACTCTAATGCACTGTTTAAAAACTCTTTGTAAAGAACCTCAGAAAATAAAGGGGTGCTATAAAGGGCATTGAGAGGACTCATGAAGTATAATTTTTTGGAAATTGAGGTGTCCCCTTTTAGTACCAATACCCCAAAACACTGATTGATAACTTTATAGCTGTAGGAAACTTTCTAATTAAACTGATTTTTTTTTTTTTTTTTTTTTTTAACTTGATGTGTAATTTTGGAAAGTTTGCAGAATAGCCACACTGCAGATTAGTGCTAGAAAGGTTACAGTCCAAATAATTCTCTTTTAAGTGCCTACTACCAAGAACTTTTCTGGGCTAAAAGTTATTAATAATAGACTTATGTTGTAAGGAATGCTTAGCCTCTCTGTGAACTTCTTAGCACTGTAGTAAATAATGCGTACTTTTAGAAATAGAATGTTCTCTTCCCTTTTGGAAGCTGGAATTTTGCATTGCAAGAAACTAGACATTTTGTAGCCTTTTGTCACATAGCATAAACTTTTAGCTTAGCAGTTTTTGAAATGCTGATCTTCCAACTTAGTGTTGCTTCAAGCATAAGTGAGATGGGACAGACAATGCTCTCTTAAACCTTGATCAGTTTTGTGTGATGTTTCAATTTTGAAATGCTTCTTAGATGCTTCAGGAAGTGCCAGGAGGTGAAAAATCGCATCACCTTTCATCTAGTCTAGTAGCAAAATCATCTAGATCTGGAATTAGTACTGCTGGAGTGATTAGCTCCTTTGGCTTGCTGAAGCAGAGATAATATTTTAAAGGACCTACTTATCCGAATTGGAATTTTGACTCCAGCTAATCCTTTTCTTCTGCTGGGAGCAGGCTAAGTGCATGTATGGGATTGTTGGTAATGAGGGTTCCATGTAGCGCATGGAGCAAAGAGTAGGAAATAATGAGGAGTAACAGAAGAAGCAACCCTCTCTGTTCTCTCAGGTAATTTTAGTGCCATAGGCAGAAAAAAATGGAATTGTGATCACCAAGAAACACCTACATTTGTCTTACAGGGAAATCATCTAAAAATCTTGTGATCTCTTCTTCTTTATGCAAGATAGAACTTCCAGAAACAGAGAAGAAATTGTTAGAAGTGTTTCAAACAAATACAAATTTTCCCATTGAGATGAGCTGTTGCTGGAACATTTTGTCCTGCAGGATGTAGAGGAGGAGGAGTGGGTTGGAAATGAGTCTGGCTGCCTTACTTTCTTAGAGCCAAGGAGAGATTATTTTTTTGTATTGGCTTTGTGTTCTTCATCAGGACTCTTCATCTCTTTGAAAGTAGCTTGTCAAATTGAATGAGCCTCTGACATCCTTTAATTGACTGGGAGGTTGGATAATCTGTATTTTTAGTAGTCTTCCCAAAAAAAGACACCAGTGATGTCACCGAAGATACAGAATTCATGACATGAGCACTTCTGTTCTATCTTCACTGTTAATTTTGGCAGAGATTTTACAAGTCATTACTACTTGTAGCTAAACTTTTAAAGAAATAAACCCTCTCTCCTTTAGTAGTACTATAGAGATACAATAATGAATCTTTACTTTTCTCAGCCTTCAGAATGAATAGAAAAGAACTTTAGAACATAGACAATGGTAATACTGATTCCATCACAGCTCATTCTCCAGCTGTGAGGAATGTTAGCTTTGGCTTGCATTTGGAGTTTGATTTTTATATTCCATTTATTCCTTTTGATTAGTCTACCTTTCAACAACAAAAATAGCTTCTCTTCCTCCCCACCTCTCACCTCTGCTCCCCAGCTCAAGGAAATTGTAGGAAGATTAAGTCTCTCCCAGGACAGAGACTGGGTAACATCTTTTGTTGTGTGTGTTTATCTTGGAGGTCTCAGCTTGCTTGCTATCCTACCTAATCAGGCTCCAAAAAGAATGGTGTGCTAAGGGAAAGATGGCCATAATCTTGTAGGACTCCATCCAACTTGGAGCTCCAAGGGCAATTATTAGCTCAAGGCTTAGAGGATGTTCCTGTTTGAACTGGCAGTTCTTGGCTCCACGGCTGCCTGTGGAGACTTGGTGACAACAGAGGTGTGTTACCTGTGGGCTGTATCCAACATATTCCAGGGCAGGACTGGATTGTGCCAAGATCTCTGCCATGAGGCACCTGAAAACATGCAAATTCAGCAGCATCCTTGTTGCCCTAACAAGGATGGTCAAATGGTTCATATTACTGAAAATCCAATTAGTATGAAGTGCTGAGCAGTTTGAGAGGGATTCAGCCTGATAAGCATAAAGAGTATGATGAGGAGAGACTGAAAAATGAAGTTGGATGCCTTTAACCAGCTCTAGAAGAATACCATGGTGGAAAAAGTATGTAAACAGCTTACTCTGTCTGTGGATCCATTAAATACATACCATAGCAGAGAGTCTTGAAATGAACTAAACTCTCAAAACTAGGAAAATCAAGTGAGAAGCTTTCCTCTAGGAGGTAGAGGGACAAAAAGCCTATAAATGCATAATAACGAAGTTTTAAGATGACAACAGTTGAGTGAAGCTAGAGTCACTCTGAAGAATCTCTTGTGTCCTGTCAGCCAATATTAATTAGCAAAGATGAGGGAAGCAATTCTTTGGGGAGTATAAATAGCTCAACCAGCGTGAACCAGGAGGCTGGTCACTGAGTTAAGGTTCTGAGCCTGCAGGAGTGATTTCAGATCCCTTTGAGCTGGTAAGTTTGACCAGTCAAAGAAGTACAAATTGGAAAAGGAAGATGGGAGTGAAACGTGCTCAAACTGTGCTTGAGGAGGAGATGCCTAATTTCTGATGAAAGAAAAATCTGCCTGGCTCACTGTAGGAAATGCTGATGTCAACTGGCTTTCTTGTGTGGTGTATTTCTTTCTTTTTCTGACGCTGTAGCTGGACAGGTACTTGGACAGGCAGTGTCAGCATCCCGCAATGCGCCCACACAAGCATTTGTGTCCAGTTCACGGCAAACCAGGCTGGGGAGCTGATCCAGCTGGAAAACAACATTTCCCAGAAACAAAAGGAAGTGTTTTGGTTTTATCCAGCTATAAAAATTCCCTGATCTAGTTCTGTGATGAGCAGAAACACTTGTGCTGGCACTCTGCTGTGGGCCACAAATAGCCAGAGAAGACAATGTGTTGGCAGCTGTGATGGCAGCTGAGGTACATCAAACTGCAACCTAGAATGCCTTTCATTGGTAGGTGTGTGATGGTGACATTTCAGTGGTAGAAGTGTTGGCGATGTTTTGACCACTTAAACATTCATTGTGTTGTCTTTAACAAGGACTGCCCAATAAGAACAGATTTCTAGTGTAAAACAGTTAATGCCAATGTACAGATCAAGAACATTTAAGGAAGATGAGAAGGGAATTCACTTCCAAAGCATGCTTCTGATCTGAACTACAACCCCTGCTATTAGGGTTGTGCTTCATATTGAGACATGGAATTTACTCAGGAGGGGGAGCAGTAGAAAGTGGGAGCAGATGGGTGAAGGCTTTTCTGGCCAACAGCACCTTTTCATCCCTCCCCCTACTTAAAAATAAAATCTTTGTCAGTGGAGCATGTCTCCATTTGAAAAATTATGATTGGTAAGTGTGAGTTGCTAAAATGAAACTTTTTGTGGGGGATTTTCCACACTGCCTGTGTTTCAGAACTGATTGGGTTCCATGCTGTCACAAAGGGCCTGAGTGGTTGCAGTGCCCAAGTATTACTTTCAGTAGCTGGTAGGATTTATGAGTGTGGATAACTACAGTTCAGCATGATTCTGAAAGTGCCATGCTTCTGTGATTTCATGTGCTTTCCCTTTATCCTTTGATTCAGCTGGTTCATTAACTAAAGTCTAATATCATTCTGTCTAGTCTCTCCTTATTTTAGCTTGTATTAAGCTGACTTAAAATTGCAGTGAAACATTTGAAGATTTGAAGTACTAAGAAAAATAAAACTATAATTAACTGATTACAGATCAGTTTTTCTCCCATCTTTGGTTAGTTTTATTGGATTTTGATTTTTTTTTTCCTTGAGAAAAAAACCCACAAATTCTTCTACAGCCCTTCAAATAGAAGTAATGAAGTGTCTGCTGAACTTTTCAGCTGATTCTTAGTAGTAGCCTCTTACTTGTGGAAATATTAATCCTTAACATAGATCTGAAAGTCTTTGCACCAGTTATGAAGCTCTTCAGTATGTTTTCAATCTGTAAAGGAGCAAGTTCAGACTTCCAGTCAGCCTTTCGTGTGACTTGTATTCTGAATTTCTAGATTTACTTGAACTCCGCCAGGTTTAAAAGGGACACAGCAGTGTTTGATTGTGCTGTTCTAGATACTGCTGTGTTCACATGCTTGCCCTCAAAGTTAGCTTCAGTATTTCATGAACCACGCTCTGCTCTGACTGCTCACATTGAACAGTGTATGTGCAGCTTTTACCAGTGAGTGTGTGAACTTGGAGGTTTTTTGATGTTTGACCTGGTGTAATTTCAGAAAAAGATGTAAATATTTCAAGTTGTGTGATTTCCTGAAAGACAGAACATATGTGGTAAAAACAGACCAGTTGAATTTCCAGCTATCTGGGTAGCATTATTTGTGGTGGAAGAGCATTTCTAAGCATGTTACCTTACAGCAAAAGAAAAAGTAGATATAAGAACAGGGCCAAAAGTTGGGTAGAAGTTGTATTTGTGGGACAGCTCTCAGGCTGAAGGAGGCTGCTGTGCAGCAGACTGCTGCGAAGGTAAAGTAGTGCATGGTTAGCATATGAAAATCATATTAGAGGAGTACTTAAAGGCAACAGGTTTAAAAGATAGTCTGACATCACTATTGTGATTATTAATATCTTAGTTTTAAGTGGGTTTAACTTGACTCATAGCCTCAAGTTGCTTTTTTTCCTTGCTACTACTGGTTATTTAAATAGCTAATTAGTAGTGTGGAAGAGGCAATATTTTATGGAAACATTATTTGAAAATAATTTCCTGCCTTTTTTTTTAAACTGTAGATGTTAAAACTAGAAAATGTAAGTAAACTTGTGGTCCTAGCAGCATCAATGTTCCTTCCCAAAGCCTCATGTTTAAATTTGGAAATACCTCTGTGAGGATTTCTTCCCACTTTATTTTCCATAAGTGGTCCCTGAATATGCTTGACCAGCTTAAATAATTGAGAATGGTTAATGCAGGTCACTGGGGGGGGGAGGAATGTAGAGGATTTTTTATGTAGCTGATGAACCTAGTGCTTTTGATTTAGGTGACTGCTCATAGAATAAAGATATCAAAGCTGTTGTCTGTGATACTTCTATGTGTATGGGAATCTGTCTTGGTTAGGAGATCTGGTGTTTGCTGACAATTTTGTAACCTAAGAAAAAAAAAAACCAAACCTGAAAAAAACCCCAGGGCAGGGTATTAAAAGTAGCTGAAGGTTTGGGAAGTGGGTATAGTGTTTGTTACCCACTGCTCTACTTTTCTTCTTAAGAAGGGGTTAGTGATGAAAAACCATGGTAAAAAATGCTAAATTGTGTCAAATATGCAGAACAGTATGGTGGGTATCTGCCTGTGTCGTATGCTGTTCTAATACACCTGGCTTGGGCTTCATTAGTTAAAATTTGGGAAAGCTTTCCATCTGCCTTGGATCAAACTCCTGGGTAGAATCAGTTCAATAGCAGGAAAAAGCCAAATGATACTCTGATCTTTGCCATTGAGTCTTATCTCCTTTCTGAAATTTTAATCAGTGGAACCTCAAATAGGAGTATTCTTTCATGAATAGAGATGTTAATCTGAAATGCCAGGCCATCAGTTTGCATGAAGGAATAGTCCAAATAAGAGTTGTGTTACTACAGTACTAATTATGATATATGCAAGAATTTTTCTGACTTTTTTCCTTTTTTCTAATCCAATTTTACAGGAAGCCAGACATGATACACTGACAACATTTGAAAATAAACTTTGGCAATAAGATGGAAGCATAAATCTCAAGATTCTAAACCAAAACAGAAATGGCTCATGAGTATTGAAAGAAGAGACTGAAGAGCCTCTGACACTTCCGTGTGAGCAGTGGAAAAGGAACAACTACCATGGTAACACTAATAACAGAAAAGCTGCAGAACCAGAGCTTGGATGATCTGACCTGTAAAACATACAGTATTAATCTGGTAAGGATCTACCAAAATAACATGAAATAAATGGGAAATGCCAAGTAACTCAGAACCGCATAACAAATTCAAGAATGTATTTCAGCCAGAATGTAGCTATTTAGGTTAGGACTGGTTTGCAAGGTTGGGTGGGGGTTGTAAGGGGAGGAAAAAAGTGGAACTTCAGTGTTTAGCCCCTTTTTGAAGTCATGCTTTCTTGCTTTAATGATCATTTTAACCTTGCTACTTCATTTTAAATAGCAAAAAACCAGTTCTTTTCATGAAATAGTGCTCTAATAACTGAAAAGAATTATCAAAGCTTCTCAGAATTCCTGTTTTTGCTAGCAAAACCCACAAATACTTGTATGGGTTGAAGTTTTCTTCACTTCCTATAACCAGGTGCTTGATATCTTTATATCTGACAAGAGTATTTACTTACAAAAATCCCTGACTGCCACATAGGTAACTATCAGCATTAGGCAGAAAGAGAACAAGTTGTCAGGTAAATACAGTTAAACAAAAAGTCAGGTTACCTCCAGACTGTTGTTGATGCCAGTAGAGTGGATCCTTGCTTCTTCAGTGTCTCAGATGCCTGGTGCTCTGAAAAACTTTGTAGTTTATGGTGGTATTCTTGCTGGTTTAATCTCTGGGTACATAGTGTGGTTAAGCATGCAATTCAGGCATGAAGGAATCTATTCTCTTCACATCTCATTTGTGAATGAAATATCCACTCTAGAGTGAGTAATGCAGAACAGTATCTTGTCAATTTCAGGTGCCTACCTGAGAGCCTCGAGACCATGTTTTGTATGGAATGCACTAATTTTGTTTTACTGACTTTAATTACAGTGGCCCTTGTGTAGGTCAAACTTTAAGGTTCCAGTGGGACACAAAAGAACTTAATTTGACTAAATGTCAGGGTGTTGTTCAACTCTATTCTGTTACTTATTAAAAAAATAATTCAAATATTGGACCTGAAGTATGTCAGTTATTTTAAAACTCTATTGAACAGCTGAACTGCTTCCTTATTTACTTCATGAGCCCAAAGCAGGTGAAGCATATCTTGAATGTGGTGGAGTTTGTGCACAAGCACTTGCAATTCTCATGTATCCAGTTCCTTGTCCAGTAAGGATATCTTAACAGTAGACATTAATCAAGCAGTTTTATTTTCAAAACTGTAGCAGGTCCATTTAGAGTTCTTCTAATAATTGTTTCTACTTCTATTTTGCCTTCCCTTTAAATATGTGCTATTCTTGAAAGACAGATTTAAGGTCTTGAAATGGCGTTAACTCTCAGGAGAAGCGCTTACTTAGCTTGCATTTATTTTGTCTGGTTTGATGAAGCACTTGGGACATGCAGTTTGTAGGAGAATCTGCTGTATCTGTGAACTGGCAAAGTCATCATTTAACTAAACTCTGGGGCGAAGTGTAAGGCAATGATGACCTATAACCAGTAGCAGTATTTGTAACTAAATGTGGTGGCACCTTGTAACTTCTAGTTTTTGAGGTCCTAAAGTTTGCATAAACTTGGAAACGGAACTGTCTTTTTACCAGTAGTCACTGTAGGTTTTGGACTGCAGACCTCGAGTAGCAGAGAAGGACATACTACTGCTTTTACAGTGTGCAGTCTGTACAGGAGTGTGTTGGCATGCTGTAATGTGTTGTAGGTTGGTTGTTTTTTATTCCTCTCCTTATCTGGACTTACAATAAAGCATGAAAAAGAACAAGTGGAGCGGAAAATGGCACATGATGTCTCATCAGTTGTTTTGTCCTTGCCCTTCTCCTGTTCCTCTCCTCCTTTTATCTGTCAAGTAATTGGTTTTGTAAGTGCTTTAGTTCTTACAGAAAATAGGTTCTGAGGCTAGGAACAGGTTCTGTTTGTACACAATGGCACCCTGAAAAAGTGTGGAAAGTGTGTAGTGAGGTGTGGAAATAGAGAAGCAAGTGTGAATAAAAGTGTGCAAGTAGGATGCTCCCTACTAAAAAGGATTCATGGAAGCAAATGATGGCTTCCTGACTAAAATGTGAACATGAGATGATAAAAAGTGTTTTTTCACTGGTGAAGGCAGTTGTGTAATTTCACTAAGGGAAAAAGGCTGCTGATGGTGGTGTGGTATCAGTGCTAGCACATTTAGGCTTTTTGGCAAGAAGTTCAGGTTAATGCTGTGGTTTCTTCTAATAGCAGCAGTTTAGAGCGATTCTGAAGTGATCTTGCCTGCACCTTTTGTTACTTGTGCTGGCACAAAGTTCTGTGACACCATGTGGTGAACCTCATTGTGAGCTGATTGAGGATCAAGACGCAACTTTTCTTGCCTGGGTTAATGTAGTTAAACCTTATCAGTTTTGTGATACCTTGTGCAGTGCATCTGCTCGAGTGTCTTGGCACAAGTAGATAAAATGGCTGGGGAAAAGCTATTCTGTAATACAGCTCATGAATCAGGGTTATAAAAGAAAAAAGAATAGCTCTTTCAAAGCTATTTACTGTGCAGCCGAACCGGGCATAAAGACAACATGTATAGGGCATAGTACACTTTTTCAGTTGTGTAAGCTGTGTGGTGACCAAGTACCTCTCTTTTATGTTGTAAAACACTGGCTGCAGCTTTTTAGTGCTCTGTTAAATGACATGCTAATTTTCCAGGCTGGTGTAATTCAGCCAGTGCATGCTCAGTTATGTTGTACAGCCTTGTCCTGCACCTGCCTTCAGGAAAATGACTGAGTGACCTGCTCTAGAAGCAGGAAGGTTGTCCCAAGCTCTTTTCCTCAGTTTGGGTACTGTAGCTCATGAGGTGGTGTCCCTGGTTGCTCAACTTACAAGACAGAAGTTCTGTGAGCACATTGTCTTTCATGGATTGACAGCAGCATTAAATCAAATAGTCGGTCTCTATTCCCTTGAACTCTCAGAACTCTCATAGAGCTCAAAGTCTTGGGTTTTTTTGTATATTCTGACTAAACTTGTACCTTTTTCATATTCCTGTATAGAATCTCATGTTGGTTTGTGAAGTAACAGCATGTGAGCTGTAAGACTTCAAGGTGTGGTATTAAGAAGAAAACATAAGCACTGCCAGACAAGGATTTGTGAAAGGAATGTTTTACTATAAAACCCCTTACAGGCATGGGGGGTTTCATTAGTCTTAATTTTTGAGGCTTATTTGTGTTGAAAGATGTAGAACTCGATTGACTTCCTCAGAGGAAAAGCCACTGGTCAGAAGACTTGACTTAATAATTTCTTTACATCCTGAGAAAAGGTCAAAATGTTCCTCCTCACTATTTCATATCCAGTTATATTTGGAGGATATTTGGTAGAAAAATGGAGGTCTGGTATGGCCTATTCAAACTGAGTCACATCTGTATGGTGGTGGTTAAATTAGTATTTGCATGATAAACAATGGCTTCCCTGTGGTTTGGAAAGGATGCTGATAAATTGGAGGAACTCAAATATACTTGGAAACTGGAAAAAATGCCTTGAAATTAAAGCCATTAATTTTAAAAGTATGAAGATGAAATTGTCATTCTGAGAATAATGAGGAGGGATAGCACAGGCTGTGAAGTTCTTAATGCAATACACTGGAGTGTAGAAGAATAGCCAGAATTATTTTTGTTACAGTTGGCTTCTGCTAGCAAAGAACACTTAAAATTAGTGATGAAATTATAATTTGTTGTCAGCCTCACACAGCTCTTCCACTTACTTAGTTCAGACTAGGTGTCTTTTCAAGTGACTGTTTTAATGAAAGAACAGCTATTACTCAGAAAACTGACTGAAACTTGCAGCATTGTTCTAAATATTGTGCCGCATGTTTTCTTTCCTTTTGAGCATAGTCTCTCCAACTGCACAAAAGAGGTTCTATTTGTGAATAAGCATTTCAAAGTAGATCCACTTCTTGGCATGAAGCAAATAATTCTAACCTCAGGTGAAACTTGTAGTTTCATTGTTTTGTGTGTCCATCTTAAAATATGTCATTATTTCCTTAATAAATTCTCCAGAGGCATGAGATCTTGGTGGATGTTTTAACATCTATTCAAAAAGCAGTAGTTGCAAGATGGATGCTTCCTCTTCAGGAAAGTGACTTTGTTGAATAACTTGGCCTTATTCTAAGGAAGACTTCCTTCACACAGAGGGTAGCAGACTTCCCTGTCAAGGTTCTTAGCAATTGCAATGTCTCTTTTATGACTATGCTTGAAAAGTCTTCATTGAGGAAGCTTTTGGGTAGATCATAACACAAAGGGAATGAATGGGGGAGGGTAGAGTGTGGCCAGCCCAGGAGAGCTGATAAACTGGTTCAGTGCCCTGTTACAGTAATACCTAGTGGGACTTGTGCCATGTGCTGTATAGATAAAAAAAAATCCTCCCTCCTGTAAAGAATTTACAGCCTGACAGAGTCTATTCAAATTTGGACTTCCAGACATCATTAAAATACACCAGCAGACACTGTTTCCAAGTATTTTAGTTTCAGTTACAGAAAGCCAAGCATATATTGTAAAGGAGATTTGTTACTTACTGTCCTCTTAGTCACTCAACCCTTATTGCAGTGCCTTGAGCTTTTGCTGGAAATAGTGCAGCTTACTCTCCCTTTCAGCATGTGATGTTGCATGTGATGTTCTTAAGGTTTTTGGTCTGAATCTCCGAAGAATTAGCAAAGAATTTTTTTGTCACTTAGCAGGATTCTGTATAAATGATCCCAAGTTGCAGAGAAAATATGTCTGCTTTGTCATGGAACTGAGCACTGACTTCTCCAGAACCTGGTCAGAAATAGCTGTAAAGACAAGGTTGCTGTCTGAGTTAGAGAACATTGCAGTTCTCTGGAGGACAAATGGTCTGTGTGTATGTGATCTCACTTTTTCCATGTTCACCCTGAAAAATGCTTTCAGTGCTCTGCAGCTGTCAAAGTAGTTTAGTGTCTACCTGATGGACAAGGCTTTTTAAGGTGGTAAAAGTGCAGGTAATCAAACAAGTTGGACATCCATGAAGAGAACCTTGATAAAGATGCATTTGGCTGTAAAACTCTAAAAACTAAGTATCAACTGCCACATAGGATTGTGCTTGAGGTTCTGTTCCTTATAAGCATTGAATATCTTGGTCTCTGTGAATAAACAGTCTTTTAAACATCCCTATTATGCTCATACTAAGTCATCTTTCTGCCCTTTTCATCTGGTTCAGGATAAATCAGCTATAAGACTTTTTGACACAGAATTTTGTTCCAATAACACATTTCCTTAGCTACTCTCTGATAGTTGAATAGGTTGGTGTTGCCTTTCATTTGGGGAAAGCTGGAAAGGAAGAATTTGTTGAAGACCTTATCTTTTAGTCTCTAGTTCGTCCATTTCCCCTTCAGGGACAGCTGGAATGTAGCTACTGTTACCTTAATGTGCTCCTGTGTTTCACATGAAGCTGGTAACTGATTAGAGTAAATGATGGATACTGGCTTTTTAAATGTGAATACTACTATAAAACTGGCAAGTTGCAGACTTCAAGTGGTTTGAATCAGACTAATTAATAGCAAATTCAATGGAGATTTAAACTTAGGGTTCTGCTGTTTACTTGAAGTAGCTTCTTTAAAAGGAGGTTATAAATGCATCTACAGATGCAAATGGAAAGTAAGAATGAAATGGATTGTCTCATGTGCAGATGCTGATAAAAAATAAGATTAAAAATCTCATTGCTGTCCTATCCTTTCATCTGTTCTATTATTTCCTACCTCTAAAACAATAACACCAAGGGAATATTACCGCAGCTTAATGTTTTTCTCTGTGGGGCTCAAGGATATAAAGTTGTCACTAGCACTATGTGCTGCTGTACAGAAAAAAAAGAAAAAGCTTTGTAGCCCAAGGATGTTTGTTTAAAAATTGACTTTGTATCTGGAAAGGAAGCGTATGTACAATGCTATCATCTTTGGCTATACACAAAGAACAATGTTCACATAAAGTGTGTTGCTCTTTTTTAAAGCAATCTTCCTCTCCATCCTGAGGTGGTGGTGGGGGAGTGAATAATGACCCTTGGGCTGATGGAGCTATGAGCCACTTACTTATAGCTCCTTTATAGGAGGCCAGATTGCAAGCTCTATGCTTTGTCTGAGAAATCTAGACCATTAAGAATGCCTTTGTAGTAATTTTTTAGGTAAAATTAGTTGCAAACTTGTCTTACTGTGCCGATGCTACTGATGAGGCTTAATTGAAGGCCTTTATACACAAACCTTGTTTTAAGCATGTCTATTATGTTGTTTCTGAGTAGGGAGCCACCACCAGTAAGTTGAGATTTAAAAAGCAGTCAGTCTGCAACAGATGTTTTGGGGATAGGAAAGATTTTTTCAATGGCTTTTCTACTTTGAGAAATAAAAAAAAATGTCACTGCATTGATTATAAGAAAATGTAAAATACTAATAAAGCCTGATTGGAACAGTGTTCATGGTGGTGAACCTCAAGAGCTTGTATATTTAATTTAGTTAAAGCTATTCTTGTCTCTTAGCTGAAGACGAAGTGTTTTGCCTTCTAGCCTTAAGTTGAAAATGGAAACCCAACTGCCAGATTGTAATTTCCTCTCTACTGAAATGAGAATTGGATCAAAGCTTTTTCATTAAAGATGAATTATCACTCTTAATTTTCCAGTTTATTCACATGGGCTAATGTTGTAATTCTTGAAACAGTTTGATACTTAGCAGTATATCAGAAAACATTATAAATAGATGCCAGAGGCTTTATTTATAAAGATCAGCTGTTCAGGAATTTCTTCAAGAAATCTTGAATAAACCCCATCTTTTAAAAGGCATTGTTAAGTGCACATACAGGAAAACTAAAAACTGCATGCAATTTCCTTGAAGTGAATGCTGACTCTTTCCACAGTTAAAACTTTTTTTTTCTGATTGATTTCAGTACTCATCTGAGAAGCTGAACAAAAGTGGCAGCTTGTTCCCTTTCGAAATCAATGGTAAGTTCTTCAGAAACCTTAGCTGTGTTTTACTGAGGTAATTGGTATAGCAAGCAGCCTTTCTTTTGTAAATAAGGTGAGGGGGATGGAGCATGCTGCTGTAGAGCCTGCTGGTTTAAGCTGGTCTTTGAACAATACTGGGAATAGCTGGTTGTTAGTTTTGTACTTGTGATCTGCTTTGCATAGTAAAAAGCCCTTGTAACACTTTCTTTTTGTTCAATATCTGCCTTGGTGTACAGAAGCACAGAAATGCTGTTTTTCATGTTAAACATCTTCAGATTCCTCAGCTAGTAGAAATCTTTGTACACCTTATTCTATTCTTTGCCACATAGAACATATAGCATGATGCAAATCATAAGGTGAAGTCCAGTGCCCTCATAGAAGTGTTGTTTGCTTTTATTGCTCCTTGGTCCTATTAGAATAAGTTTTACCTAGCAAAAGCAAAAGTCCCAGTTATTGATATGTAAACTTTCCACTGCTTTATTAAGGCGTGGACTTGAAATTTTGCATGTTATGTTTTCTCTTTGCATGGAGGAGGACTTTTATTTGCTCAGTGGGATTCCTCCTAAAACGTTAATCTTGGTTTGTGAGAGGTTTCAAAGGCAAATGATGCTTTATCTTAAATAGCATTACCAACTAAGCAGGTATCCTGGTGGGAGTCTGTTACAGACCACCCAACCAGCATGGAGAGGCAGACGAAATACTCTGTAAGCAGCTGGGAGAAGTCTCACAATCACTAGTCCTTGTTGTCCCCCCTTGTGGGGGAATTCAACTTACCAGATGTCTGCTGAAGTACAGTACAGCAGAGAGGTAGCAGTCTAGGAGGTTCCTGGACTGCATGGAAGAAAACTCCCTGATGCAGCTGATGAGTGAGATCAACCAGGGGAGATGCTTTGCTGGACCTGCTGGGTTTGAAGAGGGAAGGACTGGTGGGTGATGTGGTCAGAGGCTGCCTTGGTCACAGTGACTGGGGTTTTTGATCCTTGGAGAAATAAGGAGGCAGAGATCAGGAGAGCTGCCACCTTGAGCTTCTGGAGGGCAGACTTCAGCCTGTGTAGGAGGCTGGTTGACAGAATCCCTTGGGAGGCAGTCTTGAGGGACAAAGGAGTCCAGGAAAGCTGGATGTGCTTTAAGAAGGAAATGTTAAAGGTGCAGAAGCAGGCTATCTCACGTGCTGAAAGATGAGCCAGTGGGGAAGAAGATTGGCCTGATTGAACAGAGAGCTTTGGCTGGAGCTCAAAGCTAAAAAAAAAAAAAAAAAAAAAAAAAAAAGCCGGGAGAGTTGACTTTTGGAGGGAGGGGAAGGCAACTCAGGAGGACTACAAGGATGTTTTGAGATTATGCAGGGAGAAAACTAGAAGGGCCAGAGTCCAGCAAGAACCTAATCTGGCTACTGCCATAAAACACAATTAGAAATATTTCTGTAAATGCATCAGCAAGAAAAGGAAGGCTTAGGACAATCTCCATCCTTTACTGGATGCAGGGAGGAATATAGGGACAAAGGATGAGGAAAAACTGAGGTGCTTAATGCCGCCTTTGCCACAGTCTTTAATAGCAGGACCAGTTGTTCTCTGGCTACTCAGCCCCCTGAGCTGGAAATCAGGAACAGGAAGCAGAATAAAGCCTCCATAATCCGAGGGGAAATGGTCAGAGATCTGCCACATCCCTTAGGCACACACAGGTCTATGGGGCTGATGGGATCCACCCAAGAGGACTGAGGGAGTTCATGGACAGGCTCACTGAGCCACTCTCCATCATTTACCAGCAGTCCTGGCTGACCAGAGGTCAGCAAATGTGACACCCATCTGCCACAAGGAGGATCTGGGGAACTACAGGCCTGTCAGTCTGGCCTTTATGAAGGGCAGGTCCTGCTTGACCAACCTGGTTTCCTTCTCTACCAAGGTGACCTATCTAGTGCATGAGGGAAGGGGTTCTCCCAAGTAACAAGTGACAGGACAAGAGGAAATGGCCTCAAATTGCACCAGGAGAAGCCTAGATTGGATGTTAGGAAAAATTTCTTCGATTGAAGGGCTGTCAAGCATTGAAACTGGCTGCCCAGGGCAGTGGTGGAGTCACCATCCCTGCAGGTATTTAAAAGACATGTAGATGTGGCACTTGGGACATGGTTTAGTGGTGGACTTGGCAGAGTTAATGGTTGGACTCTGATCTTAGAGCTGTTTTCCAGTCTAAATGATTAGGTGCTTCTGTCATGTAAACAATTAAAACACAGGTTCAACTCTTGGCTTTTTTTTTACTTTAAACTTTTAAATAAGCCTCCCAGCCTGGAAGAAAACTTCCTAAGGATTTTTAAAAAATCAAGCAAGTCCAAGCTAGGAAATTGTCCTACAGTAGATGCTAGGAGTTTCAAACATTAGCTGGATCCCATTGTGTTGGCTCTTTGACTTGCATTGAATTATGGATGGTCCCTGCCTTGCAGAGCTTGCATGCTTAAGGCAAAGCACAGTATGTGGTTGTACCCATCTGAAAGAATGGAGGAGGAAGGACAGAGGAATTCTAATAAAACATGTTTGAATAGGCCAGCTGTCTGCACAGTTAAATGATTTTGAGACAATAGGGTGTTCTTTAAATAAGATCCAAATAAACAGGATAATCCATGACATACTTTGGGCATGGAACATGTACAACTATTTGGGTTTGCAACTTTTAAAGCTACTCAGCAATCTTTTAGCTGTAAATTACTCTAAAACTTAGTTTAGAAAGTCAACCATAAGAATATACTAGTATTTAGTGTTTAGGCTCTATCTAGGTTCTTAAAATAGGTGTATGGGAAAAAAATGGGTATTTTAAATGTTCTTTCTTTAAAGCCAGGATAAGTGAAACTTATTTGGCTAATTGGTTTAAATTAGCAAATTTTCTAACCAAGCATGAAGCACTGTTAGCTGGCCAAGAGTTTTGCTGCTTTTCAATTTGCAAATCCAAAGTCTGCTGTAGTTCTTCTTACACTTCATTGTATAATGTGGAGGAACAGCTGTAAAATGTGCAGAATGTTCTCAAAGAAACGCTTCACAAAAGAGTGAGAGGCTGCACTGGCAGACTGCTTTTAACCCAGCATTGCCACTTCAGATGAGAAATTGTGCACTATGTCTGCATTCACAGTAAAAGTTGCAGGAGGTTCTTAAGGGATACTTTATTTTATGCGTTGAATTAAGATTTGGGGTTTTTTCTTATATTCAGAGTGTAAGGGAGGGGGGAAGACAACAATCTTCAATCTGATTTAACTTTATACTGTTTCTAATTTAAAGTAAAGCTTTTCAGACTGGAGAATGTGAACACTCTTTGCAAGTTTTCTTTAATAAGGTGTTCTTAATAGAAAAGTATAAGAGCTAAATGAAGAACAGCAGTCTGAAGAGATTATCCTGCTTTTGCATTAAAGAAAAAAAAATTCCCTGTTGGCTTCTCACATTGTTAATCTGTTTTGGTTGTACCTGAGGTTGTTCACTGTTAATTGTGGTATGTGTGTACACTAAGAAACTGTCCCTGTTGCTCACTGAAAAGCACATATTGTAATTATTCAGTATAAAGGAAAAGGTATTAACAAAATACTTATACATTGGAATGCCTGGACTGGTTCCTGAAATACTTTGGTCTTTGTGTTTTTTGAATTTTCTATCTTTTTTTTTTTAGTGTGAAATTTTGATTAAGAGCTGGGTATTTATGGCTCAGCCTTCTAAACATGATTTTGATGGCTATACATTAAACTAGGTTTAAAACAAATTGTTCTTTCCCTTTTCATCTTTTACCTATATCTTTTTTTGCTTTCAGAAGACAGTCCTTGGAAAGCTTTAAATGGGGGTTACCCAATCCAGCCTGACACAACCAGGAATTCAGCTTACCCTTTCCCACTGTGCCCGTTCAGCACCAGCGCTGCCAGCAATGGCAGTCTGCCGTGGCAGCAGGAATCTTCCAACACGTCCATGGTGTCAGGATGGATAAGCGAGTTAAACCTGAACGAGAACTCGGGTCAGCCCTTGGCACCGCCCACCAAGCGCCACTGCAGGTCCCTGTCGGAGCCGGACGAGCTGGCTCGCTGCCGGTCGCCCTGGAAGCCGGGCAGCTCCAAGGTTTGGACTCCAGTGTCAAAGAGACGCTGTAACAGCGGCGGCAGCGCTACCTTGCAGCGCTGCAACAGCCACGGAAGTGCCACCTTGCAGAGAAGCACAAGCATCAGCCTGCCACAAAACATCCTGTCCCTAAACAACGTCTTCACCATCACCAGCTTCAACACCTCTCCAGTACCCAGACCTTCCTCTGCCAGCAGCGGGTTTGTGGACAGCAGTGAGGGCAGCACAAGCTCCAGCACCCGCTGGAATTCTGGAGGCCCTTGTGACTTTAACCCAAGGCGCCGCCTCTCCCTCTCCCAGGAGCACATCACCGAGACAGGAAATCTCATGCCTTCAGCCAACAGCACTCCCACCTCCACACCCGAGCTCAGCCGGCGGCAGGGCCTGCTGAGGTGCCGCTCGCAGCCCTGCGTCCTGAACGAAAAGAAAAGCCGGCTGAAGCGCAGACGGGAGGAGGATGTACGATGGAACAGGCCATCGTTAGACTTTTTTAAAATGACACGGGTGAGATTTTACTTTCCTCGGTGTGGGAAGGGAGCTCTTGCAGAAAGGCTGTTTCTAGATCAGCGGCACTAATTTGTAGTTACAGTTGTTGCAAATCTGCATCTGTCACCTTCAGCAGGAGAGCAAGTTGCTTGTACTTGCCATTGCTATACCCTAAAGCAACTTATATTCTGCCTGTGAAACCCAGTTCTTGAAGTCCATTCTACTTGATACAGAATGCTGTGAGCTCTGAAAAGATGCTTAAAGCAGAGGCCACAGAGAAATGGCTTGCTTTTTGAAAAGCAAGGAAGCCATGGGGAATGGAGTAGATGTGGTAGCAAAAAAATTTGTACCACTGTGTTCCCAAATGCAATGATTTTTGAGTAGTCTTAGTGCAACTCTGTTTGATTAAGCCTCCCCTTAGTTTGAGTAATTCCATAAACCTAAATAAGAGCAAGTAAACCCCTGTATAAATGGATTAACTAAAGAAGCTGCTAATAAGCAGTTGGAAAGAGATAGTATTCTAATATGGCAACTGCAGGTGCTCCAGCTCAATGGAGAGGTGTTCTACTCCAGAATTTTATTCAGAATTCTACTTCCCTCCTCATGAGAGTAGAGGTGCTGATGCAAGAACTAGAAAACTTCAGTTCATGCCTATACTCTGCATGTAATACAAATGCATATACACAGCTCATTTTTTGGAGCTTCTGTGTCCACAGAGTTGAGTGCTGCAGTTCAAAATGTTAAACTGAATCTCACATTATGGTCAGAGAACACTTTGTGCTTGTGAGTATAACCCTACTGGTCAGTAAGTACCAGACTTGGAAGGCTTGTGTGATAGATCTGTTACGAGTAGTGGGGAGGAGGTAGTTGGCAAAAGTAGCAGTTAAAATATAAGGAGAGGACATAGTTGTGCACCAGTGTCCCTGTACGTGATGCACTGAGCAAAAGAAAAGCTGAATAGGATGGGGTGTTGGCTAAAACTTCCAGTTTGTGGTACCCCAGTATTAGTAGGCTTTACATCAAAATACATGGGAAAAATACTAGTAAGATAGATACTGGACCTGTCTGATGCTAACTAATTTATATGGGCTTGGCTAAAGGTCTCTATAACATCTGTCCTTCCCTTGTTACTTCTATAAAACAGCTTCTTATATCTTAAAGGATTTTCCTCTTGAAAAATACAATTTTTTTGCTGAAGCTGTGGGGGTAGAGCAGTCTGGTTTACTTATTGACAGGGTTGGTAACCAATTCTGTTCTAGGTATGACTAGACAGTGTTCTGAGTTTTGGCCAAGATGCAAGTTTACTAGTTAGCTAATCAGATTTTACCTGTTTCTGTGTTAATCACTGCTGGGATTAGTTTGCTAATCTAGACCAGAAGTATTATTGGATTTGCCTTTCAACTGCCTGTGTGGTCTAATGCAGGTTTCTTTATGTAAAATTTGAAACCTACCCCTTTTTTGGCTAGACTTGATGCTTGCATTCTTCATGCTCTGTAGGTGAGATGCAATATTTCAGGCTACAGAATAGCTTCAGTTGCTCAGATTTTACACCTTTTAAATAATCCATACAGCAGTGTGTATGGAGGGAACCTGTTACAGCCCATGTCTAGGAAGGTTTTTGGCTATTTAGATTTACTGTAGAATTATACATGAGACTAATATTCAGCCAGTCTTGACTACTTTTTCCTGTAAGACCTACTTTGAAATTATGATTTCATGATAAGTTGAGTAGTTTATGCAATGAAGTTCATTCTGCAGTGTTAAGGCCCTGATGGTTTTTTTTCCAGCTATTTCAGTAGAATCTTCCTATTAAGGTATTTAATCAAAGGCACAAAGTATAGCTTGGAAATACATCAATTTCCAGACATGCTAAACTTTAATGGAAACATCTGTTTAAAAACTAGGCAAGTACTGGAAACATTTGAAGTAAAAAATTGAATTAATTTTCCAATAAATATTAGGTTTTTTTAGAATGACAGCTTGCTTACCCATTATATTGTTAGTCTTCATATCTTACCTTCTCTCTAAGCCCCAAATCCTGGCAGATGTATATGCTGTGAAACTTACATTGTGGTCCTAAGCAAAATTACTGCTGTGAAAAATACCAGGAACTAATACTACAGAAGGCAGAAGTTTGATTTTGTCTCTACTTATTAGAATCATCAGCTGGAACATACAATCAAGAAGTCATAAAATAGGGTTGGAAGGGACTTTCAAAGATAATCTGCCCCCCTGCCCTGGGGTTGTTTCAAAGTGCCATACAAGGTGTCCTATATCTGCGTGTAGCTCAGTGAAGATCAGGGCTACCATTAGGGAAAGTTCAGTAAGACCTTCCTTTCATGTATCTTGATGACTCTTTATTGTTTCCAAAAATACTTCTTCTGTGATTTCAAATTCACTTCCAAGTCAGTTTATGAAAGGCCTCTGTTGAAAACAAGCGCTTTTAAGGATTTTTATTCTAAGCTTTACTGCAAATATTTTGATGTTCTCAAATCTTCTTAAAAAGCTCAACTTATCAAGTAGTTGCTTAAAACCAGGTCAGCAGTTAGATAATAGTGCCTGTGGAGAATTTAACGTGGGGCAAATATGATTTATGATAGATCTGAAACTGGTATATTGGAGCCACAGTTGCTTGAAGATGAAAGTTGTTTTGGGGCTGCAGGCATCTCTGCCAATGCTCTGGTGTCCTGAGAAGTTGACACAAACACCTGCTAAAGTTGCTCAAGGCTTCTCAGCAAGGAATTGTCTCAAGTCAATATTTATCAGTAAATAAATGATTTATTTACTTTAGCTTGAAGCAAGGGCTGTTATATCTGAATGAAGATCTTGAATAGCTGTGGTTGGGTGAAGCTTTAGAGGCAGAAGGGGATGAAAAGTGTCTTTTTGTTTGATGTGTTTTGTTTTTGTTTTGGGCTTTTTTCATTACTGAACTGGTTTTTTTGTTAGTTGAGTTCTGAAAATGTACTTGTTGGTTGCTGCTTCAGTCCCTGATAATTTGATAAATATTAGTGCTAGAAAATCAAAAGTCTAATTCTGAAAGCAAAGTTTTCATTGTCACTGCTTTTTAAGTTCAGAATTCAGTGAAGAGAAAATTGAGATTATTAATCTATCTGTGCGTGTTCTTAATTTATGCACTTGTTCATGGCTTGCTTCTTCCACTGTTGCATCTTTAATATTCTGATTTCTGCCTTTATTCAGGAGAGGTAAAGAAATTGGGCAGCTCTTAATACCATAAACTGTTTATTTCTATGTACTTTGACTTTGTTTTATTCTTCCACAGACCTTCACACTTCACTGCATTCCCCCTCTGGTTTAGGTTTTCATGCCCTCTTGGGAAGGAATATGCCATATCTTCAGTTCTCATGGAAAATGCTACATTAATATCCAGTAAAGTGAGTGATTCATGTATGTAGAAAGAGATTGAAGTGTTCAGGTAGATTGCTGTACACCACTGCTTAGCTCTTGCATAGTGCTAAATTCTGGAAGGATCTTTTTCTGGACTAGAAGCTGAAAATACAAACTTGTGAAACATCAGAGCTTCTAGGACATGAAGACAGCTGTAAAAACAAGTGGAAAAGACTGTAGGAAAAGATAACAAAATATGATAGCTGTTTTCAGCCCCTGAAGGCTCAAAATTATTTTCTCCATTCAGTTTTGTGTGCAAGAAGAACTGTAGGAGTTGTAGCACAGCAGAATGCAGTGTCTGTGCCCACTGAGCATTTGTTCCCAACCACCCAAATCAGAAGCTGGCTCCGGTGAGCAGTGTCAGCCTTCCTTCATGGCAGCAGACATCCCGTCACCCTGGTATTTGGAGGTGCCTGCGTGTGGCAAAGAGCCTCTCTGGAGCTCTTGTGCTTTCCCGCAGCAAATCCGCTCTGTCTCAGAGGCTGCCGCAGAATGAGTCAAGGTGGTGTTTAGACTGCTAACTGCAGTATGAGGAGAGAAATGTTTCTTTACTGAAGTGGAAACTGCTGAGTTTTTTCCAATGTTCTGCTTCATGAATTATGTCAGTTGATCCTGAGGTGCGACAAGGAAAGAGCAGCCAAGAGGTTGCACATGATTTTTGGTGTGTAAGCAAGTTTTACTGTGACAGTGAGATTTAATTCTGTTTTAGATCAAACAACACGCTGTAGTTTGAAGTCTTTCTGGTGTTCAACATTCTTGTGTTACTCCTCCCCCAGTGTGGTGGCACGAGGTTCCAAAAAATAATAATCTGGGTATCATACTTAAAATGCCCGAACTATTTGTGTTTTCTATGAAGTGGTGCTTAGTCTTTTTAAATAGTTAATACCAAACACCTGGCTTTATCCACATAAATAATATTTTCAACTAGTGAATCCTAGAGCATCTCATGCATTAATTAACATTGGATTGGTAAGACAACACAGTGAAGAGTTTTAAGGGTCTTCTAAACAGTCAAGTAACTCAGGGACTGAAGTTGTAATTTCCTAGCACAGGATGCTTCTTTTTGTAGAAATGCTTTAAAGTCATCTGGATTTTATAGTACTGGATTTTCTTGGTACTGAGAGAGACTCTAAGTGCCACACCAGGTCAGGCCAAAGCTGTGGCTGGCACCCTGCCCAACCAGAACAGCTGCTTTGAGGGATGCAGGAACAATGAATGTGCAATGTGATACTTCCTCCAGTGTGGCCTGGCTCCTGCCAGTGTGCATCTTGGGGGCTTCAGAGTGTGAATCAAATTCTGACAACTACTGATAGAGCTGCTTGCTGTTGATAATCTGCTTTTTTAACCCTGTATCTTGGACTTCCAGTGTTATATAACAGTTAAATTTTTGTAAACAGTTCTTCATCACCTGCAACACCTGAATGCTTGATTTAGTCTTTCTTGAAGTTTACACTCTTCAACAGGCAAAACACTTGGATAACTTTGATCCTTAAAGTAAATTGAGCTAAAATTGCTTTGACTATTACCTTTATGCTGCAGATTGCAGTGATGTAGTGGCTTTATGTAGTAAGGAGGACTTCTCACTGGGTGAGTGTGAACAGAGTCAAAGATGTCGACTTTGACCAAAACAGCAAGATTAGTATCACTTACATGTGAGAATAAGCAGAGGGACTATAGTTGGTAGTGACTTCCACAGCAGTTTAAAGATATACATAAAGTAGAGGTGAATGTGGGGGGTGGATGTGTTTCCCTGAAGGGTGGGAGGAGGAAGTAGTGCTTAATAAAGGGCAGAGCACATCAGTGGTGTTGCAAACTGAGCTTGGGTCAGGTGACTGCTGCTTTTATTACAGAGACTTTCCTGGTTACTCCTGACCTCTCTTGTGCAATCTCTGCATCCACTTACTTGAGTTTCTTTTTGTGGAGGCCAGTTTGTAGAAGCCGGTGTGAGTAGATACAGGGGTGAGCTGTAATACTAATTATTTTATTTAGGTATATAACCAGGGTAACAAAATTGTCATTGCAGTCTGAGAACTACCAAGCAATGGCTCTTTTTTTGCCCTTTGAAGTTACTATAATGGGTCAGTATGTGGACAGGTTTATGAATTAGCCATACTGTGACCTCATTAAGTTTAAGCAAGATAAGTATGGAAGCATTCTCATTCATTCTTTGAATTCTTGTCCAGAAGATTTCAAGTTTGTTCTGTTAGGCATAGTTATAGTAAACTTGTTCACTTTGATTATGCTACAGCAAAATGCATTAATGTTCCCAAGCTGTACTGCTGTACCTAGAACTCAAGAATGGACATGAAAAAAAGACAGTATTGTCATATATGTGAGTAGTGTAGTGAAGGAGCTGCTCCCTTGTGTTAGGCTCTCTTCCAGGTAGATGTTTTAGCATGTGCAGGATAAGTAGGTGATATCAAGTCCCTCACTAAGCTCACAGGGTACCTGCCCTGGGAGTCAGGGTGTATTGGTTTGGCATGGTCTGGTTTTAGGTAGCAGGGGGGCCACAAAAATGGCTTCTGTGAGGAAGCTGCTGGAAGCTTCCCACCATGTCTGGCAGAGCCAATGTCTGATGGCTCTGAAGATGGACATGCTGCTGGCCAAAATTGGGCTAATGAGGTTGGTAGTGCCTCTGTGATGACATATTTAACAAGAAAATCAAAACAAAGTCACAAGATTTTGGATTCGAGTCAGAGAAGAGGAGGTGAGAACATGTGAGGGAGAAGAACATGGTGACACCAAGGTCAGTGAAGGAGGGCAGGAGGTGTCCAGGCGCTGGAGCAGAGATTCCTCTGCAGGCTGTGGTGCAGACCATGGTGCAGCAGCTGTGCCCCCTGCAGCCCCTGGGGGACCCACGGGGGATGCAGAGATCCACCCGCAGCCCCGGGGACCCACGGGGGATGCAGAGATCCACCCGCAGCCCGTGGGGAGGTGCCCAGGCCGGAGCGGGTGGATGCCTGGAGGAGGCTGTGCTCCAGTGGAACGCAGTAGAGAGAGGGCCCTGCTTCCAGGCTGGAGCAGCCTGTCCTTGGAGGACTGCACCCTGTGGAAAGAGAGCCCCAGCACAGCAGTTCTGGGAGGGCTGTGTGCCCGTGGAGGGGCCTCACGCCGCAGCAGGTGCGGTGTGGCTGCTGCTCCTGAAATGGACCCACGCCAGGGAAGTTCAGGAGAACTGTCTCCCGTGGAGGACCCCACGGCCTCGCAGGGGAAGACTCCTCTCCTGGAGCAGCAGAAGACAGTCTCGGTGATGCGACTGACCGAACCCCATGCCCTGTCTCTCTGCACTGTCGGTGAGAAGGAGGAGAGGCTGGGAGTGGGAGGGTTCTAAAGGCTTATTTACTTCTCATTATCCTCCTCTGATTCTCTTAGTAATGAATTCACATCGCCACTTGAAGTTGAGCCTGTTTTGCCCTTGAAGTGTTTCTCCTGCGTCCTTATCTCACTCATGAATCGTTTGTTAATTTTTTTTTCCTTTTCCCTCCTCTGCCCAGCTGTGGCAGGGGAGGGTGACGGAGCGCGCTCTCGTGGGTGCCTGGCGTTTGGCCAGTGTCAAACCATGACACAGGGCTGCACTGGTTAAAGTAGGTTAAGTACTGGCTCATGAAGTTCATTCAGATTGTGTTCTGTAAATAGTAAACATGTTGCTTTAAATAGCTTGAGATGCTTATGTAAAGCTTGTCTCTTGTAGCCTCGTGTCTAAATGGGAAC
Organism: Corvus cornix cornix; assembly: GCF_000738735.6. Lineage (NCBI taxonomy): Eukaryota > Metazoa > Chordata > Aves > Passeriformes > Corvidae > Corvus > Corvus cornix. The sequence goes on from NC_046334.1 coordinate 66,034,421, forward strand.
AAACAGGTTATTTAGGGTAGATGGAGTTTCTGCTTGTGGATGCAGTGGAGTCAGCAAAGGCCGTTCTGTGCCCTGCACATGAGTGCAGTGTGGTTTGGGAAGGTCTTTAGATTGCAGCACTTAATCGCTTAAACTCTTGTGATGCACTTGCAAGATGTACTACACAGCATCTCTTGGTCAGAATGTAGGTCTGGTTTTTTCTGCCTGTGAATGATGTTGCAATTCAGTGGCGCATTGATGGTGCAGCACTGCTCAGATAAAATTGGTGGTAGATGTCCTTGCACTACGTGTGGATATCTTGTGCTGGAGGGCACCCTTGATGCCCTTGGCTTTTGGAATATGGTTTGTGGAAAATGCAATACGGATGAGTAATATGTAGAGGAGGATTGGTCTGGGGTTGATTGGGATCAATAAAATGGTAGCATATACAGATATGTAACACCAGTAGTTTCCCTTTGTATAAGATTAAGAGCAAAAAGAACAGCTATGAATGAAGCAATTGAGCCAGGAACAGAATTTCAGCTCTTCTTTGAAAACTTAATACCTATTACCAAGGGAGCCTTTAACTTAACGTTTGAAAAACAGAACTTATCTTGGCCTACCTTTGCTTTGAAAAACACTTCTGGGACTTGTTGGGCTTTTTTTTTCCCCTTCCTGTGGTAGTAATTTCTGTAAGTGATCATAAACCAAGAAAGCAAAAGATAACATGATTTGTATTTCAAATATCAAGATAGTATCAAAATTGTCCAGCTAAGTAAATCAGTGGTTTAAATCAATTTTATGTAATTCTAGGCATAAACATAATTTATAGCTGAAAATAAATTGCCAGCAATGGACCTCAAGGAGAAGTTTCCTGCTCTTTGCCTATGCAGTGTTTCCCTTTGTGCAAGAGGCTAAAGACTTCAATATTCCCAGAGTGTGGCTTTTCTTTAAGAGTAACCTTGTCTTGGAGGACAAATGTCTGAATGGAAAGGAGTACAGTAAGATACTTACAGGTTTTCTAAACTTCAGTAGAGTGAAGATAAACTACTGCTATGCCTGCAGGAATTTGAACAATGAAGTGCAAGTCAGCTTTGATCTGCTAGAGGTTGATCAAGCTATTTTTGTTCATTGGAAATCAGTTAAGAGGCCAGAGAATTGCTAAGATCAGGAAGAAATTCTCTTTGGAGAGGAACAGGTATGTAGAAGGTAGGAGCAGTTTCTTGAGATGCCTCCTTCTGTGTCATTTACTTCTTGAGCAAACTTCAGTGATAGCCAGTGGCAGTCCTGGCACTGCTGTCACTTGTGGAAGAGCCCAGGTATTCCTGAGCTCTGCACCTCTCTGGACAACAGATGTCTAATAAATTTCCAAGTATTTTGATTTGGACTGTGAGTTAAATTTGCCTCTCTGAAGTTAAGCAATATGCATCTGCTATGTAGTGTGATTAAACCTTCCACTTTCTCAAATTAAATAAAAAATAATATACAGCAGTTTGAGTCAAATTTTGTGTGAGTAGCTATTTACATTTGGCTATCAATCTGTGAAAAACAACTGTGGAAGTCATTGCTGAGGAAAGATGTCTTAAATCATTCTATCTTGTTCTCTGTTGATGCATGATTACTTCCCACAATATATATTTTTCTAGTATTTGGTCCACTGTAGCCTTTTAAATGCCTCCAGGGATGTGGTTTCCTTAGCAGATAAAAGAGCCTTTTGTGGGAAGCAGAGGCAGTTTTGCCTAAGCTATAAAAGTCATTCAGACTCACTTAAGATAGTGTCATGTATTTTTGGATCTCTTTCCTACTGTCATGATAATATTTCATGGAAATAGAACTTTAATCTTCCTGGTCCTCTAGTTAATAAAAACATGTGAGATGTCTTAGCCTCCATTTGAAAGCAACTTCTGCTGGAACGAGAGGAGGAATGGCAGATATTAGGTGTGGTATCTAGAGCTTGGGAGCCTGTATCCAGCTACACCTCTCTGTTTCGTGAAAAATTTATGAATGACTCTGCTTTTTTTGGCCGGGAAGATTTTTTTTTTGTGAGTTAGAGAATTACGCATGAGCAGGAGTTTTTGCTCTGAATAGTCAAGGATTAGAGCTTCTTGCAGAGTTCTAAGAAGCACCAGCTGAGGTGTTCAGCTG